>NC_051848.1:72742644-73260680 GCF_002237135.1 Teleopsis dalmanni | reverse complement strand
AGTCTTAAATGGTTTAAAGGCTGTATGCAATGAAGTAAAAATGATTTAGGAATCATTACAGGAATACTAATATAGCGCTGTAGATTTAACTATTACCTTAGAAAACTGAGAACTTGATCTAATAAAACTTGCGGGTTTTAGTGGAAAGAGCATGACAACTAAAAAAACATGCAACGATTTTGCCTAGTACTGATGCATAAGCGAAGTACATTGGTTGGTATCTGATATCAGATGAAGAAATAAAACTTTGAAGTGTAGATATAATACTACAATTAATAAAGGATATTGGACTTGACGAATGACTATATGTCAATGATATGTCAATATGTCAATCTCTTAATTGCAGTGCAAATTCAATAAACAAAATAATAACAAAATTTTTGTTATTGCATTCTTTCAAATATCTTTAGTGGTCGTAAGAAATATGAGAATTTTTGTTTAATTAGTTTATAGTCTATATATAATTTGTTTGGACTGCAAGTGTTTGAACATTGTGATTAGCATGTGATTACTAGTTGATTTTAATATTTTTATTTTTAATATTATTATCTTCGATACGATTATAGTCCGTATAGTTTATAGTCCGTATATAATTTGTTTGGACTGCAAATGCCAGGTTTTGCAGTAACGTTTGTATACCTTCTTTCTAAAATAGCACCTAAAAAAAAAGTTGTTTTAGTAAGTTAGTAAGTAAAAATATGCACAACAGCTGTATCTGCAAAAGAATAGCTTTAAAGTAAATATTAACTTTCAATTTGTCGAACGTTTCCAAATAAAGCTGTAGTTTATAAGCTCGTTCTAATTCAAAGCACAGCAAGTACTTTAGTTTGTGTCACTAATTAAATAAAAAGTGACAAAAATCTTTAAATTTGAGTGTTAAAAATTTGTGCCGCCTCGGCTACTTATGAAAAATCACGATTAGCCATCAATACTAATTTTATAGGCACGAGTTCTAAGCCTGGCACTTGCAGTCCAAACAAATTATATACGGACTATAAATTATTTAAAAAATTTGAATATTTCCTAAAACCACTGATAATGAGTACATGCCAAGACTCGAAACAGAAAAATTTCAATGAATTAACTAAAATTTTGTTGTTGTCTTTTTATTTCTATTCGAACCCTTCTAACTCATAAATATACTCGTAAATTGTTTGTTTTTAGAACTTGAAAATATATTTTTGTCATATTTCATTATTAATTTATTGATCCCTTTCTAAGAGTTATTTCTTTTTCCCATTACGACTTCTTGAAGCTGTAAAACAACCTATTCCATATAATGTTATTTTTTTTCGGTGCATATATGACAAGATACTTTGTAATTGTGTTATTTATATACCATATGAAGACTGACCTATACTATTTTTATAAATACGATATGCTGCATAATTTTTAACTGTGTTTACGACGAGGACTACTGAGAAATACTCAAATATCAATAAAAAAAAAATTTTTAAATGTCAAATGATCACCTTAAATTAAGATACTTTGACATCACGATAAAGACCACTGTGTGAAAGTGTGAAAGAGAAAGCAAGAAAAAAGAGATAAACACATATGTAGGTACTTTGTTATTAGCGAGTGAATTACTAGTTGATTTTAATATTTTCACTTTTAATATTTATATCTTCGATTCGATTAATTTCCCTGAAGCGATAGATAAATTTCCATATGTAATATATTATTTAATATGTATTTATGTACTTGCTGTAGATTTTCAATTGTGATTATCCTAGAGCTAAATAGGTATAATATGTGTAGATATTCGAATGACTTCCGTCGTTTGTATGAAATGAGTGTTTGTTTATGTTTATGAATGTGCTTCGGAGCGTATACTTTGTTTGGGAATTTATTGAAAATGTTGCATGTGTTAATGTTGTTTTATTCAGTAAAAATGTATATACGTTTGTAAATTTTATGAAAATATGAATATGAATACTTTACAGCATAATTTTTATGTAAGCCAATGGCTTCTAGTTTCGTCATTCTAAAGTAATGGCAATGATAGTTCACTTTTCCAGCTGTCATGTATAATACCCGTCGCTCCACTCGTCCATTTTATTTCCACTTCGAATTTGTATTGTTCAGTTTATTTTTCTTTTAATGTTAGTTTACTTATTATTTTTATTAATATTGCTCTTTTATGTCAGTTTTTATGGTTATTACTATGTGCTTTTCATTCTTCCTTTCGAGTGGACTACGATAAAGCCTTTCAACTACAAGACAATGAATACAGTTTAAACAAGGACATTTCCATGCAGGACCAATATAATTAAAAGTAATTTTTATGAATTTTAAATATGTTGCGTGAAAAGTGGGTGTCAGAGCGGAATTTTTCTTTAACTTTTCATTTTGAAAGTCAATGCTGAGAAATTGTGGCATTATGAACATGTGCCGCGGTTTAGAAATATTTTAATGGTCGCAATATTAAAACTATTTAAAGACTTTTAATAATAAAAACACGAGTGTTTAGGAAGAGTTAAATTTAAAACAAAAATAGATAATATTTTTAAGTTGTAAATACAATAAAATTTTCAAAAACATAAAAATAAATAATAAAATCCTTAAGTTCTATACAAACTTTTTTTATGTTCTGACTTATTACTTTTTTATCCATTTTTTGCGTTTAAACATTTATACAATAGTGTACTTCCCAATAAATACCGCCACATCAAAGGATTACATCTTTTTTTTTTTTATTTTCTTAATAAAATTTTCTTATGAAATGTTTTGAAACAACACGAAGGTCACTATTTATATTATGAGACTTTCAACAAAAAAACCGCAATTTGACATTGAAAATGGCAATAGGATTTTCTAAAGAATTCACTTCAACGATTTATAATATAATATAAATAACACAACAATTGGATTTGTTAGTAAGAACTTTCACAGCAAATTAAGGAAACTTCAGAAAAATATGCGAACATAAAAGTCAAATATGGCTTTGAGTCAGTTGGCTAATGAACGCTGACTCTGAGCTTCAAATGTGGCAGGGCACGAGTTTGATTCTTCGTACTTGCAGTCTCAAAAAATTAATTACAAATAATTCAATTAAAGAAATAATTCGAAGATTACTGCTGATGGGTATTTTTCAATACTCGCAACAGCTGTATAGTCAGCCAAAAATTCAATTTTTTAAAACAATATAAAATGAATTTTTAATGTTGTAGTTCACTAGTTTTCGAAAAACCTTAATATAATATGGTATATAGTTTTAAATTTTTCCAAAAACAGTTGTAGAACATGATTTTTGGAAACATCAGAGTCTTTTTTAGTATACAATAATCATTTTTTACTCAGATTGTTTCTAATAAGCGGATATAAAAAAAATCATGGGGTGCAATATAGAAACTATATAGTAAATAAATCATTTACTAAAGTCAGGTTAGGTTTTTGCAGCGATCTTAAGGATTCACTTAGGCCTATTGACCGTTTGTCTTACTATACAAGAAACTAAAAGCTTTGAAAACAACCTTATCCCTTGTTAAACAGGATAAACCTATGTTTCTAAGTACTTCGAATGCAAACAATAATTGTTAGATATGTTTCATTATAAACACTCATACATATTAAGCATATTAAGCAGTATATGTTTCTAGCAAATATCGTTATATGAGTACCTTTTTTAGCTGTTGTCAAATTATATGTAAATCAACAAGATTAAATCATTTTTACGGCTAAATAATTGATCAATGTTTTTTGTATATTACTAAAAATACCACTAGAGCACTAAAGTAAGTTATATGAGGATTTTTTAGCATTAGGTCCTGCGCAACATAAGTATTTTCTAGTACAACAACTCATTTTAGATCAACTCAACGAATTATGTGTTGTAATGAAATTAATGTCTAACCTGATCTGAGTCTTAGAATATTTCATATGATTATATGTATTAAACGCATCCATTTTCACTTGTATAACTAATTTAAAATAATCTAAGTTAACTTCGCTTAGAGGCAAACTACATCCAGAATTAAATACATTATACCAACATTTCATAGTTCCAAAAGATGCGACTACATCAATAATGATAATGATTCAACTAAAGGAAATTTATATCCGAAAATATAATTTTTCTCAAAATACAATCATTACACCAAAATTTCGTGAAAAATGTGCTGATCATATCTTTTTAATCGAGATATTGTCATCTAGATTTTCGGTGAAGTGGAGGAAGTAATGATTCCTCCTGAATTTGCTAATAGAACTATTTTGATTCCGCATTCCTCATAACCAGCTGGAGGCATTAATGAAAGCAAGTATCTGGCCAATACTAATACGGAAAATATCGTCGAAAGTATTTAAAAATGGATCACCCAAAAGTTTAATTCTGGTTCTAAACAAGCCTGCACATAGACATAACAGGAGTTCTGATTTACTTTTTTCCAAGCTCCAGTAGATATGTACTACAGAAAATTCAACAGAGCATGGCCGAGCATGGCTCCATATAGTCCATTGTCTCGCTAGAACAGATATTAATAATGATACTTACGATTTGCTTCTGTATACCAAGTCGGAGGTTCCATACTTGAACTGAGCTGAAGAAGTATGAGCTCACTTCCTATTTTTAAAAAAATGGTCATAAATCAACATTCGTGTATACCTGACAGGAGCACGTCTTCAAAGCTCCCATATCTAGCTACGCCTTCATTCGCTGCTATATTGGAATATACGAGAACTCAAATTAGAGTTATATCGATGATTTTTATGGAAAAATGTATGCAGAATGATAAACCATATATAGTTTATTGTCAAATGACACTACTTAAGCAATCACAATCGTGCCCCCAGCTTTAATACTTTTTCTCCCAGCTTTATGTTCCTGGATATTTTAAGAATTTTTAAAATTACTAAAATATTGTGTGTCGGGCATTACCTTATTGCCCAACAAGGTAACATTTCAACATCTCATGAGCAGATTATATTGGCATATAGTTTAGTGAAAACATTTTTTTACATTTGATTTTTTTAAATTTATACTTTAGATTAATTATTGTTAAACGACAATCATAGTTGTGCCAATAGCTGTTATTTTTTATATTCTCCAGGTCTAATTCTCTGGATGTTTTAAACATATTAATAACAAAACGATTTTGACTATTTTCTATGAAAAAAGAATTGTTTAATAGATATTAACTCATATCATATCTAATATAATATTAGTTAATATTATATTAGAAATTCTAGTCTCCACCTCTTCCTATTTGACAAGTTTTACGCTCCAATTCTGTTGCTATTGACAAAATATTCGTTCGATAGACTTCAATTGAATTTTACTTCAGAAATGGAGAAATGGAAACTGTTTGGATTTGTGCATGTTTTGAAGTTTAATATATGTAATCAGGTATGTATAATTTATGTGATTACTTTGACATACATAACGTTTATGTCTCTTGGCATTGATTTACGTTCAAGTGGCTCCCTTGCTTACATTATGGCATGCATATCTGCTTACTTAAATGCTTGACAAAAAATCCTAATAAATAATACTTGAGTTCTTACGAAATCATAATTTTAAGTATCGCTACAACAACGACTGGGACACAAAAAGGAAATAATATTTTTAATACATAATTTTCTTTTACGGGTACTTTAACCAGAAGATAGCAGAAGTGGAAGAGAAATCGAAAGACTGCTAAGACCAAAACCAACTTAAAGTGGATACATGCTCGTACTCGGTGTAAGAGCGTAGTGTGTAAGCAATAAGCATGCTAGAAAAAATGGCGGTTATGTTAAAATTTGACAAAGTTGTCGCCAAAAAGGAAAATACTTTCCCAAAGAGAAACAACAACAAGGACTCCCATAATGGTGGTAAGGATAAAAAATGGCAGCAAGAATACTGATAAACACATACGATTTACGTTTATGAACGATGAAATTTATTATTTGTTACGTATGCGAAATGGAAAGGATGTGCGTAACATTATTTCAGCGTTTGTAGGATTTTGTGCATATAACGTACGGGCACTTCCTAGACATTTCGCAAACTTCTTAAAAGGATGTTAACGCTAACGCAGCTATGCACATACCGACTTAGGTGTGCTGTTGTGTGCTGTTGTGTACTGTTGTGTGCTGTGCATTTCACATAAATAATAAGTTAAGTATTTGTCGGTTTATTTGTTGTTATAGTCGTTGTTTGTGTTTGTGTTTGTGTTTGTGTTTGCGTTTGTGTTTGTGTTTGCTTTATATTTACATATAATATTATAATAAAAATATATTGTCGGAAATTTTCGTTTCAAAATGCTTTAGATCCGGAAAACAGTTTAATAGAAAAATTGGGTAGGCTTCATGTGAGCATTTTGCTATTCACATATTATAATTTGAATCTTTTGAGCCTTTAAGCTTAATTAATACCATGTTTTCTACAAGGAAATTTGTTTTTACCTTCGTTTATAAATACTGAAAACGTGTAAGCACTAAACTTTTGATTGCTTAAATTTTTAGACATAGAAATATTGAAATACTGCTTGGTTAATAGAAGAACCAGGAGTAGTTTTTTACACAGACTAAATTTCATTTTAAATATAATGGTAATTTGAAATAAAAATGACATCGAAATAGATATAGCATCACTTCACAGTAATAAACTCCAAATAAAAACTTTTAAATGAGCACAAAAAAAAAATAAAATATCAGTTATCTATTGAAATGCGAAAGTTTAATGGTAGGAGAGTAATGACCAAAAATACAGAAATTAAAAATATAAATGTAATTTATGTCTTAAAAGAACCATGAAATCTGAAGTGTTACCATCAGTGGGAATACATATCTGTGCAAACAAATAAACAACCAAACATATTATTGCAAGTATGATCACTAATATTTTGTTAGTAGAGCCACCAATCAAACCAATAGCGAACACGATATAGCACTTCGGCAAAACCATATAGAAAAAACCAGGGCTACAAACCGAAATCGAACCGAAAACCGAAAAAAATTGTTATTTTTGCAGTATTGAAAACCGGAACCGTACCGATATATATGTTTTTTCTTTTGAACCGGAACGGCCAAAAGTCCGGTTCAATCAAGGCTTTTCTTTCCGTTCTCTATTTATTAAATCACTTTAGTCAGCACTTTCACAGATCCCTTAAATCATGACCTTAATAGTCTATTATGCATGAGTCAAATGTTAAGATTCAGTTTCTAGAATGTTGCTTTTTTCGTTTTGTCTTTAGAGATCAATAAAAGTAATACAAAACTTTTTCGGATATTTTAAAATATTTCCCAAGTTTTTAGTTTTAGTGATTTGATTCAATTTTTTTCAGTAAAATAATAAAAATTAGAGTACTTCTGCTATATTTTAAGACATGTCGAAATGTTCTTTTATTGATAAAAGATTAAGAGCTCTACCTATTTTTTTTGTTTTTTTTAAATATTTATACATTTATTTATTGTATCTTCTCTTACAATAAGTCTAACAATAAGTTTTAAAATTTTATCACTAAGTACATAATATTACAAGTTTTTTTTTAACTATAGATTGTATAATATGAAATAGAATAAGTAAACCCTTTATCACGGACCTCACTTAAATCAATGGGTTCAATTGCATTGGAGTGAATGTTAGATAGTTTAAGTAGGCAGTTAAGCTTTATTAGAATACGATAAAGAAGAATGGGGTTATTACTTGAACCTATTGATTCTATTGATTTTTGAAACTAATTTTTAATATACTTATAATATACTTATAATATGATAATAATACCAGAATATTAATTATTTTATGAGTTTTCAAGAATTTAATGGTCATTTATCAGATAATGTCTACATGATTTTAATATATTATTATGTTGAGGCTAGTTGAGTCAGTGCACCTGAGCACTTTTGCTCTCTATTAACTACGAGGTTTCTTCAAAACCACTCTTTGCGCCTTGACTAGATTATGGTTTATCACTTCATCAGACTAAGCAATAATTGACCTCAGATCTGCATACCTCCGCGAGGAGCCTGTAAACATTCTGAGATTTGATAACGCGTATTGGTAAGTCTATCAGATTTCGCAAATAATTTCAGGGCTCTACCCTTTATGTATTTTTTGATGGGATCAATCTTGATGTCCCTGAGGATGTCATTCGTCCTAATGTACCAAGGAACTTTGAAAAGTCGTATCAGAGCCTGGCTTTGTGCAATTTCCAGCTGGCGAATAGTAGTGTTTGAAGCTTAGCTAAACGATACACAACCATATAGAAGTGACGGACGAATTATATGATTATATATCAGTTTCCTGTTCTTAGCATTGAGATTTTAATATATGATACAACTAATTTTAAATCTACTTGAATAATAACAGAACTTTTAGAATTTAATGGTCATATATCAGTGTATCAGCTAATGTCTACATGTTTTTAATATACGTAAATAATACCAGAATTTTAAGAGTTTTAGGAGTTTTTTAAGTTTTAAGTTTTTTGAGTAGATCACACATTGTTTTACTTTTTATATATAAATTATATTACTCATATATATTACATATTTGAACAAGTCTCTGCAATTTAACCAAGTTTATTGTATATATATACATTAGGGTGGCCGTAATATGTATGGGGGCAAAAAAATGTGTTCGAATTTTAGATGCCACCCCCTAAATTTATTCGAATACTCAAAAAACTACTAAATGTGAAGTTTTAGACTAATCGGATAATGTTTAGAGGTCGCTCATCGACCTTAAACGTCGAAAAAATGCCATTTTTTCACTTTTTTCAAATTTCTTCGCTCTCATCTCGCGTATTTTTCACCTTTGACTATTTGTACCAAATTAATATTATTCTTTAGCATATTAGCTTTCAAATAAGGTAAAAATCAATCAATTTCGTCCACAATTAACTAAATTATCACTAAAATAAGAAATCATACTCGACGTTTATTGAAGCTTTCAAGACCAGCATAAATATGGGAGTAAATACGAGTACGTATGTGCGAAAGCACAGTTTCTTGGACACAAAATGGTACAATATAATATTTGAAGACAATCAAATACTTCCTCACTATATATAATTGTCCACACTTGATTTGAATAATATGCACAAAATACATTAATAAATATAATGAAAGGAAAGGAGTCCTTAAATAATTTACCATATTTAAAAAAAATATTAAATTTATTTATTATTTGACAAAACTGTTTTAGTATACTTTTTAAAAGTCTTTCTATAATCTATTATTACTTGCAATAAATATTGTTTATCTTGCTCATTTTTACCAAGGACTCTATTAAATTATTCGAAAAGTTTTACTCCTTGCTCTGCCGTATCATTAACAGGTCTTATATTGTGAACAATTTTTAACGCGTGTACATAATCTGTATGTTGGTTCCATTTATCTGGTTCTAGGTTCAAGAAATCTGTAGATATATTGAATCGCTTAAAAAAGTTAATGGTATTGGCTGTCACAAAATTCTCTAGTGATTTCGATAAAAAATCGGTTACATTCTCCGTCTTCAAAAGAATTCGTTTTTCTCCGTCTTTTTTAATATCGTCCACATTGTCGTGGCTTTCATTGTTATCACCACTATCTACTTCAACATTCATTGATATAATTTTTTTTAACTTATTTGCCATACTTTTTTTAATTTTAATTAGAATGTTGTCATCAAAAAATGATAGACCAATGCATTCATCTGATAAATACCATAAATGGTTACACATCTTCTTAATAGCAGCCTTAGATATTGTCTTTTCAATACATCTATAATTATACATTTCTTTTATAAAACAAAAATCTTGGTAAGCTGCTTCTGATGCTATAACACATTTGAATCAATATTTTACGTAAACATGTATTATGAACAAACAGATTTCTTTTAGCTTTTGCTCTTCGAAAGATGACAATGTGAACTCATTTCGAAATAAATATATCTTTAAACAGTAAAGGGCTTTGGACATCCAACGAGCATGGTGCATTGGTCCAGGGTCACGGAATATTGGTGATGAACTTTCTTCCAAAGAGATGATAACTAGTTCCAATAGTTCTTTATAATTATCTCTGCAAATTGATTTTTGTAGTTCTTTGTAACAAAAAGTTGTTATTTCATCCTTAACACCTAAGAGAATTTCTTTTGTTTACTTAAGGACTCCTTTCCTTTCATTATATTTATTAATGTATTTTGTGCATATTATTCAAATCAAGTGTGGACAATTATATATAGTGAGGAAGTATTTGATTGTCTTCAAATATTATATTGTACCATTTTGTGTCCAAGAAACTGTGCTTTCGCACATACGTACTCGTATTTACTCCCATATTTATGCTGGTCTTGAAAGCTTCAATAAACGTCGAGTATGATTTCTTATTTTAGTGATAATTTAGTTAATTGTGGACGAAATTGATTGATTTTTACCTTATTTGAAAGCTAATATGCTAAAGAATAATATTAATTTGGTACAAATAGTCAAAGGTGAAAAATACGCGAGATGAGAGCGAAGAAATTTGAAAAAAGTGAAAAAATGGCATTTTTCCGACGTTTAAGGTCGATGAGCGACCTCTAAACATTATCCGATTAGTCTAAAACTTCACATTTAGTAGTTTTTTGAGTATTCGAATAAATTTAGGGGGTGGCATCTAGAATTTGAACACATTCGTAAATAACGGCCACCCTAATATACATATATTAAATTGTGATTTAAAAACTTTTTTTTTTTTATTTGTGGTTTTCTAAACTAAACCCGTTGTATTACATTTCTCTATTGAAAATCAACCAAAGAAAATTCTCTAGGCTAACTATTAACAAGTTCAATTTTCATTCTTACATTCCTACTAAATAAAACTTATCTAACAAAACCTCATACATATTCAAATCCATTATTGAAAACTTTAAAACTTTGTGCGCATATACGAAATCGAAGTAAAAGTTCTCAACAAATTCTAAAATATACAATTAAAACTAGAACCGTTTCAAATTACCTAAAAGTTGTATTTCAGTCATGTTTACAGGCAAAGACAAAATGCATTTTGATAGCTCCTAAGTTGAACCATTATAGATGCTTTTCTTTCTTCTACATCTATGCATTCTGTTCATTCCTATTAAATGCAAATGTTGAACTTAAAAAGCGGAAAATTCGAGTGCGCAATTGAAACGCTGAAAGTGTTCCCAATCCCTGAGGATGGTAATCTTTTCATCGTCTTGAATTCACGATGCTAAATTGCATTTATAGCGACGAAAAAATATAAGAAAGATTTAGTAACTACAAATCTGGCAACGGAAAATCTGAATTAACAATGTGGAACAAAGTTGCAATGAAAAAGTATTTAAGAAAAAAGAAACAAAATCTAACAAAAAAAAACAAAAAACAAATATAACAAAAACCAAAATGACAACCAAAGAAAGTTACAAATGCCACTCTTTCACAGTTTTGGCAAGTAAGAATTATATGGTTTAAAAGGCAACACCACAGAAATTAAAATAAAATTTAAGTACATAAAAAAAAAATTTTGTTAAATGTATATACTAAATTGCTAAGAAATAACAACAGAAAACTTTGTTGCTAACGGTTCAACATTTTTGGGTTTAGAAAGGGAATGCATAGGAACTTTGGCGCAAGGAGATAACAGATACTATAGAAGAGTAACTAAGAAAAATATTTTGTGGATTGCAGCGGAAAGTGCGTTGAACCGCAGAACACAGCTACGCTATCTACTATCTGGGACTATCCTATGAAATTGAAGTGAAAGCAACAAAACTTACCTAAAAAGGATGTTGCAATTTTTGAGCTGGAATTAATATAAACGATTCTAAATAAAAAATCGAAATCAAAATTCAACCAGCAAACTGATTGTAATTACTGAATATTTTTAATCTTCTATAATTAAGCCGAATCCTTTTAATTTTATTACAAAATATATTATTATATCAATTTGGTGCTACGAGGCGTATGAGTAACATATCACATAACCCACGACTGTTGCATTTATCTATACACATGATGTATTGGGTTTATTGAACTTATTAACACAATATACGACTATTTTGATGTGACAGTAATAAGGGTATAAAAGAATATAGATATCAAACATGATATCATAGTAATAATCAGTGTGAACAATGTTTTACCGCAACGAAAGCAGTAACAATACTAAACTAGAGCCATTATTATTATTATTGTTAGGGGATGTGGCACTGCGACAGTCGAATCTATTGTTCCCCCTTCTGGGCTTAGAGTAGGTCTCTAAGTTCTGTTGCGTCAATAAAAAGTAGTTTAAAAGCCACTTTACAGAGTTTTATTGCCTCTTCCGAAAAAATATACATTTCAAACTAGAGCCATAAACACTACGCAAGTGCATAATTATATATATGCACTTTTTTTATTTTATATATTTTATTTTATATCTTTATTTTATATTTTATATATTTTCCATATCACTCAAGTGTACAAGAAATTAATTTTAAATCTGATGGTAATATTGGTCAGTGCAGTTTTTATAAAAAATTAAAATAATGTGTAGTGATTTAAAATAACGTTTAATTTGCCACATCCTTAGTATCTTTCCTGTGCATGGCTGATTGTTAGATTGGTGTCAGTGTTTAATCAGCAATTATCCTACCACTTCACAGAATAACTAATTATTTGCCATATTAATATCGCATTTCTCACGAAATGTAACTCTGCTGATAAGATAAGTCCATCGAAATGAATTTAGATTGGTTATCAGTAATAACAATAGATACTTAATATGTTTAGTTTATGATACCTAATAATTGATACTATTATTAGATAATACTAACGGACCTATTTTGTGCACTTGACAAATGTGTCAAATTCTTTAATAAAATTTTTGATTTTTATAAAGCAGAAAGCTTTTTGGTATTCTGGACACATCTTGACAAATTTCAAAGCTCAAGTACTTAGTGCTACTCACCACACTATAGTGTAAAGTGTTTTGTATAGAAAACTGTTCGTAATTGTTCGTAACTGTTCGTAAAAAATGCTTGTAAAGAGCACATATTTTAAGTTGCCAAAAGCATTTGTCATGCATTCAAATCACAATAAAAAATATGCTTGTAAAGAGCATATATTTTAATTAACAATATTTGTCATGCATGCAAAAAATAAAAAATGCTTAAAAAGAGCATATTTTTATAGTTGTCAACAGCATTTGTAGTATTGACAACTAACAAGGAAAAGAGCTTTTCATTTATGTCACAGAATACCAAAACCTTTACAGCAGTCAATTTTGACAAGTGTCAATGTTTGACAAGTTTATAAAGTGCACAGAATAGGTCCGTAATAATATATAGTTAATAATAATAATGTTAGATAATTGTAATAGATAGTTGAATAGTTTCACTTTTCTATAAAACTGTTACTTCTGAAAACCAAAGCTGAACAGCTACAGAGAAAGTGTGTCACTACCTCTACTTTATCCAAGTTTCTGCAAGTACTACAATAAGTGTCGTATAAATGGTTCATTTTTTTATGGGAACTTCTATACTTTAATCACCTCAAAGAACTGGAATTAAACTAGCAGTATGGACTCGATCTCTGTTAATAAAGTCACTGAAGCCTACTTTATTTTATCAATACGAAATAGACCGGGATATTTTACATATTGTAAATAAATTCTATATATTATTAGCTATGTGCAGAAACTGAAGATAGACACCTCTCCTAACAATCTCTAGGGAAATATATGTCCAGTTTCTTAACAAATTTGTTTCATAATTTTTATATAATTTTTATATTAATAAATATTATATTATTTACAATTGATTCAAATCATTACGGGTCCCAAATATGTTATCCAATATTAAATGTTTTACATAAACTTATTTGAAAATGTGATGTTAATTTTGCGAATACATTTTATTGGCAAATAATATTGTTAATTAGCCAACTTTTACTTTTATAATAACATTTACAATTACTAAGTTTTATAAAGAAAATATTGTTTAAATTAGCTAGAGTTGCCAGTACATTAAAATTTATTAATAAAAAAAATAAAACATGATATGACCTTTTATTATACTTCGATAATTTATTAAGCTGCTCCCATCATTCCTCTCTATTTCTTCAGTTTATGTTACCTTAGATACACAAAGCTCCTAATTCTGCATACATAGAGATGTAATTATGGTAAAAATCAAAATTATATTTTTTATTACAACTATTCAAAAAATTTCAACGTACATGCTTTAGTAATTAAATATGTAAATTACTTCATTTCATAAAAAGAAATTAGTCAAGGAAAATATATTATTATATTGAAATATTTTTGTAAACATGTTCTTCTTTTTATAGCATTTATGCCAAAATAGAATGCAATGTAAATGAAACAAAAGCTTAAAGAAAAACAAATAAAATAGTTATTATGAAAAAAAAAAAGAAAAAAAAATGACACTCTTAAATAAAATTAAGCAAATGAGATTTAAATTATGGAGATCATATAAAGGACATGCAGATGTGGCTACTCTCACATATGCACGTAAAAAGAAAAGATATTGACACCCACGAACGAAGCAGTGATGGATAACTATTCTTGTGAGAAAGGTTCAAGCAGGTTTCAAACTAACTGGTACATTTGCAATAACACAGCTATCCTGGTGAATGCAAGTGACTCGTCCGTAGTCTCTTTTAAACTACAAGCTGACTTCGTTGATGTATAAAAATGATTGAAACATCATTTGAAAGCAAATAAAGCTAAATCTATAACATGTCACATTAACAATGAGAAGAGACCACTATCCCAAAATTAAGTTTAATAATATCTCAATTCCGCAATCTAACAGCCACAATATATCTGAGCCTGCGTTTGGATAGACGCCTAACATGGAAAACACATATTTTTAACAAAAAAAAAAATCCCTTGGCTATTATTTTTGTTACTGAATAAAAAATCTTCCGTGTCAAGTATGAAGGATAGCATTAACATCCAACATCGAAGCTCTTCAAAAATTTCAGTCAAAAACTCTACGAGAAATGGTGAATGCTCCATGGTATGTAACTAAAATGTGTATCCTTCGAGACTTAAGGATAATTCCGGTAAAAGATTAAGTAAAAAAGGTAGGCAGAAAATGCCATGAACGAATACATATTCATTTCAACAATTTATTCTTTGATGATCCCCTCAAAAATTTTTACGAGGCTGAAAAGGAAAACGAGGCTACCTAATAGTAAACTATCTTGACTTGATGACCCCCTCAAAAATTTTTACAAGGCTGAAAAGGAAAACGAGGCTACCTAATAGTAAACTATCTTGACTTAAACTTTATTTATCAAAACTTTGTAAAATGTCTCCTCATTATTTGACAGAATGCATATTAAATTTAAATTACACAAAAAAAAAAAATTGAACTAAACTGAGATAATTGGTGGAGGCTAATGATATGTGTCTGATGTGCTAATTTGCCCCAGCCAATATAGCGTTACATCCTCTTTTTTCATTCGTTTAGAAGCTGCAGAACTAGAAATTGTGCCAACAGTAATACAGGTTGGAAATGTAATGCGGGCAAAAACATATATTATTTTCAGATTCAGGAAAGCGCTTGGTGATTTTTTTCTACTTAAAGCGGTGTGGCATTCACCGCTATAAAACTTCATTCACTCAAGACTTCCTATTAAAGCAGCTTTATTTCCTGTAGATCAGTGTGTACTACAGTAATCCCACTGTAGAATTTTAAATACCACATCTGTGCTAAATCTAATGGGCCAAAAAAATTTAAACAATGACCTGGACTTATGGGACTGGACTTGTCAAATTAAAACTCAGGAACTACAAAAGTACAGCGAACTGTAAATGAGGTTGGAACATACTCCTAAAATATTCAAGAAACATATTGCTCCATAGGCATTTTGGTGGAACTCATAATATTCTACACCGAAAGGGATCTTAACAAAGACCGTTAAGTGTGGTACAGAGTCTTCTTAGAATAACAACTTTTTCTCATACCATAACAAGGCTCGATTTAAATCGATAACAGAGGATCTTTGCTCGAACTAGGAATACACAAATGAAGTTCACTCTAAGTCAAGAAAATGACAAACAATTTCAGGTATTGCGAAAATCTCTGATGTATGCATACTTGTGGTTTGAGTTATTACTGTAAATGTGTTGACAGATGCACACATATGAATGTCTTAGTCGACTTTGGGTAATAAATGGGTTTGCTCATAGTTTGCAAAACGATTAAATATACCTCAACAGCATGGAAGCAGAATATTGCAAATTTATTTATTTTTGTGGTTTTATTTAAAAATCACAGGGGAATATTTCTGTTTGAACTAAAAAGCAACAAAATGTTAGTTGCTCCAAATTTCTAGAAATGTAAATTATTATTCCTTTAAGCTTATGGAATCAGCACAGTACATAAATTTATGGAAAGTCTATTATTTATGTACTTCATAATATGAAGAGAAATTCGTTATAAAATATTTAACATTTACTTAAAATGTTGATAAAATATTTTCTCATGTGTAGTTTTTCATTTTAACTAACAGTACTTTATAATTAAATTTGATTGAAAACTACCGAATTTATTTGAAATACCAAATTATTTAATTAAGAATGTGGCCGATAGACTGCAGTGTCGCAATACCATTTCTAGTGTTTTAAATAACTTTGAACGATTATATCAAATACTTTAATAGGATTAATACCAATTATTATTAGTCGAAGTAGTTCAAAAAACGCACACCTCAATGAAAAATAAATCATCAATGAAATATTGATGACTTACACAGGGTTCGTCGATGGAAGTGTTACCGACTACACGCAGCTATATCTGTTAAACTGATATTGCCAATTACTTAATTAATTAAGTTTTATAGAACAAAACCTATTATAAGTCGAACTCAAACGTCAAATGAACGCCTGCTAAACCAAACCAAAATTAAACCAAAAAGCAACAGAAATAGAATAAAAATGAGAAAGTGGAAATGGATAGAACATATGCTTAGAGAACCATACAACTAAGATATTACTTAGCCAGGTAAGTGTTGGCATGGAATCCACAAGATAGCAGAAGATCTAGTGCGCCAGCGAAAACGTTAAGAAGAATGATCGAAAGTGAGCTAGCTCAAGCACGATATACATATCGTACGACATATACAGAAAAACACCACATAAAGTCAGATTTAGAAGAATTATTGTGGCCCTATGCCTCACTGGGGGAAGTGGACAATAGTAGTAGTAGTAGTTTTTACGAAATCTGGGCAGAAATAGAGGAGATGTTCCGGACTATTCTAAACTATAGCACAAAAAACTGTGAAACTTATTAAAATGTCAATATTTCTTCGTTAGTATATAAATAAAAAAATTGAACGTAAATTGCAGATGTTCTGTGCTGAAATGTACTAAATTCTAAATAATATACAATATTTTTGTTGAGTTTGATTAAAATCCGTACAGATTCGGATACAATCCAATGGCTGGTATATTTATTTTTTTTATTGAAATATTCTCTACGGGCTAGAAATAAATAATGTGATATCTGAGAAACTTTAGCAACTGTAAAATGTGCGTTTTGTGATTTAATACAATTTTTTAACATGTCTTATAAGTTATGTGAGATATATACATCTCGGAGTTTTAGACGATACAAGTTAGATACATGATTAGGAAAGCGGCAATGGTCTATTTCTATGCAAAAGGATGTCTATTGCATCTTCCAGTTTGTGGTATTAGTTCAATAATACTAAACGAATTCTCTATCAAAAATCTTGTGGTCATACATATGAGTTTTCTCCGTAAATCTTATTACCGCGAAAATCCTCTGTTTGGGTCTGTCTTCTAATTTGTTCTATTGAACAATATCAAAATGTTTTATTTGCAGTTGTCGCATTTTCTAAAACTCCTATTGCAAGGTATGTGTGAATAAGGCATTAGGTGAATACATAGCACATATAAAGCCCCTAAATATCAAAGCATTGTAGCCAAAACAAAATTCACTACTGTACGCTAAGTTGTGTGAACCCGTAAAGAATGTCTCTGTAATTATTTGGTATGTGCATATGTGCTATGTCCTATTTATTAGAAAAACATTTTTCGTTAATGGATGAATTCTGTCTCGTGTCTGTTTCCATATTGAGACAAAGTGTGAGTGTAATTTGGAGTGTGAGTTGAGTATGAACCGCTTAGTAAGATTTAATGCCACAAAATTTTGCCACAAACCTACGTGTTTCCAGTAGCTGAATTCATTTTTATCTATTTATAAGTTCTTCCGCATTGGAACTTTTTCTTTTCACCTGTACAACATGAGATATCACCTACTTTATGCTCCCTTGACACTAAAAAGAACATTAATCTTAAAACTGCCACACTTTCCACAGCCATCTTCATATCATCCTTTTCCTTTCCCTACTGCTCTTTTGTCAACTGAAAAGAAAAACTTTCCTATTTGCTAAAATTTGTGAAAACATGGCAAAAGTATTTAACTATTTTCTGCTCAACTTTTCCAAACATTTTTGTACTTTATTCATTTTCCAAATTTTGCTATTTGTAATTTTCGTTTGTATCCACTTTTTGTTTGACGAAAATATTGAAAATATTTGAAGAAATACTTTTGCGAACCGTAACGCCTGAGCCTTAAATGCATTAAAAATTAATCGTTGATAACTTGTTGAAAAAATTGCAAGAATTGTGCCAATTTTGCAAATTTCCCGAATTTTCCGAATTTTCCAAATAAGTTTGGCCAATTTTGAGTTCAAAGCCTTGTAGTAAAATATTTTTAACATTAATATCATTCTAGATTTCCTGTATTTTTTTCAATAAAAAATATGAGAGATTTTTTTATTCTAATATAAAACCTTTAGAGCGACTGCAAGGATAACGTAAAGTCTGAACCTTTACGCAGAAAAAATGTTAAGAACAAATAATGGAAATTTTTGAAAGGGTAAAAAGTTATGAAAATATCTGCAACTTTAAATTGACTGTGAATAATTTTATTATATTTTTGCAAATTTATGTTGAAACTAAATGTCATATGAATACAATGAAAAAAATATTACTTTAAAATCTATAATGCACATAGGTATAATCATATGAGAATTAATTGTGATGGTCGAATACTTCTACAAAATGCTTCCTCGTAACTTAAAGCAATTTCAAGGATTTATAGATATATCTCAGTAATTAAAATGTTTAAATATAATTAATGTAATTGCTTATTTAAGAGATATTTCACCATGTTACTTTTAGTAAATGAAAAATTACAAATGTTTTATATATAAGTACAGTAATCAACAATATATTAGTAAGATAATAGGATTTATAGATATATCTCAGTAATTAAAATGTTAAAATATAATTAATGTAATTGCTTATTTAAGAGATATTTCACAATGTTACTTTTAATAAATGAAAAATTACAAACGTTTTATATATAAGTACAGTAATCAACAATATATTAGAAAGATAATATATTTTGTTTTGTTTGTGAGGAAGTGGCATGCTTTATGCACAGTCAGATCCACCGACTAACATTAAAATGTAGTATACGTACTAAAACAACCCCTCTTTAGCGAGACCTATTCCCCATCGGAACCGCTTTCGCAATGTCAACATTAAAAAGAATCTCTTTTACGTTAATATTTCAAGCCACGCTCTTGTGATTTTCGATCTGCGTTCAAACCTCCACTTTTTCACCGCATTTTCTTGGTGTCTGCACTATTTATTAACCTCGTTTCTGGTTTTCCTTTCTAAATCTAATCTCTTCGATTTGAGGACTTGAATCACATATGACTCTATCGTTCGTCAGCTCTCTATGTTCACTCTCATCTTTTCCACTATTTATTCGGGATTTATAAATCCAATCTGGACTACTATCTCTTCTCTAGATGTGAACTATCTTATCATAGTAAAAGAAGATGTGGTTTCATCGTCACCGTCGCCGTCACCATAAGTGCAGTCGAGTAGATCCACCTTTCCCATGCGATGCATGTAGTTACAAAAATATCCATGTCCAGTTAGCATCTGAGTGAGAGAGTAATTTGTCTTTCGATTTGCGTTTGAGCCAGATAATTAAATTTGGTATCAGTCTAACTGTTCATCTTCCTTCGGTTCTTCCATTTTTGTTGCCACATTTCGATCGTTTACTCCTGATCTTCTGTTGCCATTTGTTGAGTATAGTAGCCTATACCACTATACTAGAATATATTTCATTATCACTAGTTAGTAACAAAGCAATAAGTGATTTTAAAATATATTTTTACTGAAAAATATATAGACTCGTAAAATAATTGACAACAATTATAAATATAAACAAAAAATTAATAATATTAATATTAAGAAATAGTTAGAAAGAGAAAATAACTTTCATATACATTCTAATCTAGGTGCTAAAATGATTATTTGTAATAGTCCTTAAAGAAAACTTTGTTAATACACCATTTTATTATCTAATAGCAGGTTTTATCCGATATGTTATTACGACTAACATTGTGTGAACACGAAGTATCTGATTAAAAACATATTAAAACATATAGAAGAAGGTCTGTTATCATCATTCTAACTGGATTTTTCAACCTCATACAAATTACCGATCCTAACTGTTTTTAATATATTCTTAACAAACACTTCTTTCCCACTCGCTTTCCACTTCAAATAGTCTACGTATCTGACACTTACTGAAGTATGCTTTTGCCAATATATAACCTCACCAAAAGCGCTTGCAGTAAATCCTGTTCACTTTAAAGATCACCTCACATATGTGCAATTTTCTAATTTATTATTTATTTTGTTATACTCTAACTTTTTTTATGTGTAAAAATTTATTAATTAAAAAACTTCCAATAATGTTTTAGTTAAAACTAAAACATTTTAATTGACATTATAACATAACTCTTACTATTTTACCATTCGTATATCAACGTAGCGAAACATTCGACACAACAGTTTTTTGAAACAATGCGGTTAACAATACTTTCCACAAATGCGGTATAACTTTAACATTTCGTACTGATAACAATAAATACAACTTTTCCGATTCCAATTAAAATTGTCGTCAAAAGTTCTAAACATTCAAAAATTTTCCCAAAAATTCGGAACTCACATGAATAAAAAATATGAAATAAACTGACATTTAGAAACCTAAAATTTTTCGTAGTACAAACAGTTAAACTTATCAAAAAATTTGGCATATAAAAAACTTTAAATCAAGTAACTCACAATTTTATAGAAGTATTTTATAATAAAAAAACGGTAAAACATACCATGAAAAATACAGTATTAATGGCAAAAATGCTTACTCCATTGCTCTTACTGGTCTAAGTTACGACCGCTAAATATTTTCATGCCTAAATGATTGTTCTACAAATCAATCATAATTCAATTGAGCTAGTCACAACTTCGTTCCTCACACAAATCATGTTTTCTAAGCACATTATCCAACCACTTGCAACTGATATGATCTGCAATCAGCTTTATTGAAATGGTAATTATATGACAAGCCTAAAACTGTTCCCGCATGGTGAGTACATAAAAAAGTATTCAACCTTGCCTCACGAACTTCTTCCCGTCTTTAACCGTAGTAGCGTCTAGAAGAAAAACACACAGCGGTACATTTATTACGCCAATGTCCAGCACTGGCAAGCAGAAGGATGCCTGTCTTGGGACACTAAACGCACTTCATGTACGAGACTGAAGATAGCAAAGGCACCTGGAGAGGAGTACGGCGTTAGAACAAAACCTAATAACAAGTTGTTATTGCCACTGATTGTTGTTGTTTAGTTCGCTTACAAATAATGTGAAATAATTATAATTTTAAATCAAATATCTCTAGAACTAAGTTTTTGTTTACCTTCTGCTCAAAAAGTACCCGGATTTTGTAAATAAAACACACAAATTTAAATTTTATTCCAAATTTATTTTATTTCCTTCAAAATATGCTCCTACTGAAGCGATACACATATGCCAACGCTTAATCCAATCTTCCATACACTTTTCGTAGGCCCGTGCACGTATGGCTTTTAGTTCCTTCGGCGAATTTTCTTTTACCGATTCAATCGACTCAAAACGCTTACCACGAAGGGGCAATTTGAGTTTCGGGAACAGGTAAAAGTCGCATGGCTCCAAATCTGGCGAATATGGTGTCTGATGGATGACAGTGGTGTCGTGTTTGGTCAAAAAATCGCGTACAACAAGAATTTGCCATAGTAAAAATCGCCAAATGCACTTGAGGTAGTCTCACATTAACAGCTGCTGTAATGTGAGACTACTCTTCTTTTGTTTCTGGCGCTCAAATTTCTACCATATGTCGAGAAAGGGTGTATCAACATACCAAAAAACAAGTTTTTGAAAAAGGTCTATTACTTAAGGAGTAGTTAAGAAACAACAAAATCCGGATACTTTTTGAGCAGAAGGTATCTACATATAGCAGAGTAAAAATACTTGCTCAGAATAGGTTAGTGTTCTTTATACACCAAGAACGTTTAGTATGAGGGAACTAACAAAAACGGTAAGGTTCTTTCGAAATGGTAATCATTGTAAGATTTTTTTCCGTAAGAACAAAATTGTGTATACTTCGAAACCATTAATTTTGCAGTATATTTTCATATAATAAAATTTGAAAGATCTAATTCTTTGCCGGGTTGTTATACCTACATTTGACTCACATTGCAACAGTTTTAACTAATTTCACACAATATATATTATACAAATTATCAAAGGGCTTAAATCTATTCATAATAAAAATTATTTCTTATCTTCCCCGCACATGCACAGCATTTGGGCGGGCGACATACATACACGACAGTTGAACTTCACCTAAGATTATTAATATGACAATATTTACTTTATTCAAATGCCGTCAGTGTCAGTGCCGAGTTTCGAGTTGCGAGTGCCGAGCGCCGAGTATGTAAAAAACATAAAAGCTTAAAATGGCAAAAAAATGAGTAAAAACTTAAGGCGTGAGTAAGTTGTGATAATTCTTCGGTATCATGTGCAACATTAAGAATTTTCGAAAGTGAGCAACTTTAAAACAATCCACACAGCGGATCACAGAACATTATAAGGCACAACCATTGCACATCTTTGAACGAACGATTATGTATATATATATATATATGTGTGTGTGTGTGTGTATTTAGACTATTACGTTTACAATGTAAAATTGGAAGACCACAGCTCACAACCCTCCCCATATTAAATTTGTACAGCAGACATTACCAAAGTCTGCGTAAACAACAACAACAACGACAACAACAACACCTTCTACCAGAGAATAGTAAAGTTTTGTCAAAATTAGATAACAAGTGGGTACAAGCGCATACTAACACACTGGCATATATTTTTGTTTTTCTTATGCCGCATTATAGCATACATGGCTCATAGGGCTAAATGAAAACGTAAACATACACACACACACACACACACACACACACAAATGCTAATGTATGCTTTAATCTTCACAGCTTCGTGAGTAAATCTTTACAAGCTTCCACCCTGTAACAGTCGCCACTGTAACTTAAAACGACGTTGATTGTAGTTATAATTGTGCTTGTCGTTGGTTGAACTGTTCTCGTTATCGCCACTCTACCGCTGCTATTCTTTTCTTTTCATTCATTCAACTTTTCCGTTGTGCTCAGAAGCACAAAAACAACAGAAAAGCAGCCAAATATGTTACAAAAAAAAATGTTTTTGGCATAAATTGGCAAGGAAATTGAAATTTTCGAATTTTCGAACATTCGAAATTAGGCTTGCAATGTGTGCGTTTATGTGCTATTTTACTGTAGATTTTATTTTTCACTTTTATTTTTGTCTCATATGGCAGCTTAAATTGATAAGCCAAAACGTAATTTCACTACGCAAACCTGTGCGTTCTCTTTTTTTTTTTAATTCGAATAAGCAAATATATTTTTTATGTGTTTTTTTTTGTTTTTAGTGTTTTTACGTTTTACGTGAATTTTGTTTTTCCGTATTTAAGTATTTTTGCATTTTTTTTGCTTTCTATCTTCTTTTGTTTCTGGTTCCTTCGTAGACTTTTAAGCAACGCACAGCATCTTTTAATAACTTGGCTGCCGTTACTTTTTCGCTATTTTTTAAAACATTTTTGTCATTGTATGCGTCTCTTGTGTTTTGTTTTTGTTTTTTTTTTCTATTATTTTTTTGTGTTGTGTTGTGTATGATATCGTTATGTATGTGTATATATTGTAGACCTTTTGATGTAATGTAACACAAAAATGTTTCTTCGGTTCATTTTTATTTTGGTGGCAGTTGACTTTCTCAGCTTTTGTTGTACAATTGTTGAAAAGTGCTGACAGCACAAATTTTTGTGTTACCAACAAAGCCTGGCAAGCACTTATACAATTGTGCAGGTACATGCATACACGATGTGTGTATGTATGTTCATTTGTATATGACTATATATGTGTCACGTGTATTTGCAGGGTGCCCCTTAATGCAACTAACATTTTAGTTGAATTTGTTGTTTGTGTTTCTTATAGTTGTCATTGTCATTGTTCTTGTTGTTGTTGTTGTTGTTGTTGTTATTGTTGTTGTTGTTGTTGTTGCTGTTGCTTACTTTATTTTTATACAGCGTGTTACATTAATGTGAAGTGATAAATTTATCTGAAAGGCAGCATCTGTTTGTCGATTTAGCCATACAATCAATTTCAGTTAAGCATTTAATACTATCCGCTGTCGAAATGTCACGCAAAATTTGTTTTATATTACAAAAAAATTTTATATATTTTAGACAATGAGCCAAAGATCAATTTAACTTTTAAAACAAAAAAAAAAAACAACAACATTAAAACAAAAAAGAAAAACTACACTTGCCATAAGACAACATAATTAAATATTTAATAAAGTTAACAGAAATATTTGGAAGTTGTTGTTGCTGGAGTTTTTTGGACGAAAAAGTTTTTCTCAGCGATGCCCTTTTAGTATTTCCATACAAAAAAAAGGTGGTGTGTACTTCATGCCCAGTCTTCATTTAAACAGAAACGCAGATTAAGTGTTGACAAGTTTGAAGCAAAAAACCATTAAATAAAAAAAGTTAAAAAAATTCTTAAAAAAAATTAAATACTTCGGAAATATTGTTTGAGAAAACAAATATTTCAATACCGCTTAATCCACAATGAACCCAAAGAAAAATTTTAAACTCACGTAACGCCTTTTTTACGTCAAAAAAAATGTTTACTTCCACAAATTTTCTGAGGGCTGTTCGAAAATTATTACTTTAAACATAGAAAGTAAAGTTTTCGATGTTTTTGTTATTGTTTTTTTTTTTTTGATACATTATCTCTTCTTAACTGTACACTTTTATTTTAATAATGTCCAACCAATTTAACTTCATCTAAGTCGAAAATTGTGTTGTAGTCAAAAAGTATTCCTCCAAACGTAGAAAGTGAATTTTTCGATGTCTTTATCATTTTTTATTGCTTGCCACATTATATCTTCTTAACTAAGCACACTTACTTTAATAATCCTCTAACTAATTTAGCTTCTACTTAATCGCAAATTATGTTGTGATTGTTTTCCAAACAAAGAAAATAGCCCATTCGATATTTCCGTTTTTGTTTATTCTTTAACATATTGTCTCTTCTTAACTAGATACACTTACTTTAATAATGCTTTAACTTATTTATGTTAACTCCTTCCAAACCGCAAATTACTTTAACATCGAAAATTATTGTTCCAAACATTGAGAGTAGCATTTTCAATGTTTTCGTTGTTATTTATTGTTTGACCAATGATGTCTTTTTAATATCTAATTAAGAAGAGACATGTTACAAAATACTTTAATTTTGAAAGATGTGGAAGATGAAAGAGCAATAGAATGGTCAGCGTACAATCAATACCAGTATATGTAAAGCTATGCACCCACAATTATGCTTGCTCTACTTACTTAGTTGGTCATTATAGATGTAAATTGTTCTTGGCCGCCACCAGTAAGCTCAGCTAAATCAGTAGCTTATTGTCATCACTGTTGGTAGTACCGAGTAATTTAATATCGTTAGTTACCTGGTCCTTTCGTCGAAAATGCGGGCATCCTTTGTTACATTTTTTACCTGTGGGTACCGAATCAAACACATTTCTAACCTGACCACTTTCTATCATTCGCACGACATGACTAAGTCATTGAATACGCTGAGTTTTTGAGCATTTACCTATGTCCATGTCGTGGTATTGGTCTTACAGATCGTAGAAGTCTTCGTTTCTACTAAATCCTACTAACTCATTGCCAACGCAACATTCGTTTGCTTATGGCACATTCAAAATTTTTTTATTAGAATCTTTCAAGTGGCAATTAGTCGTCTAACTGTCCATTGTGCAATTACCAAACATCCACTGATCATATACTTAGCAACTGCTTTACATTTGATTCTATTCAAAGTAATATATTTTACCTACCAGCTTGTTAAAGTCATGTTAGGTTAGGTTATATAGGTGGAGCAAAATATAAGACAAAATATAAGTTTAAAATACCTTATTCTTTGGATAAATATTTTTGAGTGTAAAGCAAAGCTTAGTTAGTCTACCATTGCGCCGAAACCAAAAGCCTAAAAATTTAAAAGTAATTAAAGTAGAAGTAAAGTTTTTGAAGCAATATTTTTTTTTTGACGAATCTATATAGAATAAGAAAGAGAGCCTAAACATTATCATATTCAGGACATCGTAATCCAACAATCTCAATATGGTTCTTAAAAATGATGGGCAATAAAAGACGAAATATTCTGTATTATTGACGCTTACAAGATATGATTTTCATGTCGGGTCTTTGATGATGTCAAGAGTAACTTTATCTTGTTCTCATTTGTTGTGCCCTGTGCTGACTTCGATCAACACTCTCACGTACTTTCGTTTGAATTAAATAAATTCTTTTGCCAGTATAACATATTGTCTAGTTTTTTTCATTATCTTGCTAGTTTTCATTTTTGTTAACAAATTCTATAAAAAAGGAAGTTTGTGGTAACAACGTTAATTCATATTTCTAGATGTCCTAGCAGAATTTTCCTCGACCATACTACCAACCAAATCATTAGGTACAATAAGACAGGAATTGTAAATTCTCATAACTTGTAGTCGATTGTGTTTTGCGTAAAGAAATTGTATTAATAATCATATTAATATAATTATATTAATAATCATATTAACATAATTATATTAATAATCATAGTAATATAATTATATTAATATTATATTAATAACATATTAATATATTAATACGTTTATATTTAAAAAGAAATTCAATTGCCAGTGAAAGGAAAATATGCACGTACTTAGAAGGTCAGTCCAATCGGTGATTTGAAACCATAAATTGACATACTTTTGGACTACACAAATTGCAGTATTTAGTAACAAACAAACCATTTCAAATGAAGTTAACGAGTTTGCTTCTTTTATTTAAAAAAATCTTCTTTATTTTTAAAATCTCCTTTTATGTTACATAAAATTAATCAACAAAAATCTCGTACATATTCAATAAATACCACTGTATGAATTTAAGGCCTCACTTAAACTAACTAAAATTAATTTGAAATTTCATTCGCAATTTAGTTGTGCAAGACAACGACTATCATGTAACATCCTTGATAAACTACAATGTTCTGCAGTGTTATCGCATAGTAGTGAATCCGTGTTGTAAGAGGACTTCCGTAATTTATCTTATCGCATTCAAACAAGACCAAATGTACACTAAATGTATTTCCACTGTCGAGGAACGTGACTTTTATGGCTTGTTTGGTTGTGAATAAACATCGCGCAGATATGCAGATATGTCATAACAATAATTAACACTTTTAAATAATTCCAATCGAACTCTGTTTAAAAAAGTCGATATGTTAATATTTAAACCAGTTTTCTAAAAAAAAAAACTAATAAAATTAAAATTAAAAAATTAGACACATTTTCCATAACATTTTAAGTCTTCATTCCGTCCTTTAAGCCGATTTAAGGATAATATAATTTTCTAATTAGGCTTACAGAAAATTAAGTTATTATTTACACACACACAGACGGATATGGTAGTGTTGCAGTGATTCTTGCTAATATTTGTATTAGTAATTTTTGCTTTTTTAAGTGGCAGCTTTATCACTCCTGAAACTATGCAACATTTAATAAAAGTTGCACGCTTGTAAGTGGTTTCAAATACCAAAAGTTTATGTGAAAAGTTTTATATTACTTTAGATAAAACTTCTAGAATTCCAATAATAATTGCTTTTGATTGATGAATAAATCGGACGTTTTGATTGATTTCCATAGTGAAATCATTACTTGAGCGTGCCATAGCCAATATAAATACATATGCTCTGGCTCTGGCTCTGGTGCTGGTGCTGGCTCTGGTATGGTTTCGTGTACGAGCATGTATGCATGTGTGCGTAAATAGCACAGCAAGTGAATTTGCTTTGATTTAATACACATATCATGTCATTTAGCATTTAAGTTTAACAAATGTTGATTCCTTTTTTCTGAATAAATAATCAGAATTTTATTTATTTTGTTACATAAATCAAGTATTAAATTCTATTTAATGCTATACCTTAAAGCAGATAATATTAAAGAAATGGACGTAACATATTTCATCATATAAGTAAATATTAGTAACTTTGCGCATAACTGTAGAGTAAAATAGAATAGAAATGAACAGGGTACCAGCTCCCAACAGAGCGGAGCATTGTGACCATAGTTGATCTTTTGCGCTGCAACAGACCCTGACCGAACGGAAGACATTCCGCCTTCCCGATGAAAGCCGGAAGAGTAGCAGGGAAGAGTAGTTCTCTAGCCGTAGAGCTTGTAATAACAAAATTTCAACAAAAGTTAATGTGTATTTTTAACACAAAATTTTTGTAAATTAATATATATATAAGTGAGTTAGGTGGGTTAGAACCACCTAGAACCTTTGCCGAAGCGTAAAATGTTGTTTAATGTCAAGTCTTTTAATTGATCAAGATCCTCAAGAAAGCAGACTCCTAAAGTGTTAAATCGTCGCTGTGCAAGAGCTGCGCAAAAACATAGTAGATGAGAGATACTCTCATCGTCTTTCCCACAGCTACGACAGGTTTGATTGAAAGTGAGATTTTATGTTCTAGCATGGTTCCCTAGTTTATAAATCTACCAAAAGGTTGACATCTCTACGTGGCATCTCAATAAGAATTTTGGATTTCCTTTTATCAGAACGTGTCGAAATTGCATACAGATGCCTGCATATCGTTGAGTCTTGTCATCTTCTATTAAAATTTCATCACAAAAAGAACTCAGTAACAGTTTTTACGATCGGTACGCACCTAAGGTTAAGAAAATATAGACAAAATTTTTTGTATAAAGTATCATTTAAAACTCCTATATATAATATGAGAATATGAACATTGGGAATAAGTTCTTCCAATGGCCTACACTTGAACTTGAATAAAGTGTTCCTGTTTGTACGTAAATAACATGCCACCTTCATTACAAATTAAAGTACACAACAGCAACTAACATAATGGCGTTTTGTAAAACTAAACCTGCCATTGACCAACATAATGACGGCAACTTGTCAAAATTAACCTCATGACAAAGGCACGTTTGCTCTTACAAAAAAAAAAAAACATTTTGTGTACACATAAAAACTTATTACCAACTTTCGAAGTGTAAGAAAAATAAAACTAAGAATTCCAACAAAAAAACAAAACATAAATTTTGCAGCCAACAAACAAAATAATTTCGTATGTAAATGGGCGGTAATAACTGTTTGTCCCCCACCCCTGCAGGAACGGCAAGTAAATACAGAAAAGTTATGCGGTAAATGGTGGTTTGGTAATTTTTAATGTGGCTAATACGCATGGCTTACTGGGATAGTACTAGATCTGGCAGCGACAACGACAGCGACAGCGAGAGTGTAGGCAGATTCGACAGTGACTGTGGAAGCGGCTTTCGTTGGGTTTTCGAAAGCGGTAGTAGTATGGTTAGAATACGGCCGAAATATAGTAATTGAGTGGTGGCGGAATGGTGGTCGTGTATAAAGTTATAATCCACAAAAAACGCTTGTGCGTGCCAAAAATTGGTAAACACGCGAAAATTCGGCTCATTTACTGACCATATCTTAAGTTTTGACTGCCAAGAGTAAAGTTATCAAACATCACCGAACCCATAAACTATGGCATACCATGCAATATGCGATACAACAATTTCACCATTTACCATGGCCGCATCATGTGAAAGACGCAATAACTCATAATCCAAACGATTTTTCTAGGTGAACTAATGGAACTTTTTCCATATTTTATTCTGTCTTGCACCAAAGCCAAAGTTCAAATTTTGTTATAACGTGACAGCAGTACGTTTACCGCTTCAGCACTGAAGTTACAGGTACAAAACTAAACGCGTTATGAATATATTAGAATTGAAATGATTTTTTTTTATTGTATATATGTGCATTAACACATATATACAATACATATCTATATACAATACATGCGTTAAGTTCTTCCCCTAGTTTAGCATATAATTTTTCATTAGTTTTCATTAGCTTTTATTTGATTTTATATTATTTAATATAAGAAATAAATCCTGCGTGCGCTGACTACGTCAAATAATACTTAATACTCCTTAATGAAAAAATTATGCGAACAGGTTGAAATTAATGAAATAACAGCTTTTGGCAGTGCAACTCACCTTTAGAAGTTTAGAAGTTTAGAAGTTTAGCCATTTCGTAGGAAATGTGAGCAGTGAACTATGTAAATTTATGAAAACGTAAGCAATAAATAAAGGTCTCTAGTCTAATTATTACATTTCTTCATTTAATGTACAGGAAAAAACACATTCCCACTCAAGGAAGTGCCAGCTGCAACGAATGGAGCAGCACAATTAAGGCACTCGTATAATTAAGAAAGCAAAATGCCTGCAAAAGGCTTTCCGGTATATATGGCAGCAGTAACTCACATTAAAAATAGTAACTCATAAATAATTTACTATTAATTAAATTAATAATTTAGATACGAAAAGGTTTTTAAGCCATGAACCTAATTGAGGAGCATTGCAAATATATTCGGAACGAACGGAAAGCGGACAAGCCAGAATAAAAATGCCATTAGCTGTAAATGGTATGAAATTGCTATGTTTCAGGTTTACAGATTCACAGAAAACAACAATAATGCAAATCTATAATTAATGTTTTCAAAACTTAACTATATTGCAATATAATACTGAATTTGATGAAGGTCTCTGTTTGAATGTTGCAAAATTTCAACAAATACAAAGGATGCTAGAAGAGTTTCAGATCCAAACTTGAAATGTACGAGGCTTACTATTATTATTGAGGGTATTGGCTACCCCAAGTATTGTTACATACCAACTGTCATTCCCACCGAAAAATATAACATTTTTAACCACCATCACCTTATTTGGAACATTTCATCATTTAGATAGAAACCCTGTAGTTATAGTAACTCAGTACAAAAATAGTCTCAGTACAAAAAAGATATAGAATGAACTCCAGAAAATTATTTCCTACGTATATTAGATGAAGATTATCAAAACAGAAGTGCATTTAGAAAATCACCTCCAGAAAACAAATTATCACGATTTTCAAAGCAAAGGTTCATCGATAAACTTACCTCTACTTTTGATGAAGATGTCCCATTTTTTACTACTGTGAAACGCGTGTATAGGGTGTTTTTTAGCTACAGAAAACTTGAAATGATAATGCAAGACAAATTTGATAGATAATTTCATAGCATTTTTGAATATGATTTCCTGCATATGTCCCCGCGGCTACAAGTTCAAGGGTTCATTCGATCAATCCAATTTTTGATTATTTTTTGCAATAAATGTAGCCGCATGGCGTCAATGGAGACATAAACATTGGCTTCCAATGACTAAACCCACATATAATTTGCGGCGAGATATAGAAAATATTTCTGTTGTTTACTGTGCATTGCTAGAAAAATCATTCTTAAGATAAACTGATTGTATTTTCTCCGTTGTAATTATTTAAAACATTTGTCAAAAATATTTTTTATATAAAAATTTTATTCTATTCAGTTGTTTTAAAATTTTTTCCCTGATGATGGTTTTAAAAAACCGAAACGTCGGAAATAAATATTAAATAAGTAAAATAATAAGAAAAATTTTTTATTAAACCAAATTACAAAATCTGACTGATAGCCCAATACTCATTTATAATAAAGCTAATTGGCTTCCAATGTTTCAAAAGTAGCTGATTAGTCGATGACTTAACCTATCCCAATAAAAAGTAATCGAGTGGCGTTATTATTGAAGCACACGAACAAGGGGGCCAGTTTACAGAAATACTATAAAGTTAACCAGTGATCCTGCTAAAAAGGACTAAAGGAGATACTAAAAAACAGGTCAAGCTTTGTATTACAGAATTTTCAAATTTAATTGATACGGTAACAGTTTTTTGGCTAGAAATGATTAAGGAAATAAGGATACCTAATCAACAAAGACAGAAAATTCTACATTATGACAATGTGAGTTCGATCTCACATCGGCTCAAGCAGAAAATCACATGTCAGCGTTTTTAAGCATTCTAGTGACTAAGTAGTCCTGATTTGACAACCAGTGATTTCTTAATAACTCATTAGAGACAAGCCAAGTGAATGAAGATTCTTTTGGATAGAAGATGCACTTATTGCTTTTAAAAACTTTATTTTGGAGGTGCCTTTAGCGGAATGAGAAAATTACTTTGAAAAATGGATTAAAAAGTGTTCAATACTATATAGATCATAGAGTCAAAAATATTGTGAAAAACTAGGCATAAAATTTTTGTTTTCTTATTTTTACGCTCAAAGTATAAATAGTGATCTTTACGGCGATTGCGGTGGAAATATATTTTTGATTTTATAATAATTCTGTTAAATACAGCAATATTTTTAACTGATAGAGTTAATTTTAATAAATTTTTTCAACAGCTGTCTACAAAGAATGCATGTTCAAAGCATAGAAAATCATCGCTTGGTCAAGATTGCAATGGTAGAGAAACCAGCAATGGCGAGATTATCCGGTCGACCGCCGAAGAAATGGCATGAATGCTGGATATATGGCTTTACAGAAACCTGAACATAATAATTTGATATGTCATAATTTTACAAAAATATATCCAATGCAATTGTTGTATCAAAACAGGATTTAATTCTATAATAAGGAAGAAAAAGAATGCTTGCCCACAAATACTTCTAAAAATAGAAAGACTGGAATGGAAAATTGAGCAGAAAATTCAGACTGGATAAATTATGATTAAATGATTAAATAATGTTATTGATGTTCAAACACATATAGAAAAATTTAAGAACTCAACTAAATTTCAAAAACTCTCTACAATCTTGAATTGGAACTCTGACAACAAATTTTTTCTATATAATCAAATATATGAGGTTCTATATGTGCCTCAGATATCAAAACAACATAAAAAACAACAAACAATCACAAAGAATGTAAATGGTTTTCCCAGATACATCAAAAGTAGAGAAATTCATTACGGTTTAAATATTCCTGCAGTCAATAACAAGATAGAGGGAAGATGAGCACACTGAAATACCATGATCATCTACCTAAATTGATATATGTATATTAACCACTTGCCATATCTGTAGAAATCCGGTTCAAGAGAAAACAAGGTATATATTTTAATGTATTGTGTGTTCATCAAGAATAATGGCATACTCTATAAGATCCGCAAAAGAAGTTTACTGAAACTTTGCAATATTAAGTGCGATATAAAAATATATGTTTTATAAATATGCATTATATATTAATGATTGGTACTTCGATTTACTATTGTATACGCAAAAAATATTCTCTGAATTTAAAAAGCTATCAAAGTACCTAAATTTGAGGAGGAGGACTCGTTCCTCCCTCCATTACAATTAACTAACTTAAATATGATTAATGAAAAATATGCATATTAAAAAAAAAAAAATTAAAAATGGTGTTTACAATGCAACACTATCTGTCAGATATAGTACGAGGTATCTATGCCAAAGAAATATAATTTGTCTCGGATGTACATTCAATAAAGCTAAACAATATCGAAATAATTTTATTTTATGGTACATAATAAAAAAATAATGTTTTAATAAAATTTATTATACTTTATGTTGGAATATTTTTCTTTTCTGTCTGTCCGTCCCAGAAGAAAATTCTCTTCAACCTTTAATATTTGTAAATAATTAAAAATAATATAAAAAATAAAACAATAGCAATCATTTGTGAAAAGCAATCATTTTAAAAATGTAAACAAAAACGTATAAAGATAAATTTATATGAAATAATACGAGAATATACAAATATTTACTTCGCCACACAGTAACTGCAATATATAAACAAGTCATAAAGGGCTTGTTTATGCAAAATAATATTAAGGATATATAAATATAATAATAAAAAATATGATTATGCGAAGCGCTCACACACAAGCGCTCTAAATGCCTTCTTTTTCCGCAATAAAAATAAAATCCATAAAATAACCAATATTCTGAGGTATTGCAGAGGTGTTATAGAGAATAATAAAAAATTCCAGAATTTACAATAAAAAATTGTTTTCTTTTTCTCTGGAAAAATATAAATTTTTAATAAATTTTAAATTCAAATAATGCAAGAATTAATCAACTAACATCATAGACTGCCGAATAGACTCTAAATGCTAACATCAGTTAAACATGTAGCTATAGTAACCCTTACTCACAGGCGCTGAATACTCTTTAATAACATTTTTCAAGATTTGAACTAAAAACGTGTAAGGATGCAGTCTAACAAAGTCCGGTCACTAGTGAAGACATACTTAAATCTCTCCCATTAGGCCACATAATTCGACAACCTTTTATGTTACATTATAATTTAATCCTAACTAGCTCTAACACGATTTAATAAACTATAATTATATACATATTTTTGGTTTCAAACTCTTCGATTTTTAGTGATTATTACTAATACATGATTTAATTAATTTTAAATGGCAGCATTGTTTCGAGAGATCGATATATAAAAGTATTATAAAATAATGTAACCCACCACCTGTAGAATAGCTAGGATCATATGTGGACACATATACGAGAAAAAGTACACCGAGGATGCTATATTGTGCAGCCAAAGGAACTGTAGAACATTAATTGATATATTGACAAGTCACTGTCTGGTCGCATCACATGCGTACAAACTAAACCTAATTCGCAGCAATGCTTTTAGAAAATACAACGACCAGGATGCAAAGGTAATCCTGGAGCATCTACTGTATAACTGCCCCGGCTATCCCGAGCTGTCAGTTTTACAGAACTGGAGCACATACCTGAGGTTTCTGTTGAAATCCTAATTAAATTTACTAATAACACACGCATCTTAAGCGATGCACACTATCTCTAAAAAATTAAGACTCTGATCTGGTATTATAATGGATCTATGTGTGGCCTTTTTGGTCTGCCAGTATTTAATATAAAATGGAACGCATTATTCTAAGTTAATATTTTGTAATATCTAGTTAATATTTATCTGTGTAAATATTATTAAATATATTGTAAAAAAAATATAATTCAAACATCAAAAAGTAATGAAAATATGTAATACGAGGTGTTAATTTAGTTAAAAAATATTGCCTAATTAGTTACTTAGCTTGCTATCACTTAAGAATGGATAGAAAATTGTTTTTTTATTAGAAAGCACTCTCTTCAAAACTATGATTTCGGCACGGTAAAATATTTATTTTAATTTTAAAATCCTCTCTTTGAAATCGACACTACGACACGGTTTCTTAAAACTAGCGCCGATATATTAAAATCAAAATATTTTTTTTAATTTTAAAACCCTCTCTTCAAAACCGAAACTACGGTACAATTGTTTCTAACTAGAGCCGCGTTATTAAAGTCAAAAATTTTTTTTTCAAAATCTTCTCTTCAAACCCGAAACTTTGATTGCTTCAAACTAAAGCCGGAGTATTAAAATCAAAATACTTTTTTGTTTTAAAACCCCCTCTTTAAAACCGAAACTATGGCACAGTTGTTTCTAACTAGAGCCGTATTGTGAAAATTAAAATATTTTATTTTGGTTAAAAACCCTCTCCTCAAAACCGAAACTATGGCACAGTATCTTCAAACTAAAGCCGGAGTATTAAAATCAAAATACTTTTTTGTTTTTGTTTTAAAGCCCTCTCTACAAAACTAAAGTGAGAGTTTTAAAGACAGGCTGAAAATATGGCGCAAGTGTGACTCGGAGTATTAAAAGCAACACATATCTCAGAAAAGTTTTGTTTTGGAACGGCTATGAAACTTAAGACCTTAAGGGAAATTAGAAGTATATGGATTTTATTTATGCCCGACTGTTAAATCTTTTTCTGCTATAGAAATATGTCATTTGTAGAACTCAATATAATGGTAACTAGCTGCAGAAGCACTGTGTCCTTGTTTTATTCCTTCTGATCTGCGCGGCTTTAACTACAATATTAATAAGAAAGAATTCCGAGTCTAAGAGCGTGTCTTCTAAAGAATCAGTAATCAATTATGCAAGTGTAGGATGTATCGTTGGATGTTTGATACAAATTTCTAAATATTATTTAGTCAAGGTAAGCGTCAGGCTAAAGAGCTGGTTCACCCCTACAGTTATGGTAAGGTATACCTCTTCAGCAGAACAGAGATGAGGTTGCTGGTGGGATATTTAACGGGTCACCATGGACTGCGTTATCATCTTAACAAAATGGGTTCCGCTTAGAAGCAGACGAGACTTTCAGTCACATTCTATGTGACTGCCCAGCCTTGATCTGAGCCAGGAGGAGGTCACTGGGTCGAGAACTACGTTAACTTTCTGACATTACGGAAGACGGAATGTTTTCGTTTCGGTTAACGTCTGTGGCAGCACAAAAGATCAATCATGGTCGCAATGTTCAGCTCCGTTAGAAGGTAGAACCCCGTACATTTCTATTCCTAAATATTATTTAAATTTTGTTAAGTTTTACTTACTTTTCGTATGCCGTAGAAACGAATGCTGAGAACGTTTGATAGTTTATAAGTGGAAACACTTTAATTTACACACTCAAAATTTGATACTTATTTAATATTATTTTGGTGCTTATTATTATTTTTTATTAACAATATAAATATCAATATGTTTTTCACTTTTATTAAATCGGTAGCGATTTTATGCGTACAATTCAAATGTTTAGGTGTTGTTTTTATTATGAAATTGGCTGCTATAATATTCGTAATTAAAATTTAATTACATTAGACATTAGACTTCACTGCTGTTTAAAAATTAAAAGCATTTTATTTGCTGGAGCATAAGAATTTTGTCATGTTTTACGCACTTTCCTGTTCATCATCCTGTTTTCATCCAAATTATAATTAAAACAAACACAAACTTTTGGCCGACGTTGTTGTAGTATGGGAGGAAAAATTTATTCAAATCGTTTAATTCCAATTTATGTACAAATTATTTTAGCTTTAAAATTTCGTTATTATTTCTGTGTATTCAATACTCGGCTTTGCGCACACACCACTGTACTCACATAATTATAAATAATTATAACTTCCGTTTCCTTTGTGCTAAAAGATAACAACTTCCGGCGGCATAGGCGGAAGTTATTAGTTTGTGCATACACACTGCAATCTCTTTTTTTTCACTGTCTTTGCACTATATTTTTGTATTTATTAAAATTAAAACACTTAAATAACGTTTTCCGATCAACTTTACTAGTCCCAGTTATATAGAACTATATATATTTATATAGAAAACAGCAATACAACACACTTCGATTTTTCAGCAATAATTAATTTTAAATTATTTAAAAGTTTGAATTTTTTAGAATTTTTACACGAAATTGTTTTTATAGCTCGTTGGTTAGAAAGTATCTCAGTCATCAGTATCAGTATCAGTATCTTCAGTCATTCAAAAAGTTATCTCCTACTCTTACTCTTACTCTTACTCTTATGTAGAAGTTTGCCAATCTCGCAAGTAGTAATTGCACACACTTGTTTATTAAATTTCGTTTAAGTGATATTTTCAACTTTTCCGAATTAAGTTTTTACCATCTTTTTTATTGTTATTAATATTAAAAGTTTTTATTTCTTTTTATATATATACTTAATTCACTCCTTCGGTTATGTTAATTTCAATTTTCACTTCACTTACGCGCTGCTCAGGAGCTCAGGAGCATTTGCTGAGGCGCTGTGCCTCACAGACTTCATAAGTTCTTAATGTGCCGGGAAAGCCACGGTATTTTATCAGCATCTCAACGCGGATTTGGGACTTTTATTGCTGTTTGCGTTCATACGTGCGCGGGGAAGCGTTCATTGCAGCGAAAGTAAATGTTTAGATTTTGAATTTAATTTAATATTTTCGAATGCGTACCGAATAAGTTTACACTCGCATTAGCTGTAACAAAAAAAAATGTATTTATTAAAAATTTATTCAAAAAATAATGTTGCCATACATCATGCATATTAAAACAGTTAAAAACATGTTAAATACAGCATAATTATAACAATAAAATAAAAAGAAATTAATACTAGCATACTAGATATTAGAATACTATCTATATAGATTCTAACTAGTCAATATATCCATCTATCCACCTATGTATATAGATTCCAACTATATATCTATCTATCCATCTCACTATATAGATTTCAACTAGTAATGACAACGTATGGTATATGTTTGTATTTGTATTCTAAGTAAATTTCCACTAGTAATAAAAATTCACACATATACATTATTCTCCTAATAGATCCGAACTACTAATGACAATTCAAACATATTCCTTATACTCTTAATTGATTTCAAGTGATAACGACAATTCAAATACCTTATATACTTGATAGATTTTAACTGGTGATGGCAATTCAAACATATGCATTATACTGTTAATAGGTTCCAACTAGTAATGACGATTCAAACACATACGTCATATTCTTAATAGATTTCAACCAGTAATAACAATTTAAATATATACATTTTACTTTTAATAGATTTCAACTCATAATAACAATACAAATACCTTATATTCATAATAGACTTCAACTAGTAATGGCAATTCAAATATATACATCATACTCTTAATAGATCATAACTATGAATGATAATTCAAACATATTCCTTATTTTCTTAATAGATTTCAATTAATAATAACAATTCAAATAAATATATCATACTCTTAATAGACTCTAACTAGTAATGACAATTCAAACATATACCTTATATTCTTAATAGACTTCAACTAGTAATGAGAATTCAAACATATACATTATTCTATTAATAGATCCCAACTATGAATGACAATTCAAACATATTCCTTATAATCTTAATTGATTTCAACTCATAATAACAACATAAATACCTTATATTCTTAATAGATTTCAATTTATTCTTAATAGATTTCAACTAGTAATAACAATTTAAACATATACATTTTACTTTTGATAGATTTCTACTCCTAAGAACAATTCAAACATATACCTTTGTTTTAATAGATTTTAACTAGTAATAATAATTCAAACTTATACCTTATACTCTAAATAGATTCCAACTAGTAATAATAATTCAAACATATACCTTATACTCTAAATAGACTCCAACTAGTAATATTAATTCAAACTTATTCCTTATACTCTAAATAGATTGCAACTAGTAATAATAATTCAAACTTATACCTTATACTCTAAATAGATTGCAACTAGTAATATTAATTCAAACTTATACCTTATACTCTAAATAGATTGCAACTAGTAATGATAAATCAAACACATACGTTATAGTCTTAGTATGTTGCAACCAGTAATAACAATAAATTAAAGGTAAAATAAGCGGTGAGGATATTGCAAAGTTATGCCTCAAGTAAAATCACGCCAGCGTTCAAGGACTTTGAAAACATTTATGCTAACCATTAGATCACAAACATATATCTTAAACTTCAATAACTTCTAATCTGTAATAATATTTAATTTCGAAAAAAATAAAGGGTGTTGATCTTAAGTGAATAACAGCATTACAAAATAAAGAGAGATATCATTTATAAGAGAATCTCTTTAACAAATACATTTTTGTATTTTGATTCAGGGTTCAATACATAAAATATAAACCATTTTTATTAATTATTTTATAGGCCAATTTTTAGTATTTTTGAAATGGAGTAAAAAACATTTCGCTATAAATACAGTTTTGTACTTACAAAGTTATACGTAGTTGCAGATTTAATCTGAATTCTCAGAAAATTGTCCTAACATAAAAGTCAAGTACGGCTTTGGGTCAGTTGTTTAAGGAGCGCTGACTTTGAGCTTCAAATTTGGCAGAGCACGAGTTCGATTCCCGGTACTTGCAGTCTCAAAAAACTTATTTTTGAATAATTAAATACAGAAATTATTTCCAAAAACAATGATTATGGGTGTTTTGCAATATTCGAAACAACTGAATGGTCAGCCAAAAATTCAATTAAAATAATATAAAAAAGAATTTTTGTTGTTGTAGTTCACAACTTTTCGAAAACCTCTACCTGAATTCACACTATCATATGCAGCAAAACAATGGAACACTGTTGGCTTCAAACGTGGTTAAAGCAGTTAGTTTGGTTATAGCATCAGGTCAGCATATATTCTTCTACACCGGTACCACATTACTTGCAAAAACTCTAGCAAGTACTGTTGAATTGAAAATATTTTAACTAAACTTTTGTGTCTAATAATATTCTTTAAAAAAGTATGTTTCTTCTGAAAAGCATAACTGGATAGTTGCAGAACAAATATCGATTCAAAATTTTCACAATTACTGCAATTAATGTTAAAACAAATGGGAAGTTCAGCTGCATGGGGTCCTATACACCAGTGACCAGAGGATAATCCATGATGTAACTTTATTGTACTTGATTCTAGCTAGCTGAAGAAGGTTTGAGTGAGTACTTTTATTAACAGTTTACAGAGAATAATATTTTCATACTGGAGTGTTAAAAAAATATTCCTAAGACCCTAACTCAGATAAAGGCGGTATCAACAAGTCGATCTAGCTTCCTGATTTCATTACCAGCTTGGTTAATATAATTTATCCCAGATGCCATATATAATGGCTCTAATATAATTATTTTGAAACAATTTAAATAAATACTTTAACTCAACCGACTTTTATGTCGTTTATTTTCAATATTGAAATCGTTCATATAAAGATTTACTTCAAAAATTTTCAATTCTAACAGAATTTTAATTCATTATCATTTTTTCTATCATTATTTATATTATTATTAGTATTTATTTTTATGATTTTTCGCTGCGTCATATAGTCAAGCAAGGAATAAGAAGCAATGTTCTCAGGATTTAATTTTATTAACATGACATGGATCATATTAATCTAAAAGTTGCAAATGACTCAAGAGCTTTCCATCTGCTATTGGTAACTTAAACAAAGTAGAGATAAGCACCTACTTCTCTTGATGGCCTCTAGGGTAATATAAACCGGTACCGCTAGGAATGCATCGAGGGAAAAACCAAAGTTGGATAAACTGCCAGCTCTTTCGTACTTTTCGATGTTTCTATGTCAAGGGTCTCAGTTGAGGGTCACGCCAGTTCTCTACATTCTTTTACTGTATTGTAATAGTGGTTTTATGTAGTGAGATAAAATTATTTTAACTAAATGTAAAATCTAGTTTAAGCAGAATCTGTCAAGTAATTTGTAGACAGTGAATTTATAGCGTTGAAGTAAAAGGAAACAATTGTATCCATAATGGTCACTTAGTTTTGTCAACTTCAACTCTCAAAAGCATCTACCAATTCATAGTTATAGAATAGCCTGTCATAAACTTATTAGCTTGTAATATCTAACTAAGCAAACAAAAAAAACCTTTTAATATTTCACATAATTCTAAAAGTTTTAAAATATTTGCCGCAATTTTATTCAACTGAAATCAAAAACCGTTAAGAAATTAGAAAATTTCCTGATAAAATTGACCATGAAAGCTTCAAAGGCAGAGAATGTGAACAAAATATGTCAAATAAAAAAGATTGTTTGAATTAAGTTTCATATTTAAATATTAGATACGTTCCCTCATTGCATATTTAAAAGGACATTTAAATCATTTCATTAAAAATTCATCTTTTTCCATTAAATTATAAATTGCCATTGAATTTATTATGTCGATTTAAAATGTTCACTAGAATGGGGAGAGAAAACTCATCCATTATCAAAACAATTTCAACAAATATGGTCAAAAGTCAGTGATATACTAGTCAATACAAACATACAAAGTCAGTGATGAAAACGCGTGATGTGAAAATATTTGCTAAAACTGACTTATTATATATAACTATTATATAGTATATAGTATTATATAGTACTAAAACACTTTATATTGAATAAGTTTTTAACCAAAAATTCAACCAACACTTCAGCAGATACTGTATTCACGCAATATTGCTAAAAGAGGCTTTTTTACACTTTATCACCAAAGTATATGTCTGTCCACATCTTTAGAACACCTTTCCAAACATTTTTTGTGATTAATATTAACTTCAACATTGACACCTTGCTCTAGAACGAAAGTTATCGACCATTCACCAGCAAATCGCCCCACCCATTACAGACATTAGTGATGTTTTGCTATCTTGTGACTAATCAAGTGTTCACATTTTTATATACATGTTAAGAAAACTTGATCAGATAGTGTATTGATAGCCGGAACAGACCCATAAAGAAAGATTTATTTTTCTCTGTATAAGTGAACAACATTGAACGGCTTTCGGTTTCTTTAACAACATTATGCTTAACATAATACTCGTATTGTCAGAAAAATCGATTAGTTACTAATGGACACATTCTATTGTAATGTGGTCTCCTAGATCAGGGCTGTCCATTGTGCAGATTGGAGGACCGCAGATACAAGTACATACCACCACAGTTTTTTTTTCGAGAAAAAAAATACGATGATAATGTTAAATTTGTTAATGTTAAATTTAATTTTGTAAATTTATTCATTTGAATTCATTTTTTTTGGAATACTATTAAGATAAAGTAATGTAATTTTACTAAAATATATCAAGGGAAGATTTGCGTAATTGTGGTAGATCACAAACAAAGCGCCCGTTACCCGTGGGCTATGTTTTGGACAGCCCTGTCGTAGATTATCTGTTTTACAGTATCGGCTTTTACTGTTTTCTCTGTAAATATTTTTGGAGATTTTTCTCTATGGACGAACCAACAATGATTCTAACTGTAGAAGCAATTATTTGTATTCTATTCGTAAGAAATAGCCTTGAATAGTTAAAAACAATTAAGGAAAAATGAGAGTTCAAGGGACTGGAAAAGTTTTTTAAAAATATATATAACTTATTTACTTAAATTGTATAAGTTCTCTTTCTTATTCGAAATTTTAGATTTTTGAAAGACACACCCTATATATCTAAATAAAATAGGAGTTTTATTTTGTCGTATACCTTATGCCAAGAAAGTAACGGTCTTTAAGCTGAGATGATGAGATGATTTAATTATAAAAAATATTTCAAAATTAGTTTAATAATACATACATTGTACTCATTGTATTTGCAATTTATTTGAAATGACATTTTTATGCAATCCTTAGTGCTTTGTGCTGGGTGCATAGTGCTTGGCTCTTTGGCAATAATCATATCTATAAAAAATGTTCTACAAAGTTTGATGCACTCTCCATCCCTTCTATTACGTGAATAGGTAACAGCCATGTGTGGTACATGTAAAGTTTTTCATAATATCTGCTCAGGGTAGTACGTTCATTAAAATATATATACTTATATATTCAAATACATTACCACATATTAAAATACATATTAGAGAGAATAAGAAGATGAAGAAGAAGAAGATATATTTTCTCATTTTTGTAAGATATATGCTAACTACTTTCAACGTAGGCTACTACTGGAAACTACTGAGTTAATATGTACAGAATTTCTAATTTGCAACGTGAACACGAACAGTCAAAAGTGAGCTAGCTGAAACACGATATACATGGAACGACATCTACAGATAAGCAACAAAAAGAGTCAGATTTAGAAGAATTAGAGGTCCTAATTAGAGGACTTCCCCTTAGAAGGGAAAGTGGACAATCGTAAAAATCGTAAACAATATAAAAATTGGTTTTAATTTCTAAACCAAAAAAGAATTTTCTAGTTTCTTGAACACCATTCTTAAGTGAGTGCTAAAAAAAGTATTTATTCTCTTAGCCCTACCAAAGTAACAATCCAAAACATTACTGATTAACAAAAGATATATAAAAATTTTTATTTATCGTTGTGTTCAAGAAAACACTCCCAAAATATTATAAAAATATTATAAAATAAATAGTATAGAGCCAAGTAACGTTCACTTTCTTACTAAACACACTATTTACTTAGACTCTAAAAAAGAATTCAATATGATACCACAGCCATAACGGCACGTTAACTGTTGCAAGTTATCATTTATTTCGGAGCTAGAAAACCACTTTTACAATAAAGCAAACAATATCTGAAGTATCTGAATTGGTGATATTGGACATAGATTTAAGAAACGAGGACCCTGGAGTAGTTATAAGCTTTTTGGCTAGTACAAAGCGAACACAGAACAAATTAGTCAAGTCAAGTACAGCATTGAGTTAGTTGACTAATGAAGGCTGACTCTGAGCTTCAATTTTGGCAGAGTATGAGATCAACCATTAGTACATACAGTCTCAAAAAACTATTAATGAATTAAATACAATTAAATACAAGGAATAATTTCAGTACCACTGATGATGGGTATTTGGCAATACTCGTAACAGTTGTATGACCAGCAAAAAATTTAATTACTTAAAATAATATAAAAAAGAATTTTTGTTGTTGTAGTTCAAAATTTCTCTAGAACAAATTAAAAAAATTTTCCGTTTCCTTTTTAACACCTTCAACAGTGGCCGTTATAAGGAGCTCCTAATCGATTATCATCAAATAGACTCTATTAGATAGAGACCCGTCGGCACTACAATTGTATTGAACAATTGTATTATCATCGCGTAACCAATTAACATATTTTCTAATTGTGTATAGAAGATCTCATATTTATCTTCTACCGGCCAAAGATGAACACTGACACTTAAGGTAAAACACAGATGTGTACCTAAGCATTCGACTTCGAATCAAGTTCATAACCAAAATTTGGCCAAGAAAGTGACAACGTTAATTTTTTGGGAATGCTAAACAAATTTTATCAGCAAGTTACTTCCAAATTGGTAATGTAATGGATTATGTCTGTTATTGAATTCTTCGGAACCAATTAAATACTAGGGTATGTGAAAAAATCTAGTTTGTTAAAAGAAAGTGTCAATTTTCAACTGCTTACCGAACACTTGAAGCAATCGCTTAGTGAATTATTGTAAAGTATAAACTGTGAAGAATAAGTTAACATATAGTCTGACCTATAAGCCAGACTAAGCTTCAAAATGTTCTCTATAAAATCATCAACCAAAAAGGTAATAACGTAGTTGTAGTTTAAAGATATTTTAAATATCTTCCGCAAAACTGCTATAGGGATGGGATCCACTAATTGAAGTATGAACTAAATATATTGAAGAGATTTTTAAAACTAAGACTATATTTGTACTTAAATTCCGTGCAATTATTGAACAACGTAATAGTCATTCCAAGAATGCTATTGTGTAATCCAAATGTGACAATATTATTTATTTTTGGAATCAATTTTTATAATATTTTATATTAATACTCCTTGATACTCCTTGTACATGATTCCTTGATTTAAGAAACGAAAAAATTGTTGGAAAGAGAGAAGAGTACAAGTTGTCAAAGAAAGGTCTACCTGAAAAAACATGCACTCACATGAATTACTATATCTCTAAAATGAGTCTGCTTATGAACATCGTTTTTATATCTATTTAAAACTAAATACTACTATTACTAAATATAATTTAATTCAATATAATTTAATTTGTTGTTCTTCTTAATTGGGTATAGAAAATTGAAATATTATTAATAAAGTATTTTTTTAGGCCAATTGGTCAAAATTTTTTATTGCTAAAAAATAAAATTTAAAAAAAAGAAATCACAATTTAATTTTATAATAATTTTTATCTTATCGATACTTCGACTTTAGTCTAAAGTCATCATTAGAAATATTAATATTAATATTAGTGTTTTACTAAGTGGACCAACTAGCTTATATATAAATATGTTCGAAAAGCAGCAACCCAAAATTTTAAGATTGCTTCTTATCGCTTCACAAAAGCTAAATCTAAAATATCTTCGAAGATAGAGTAATCACATCAATCTGCTAAACAGATCTGATGAAGTTAGAGAACTTAAAGGGTACACGCCTACGGAATACAGTGTAAGTTTCACTGTTAGTGCCTAATTAGCTTGATATAGTATATTTTGAGTTCAGTGTGTTGACTATTATAGTTCTAAATAATTTTATATATTATATTTTAAAAGAATACTCTTATTTGATAGCTAGTCAAGTCGTTTACCAGTAAGGACGTATATGGTACTAAATGAAAGATCTATTGAATTAACTAATTTGACGGGATGGATTCAGTTTTTATTTTTTTATATTTTAAGGTTAATTGCGAGGAGTATGGTGATGAAGAGAGGGACGAAAGATCTATTACACTATCTAAATTTGACGGCATGAATTGAGTTTTTATCTTTTCATATTTTAGAATTATTTGCGAGGAGTATGGTGATGAAGCGAGGAACGATAGATCTATTAAATTAACTAAATTTGACGGGATGGATTCAGTTTCACTTGTCTTTTTATATTTTAGGGTTATTTGCGAGGAATATGGTGATGAAGCGTGGTATGAAAGTTTTATTAAATCTATCTAAATTTGAAGGGATGGTTTCAGTTCTTGTCTTTTTATATCTTAGGGTTTCTTACAGGGAAATTGCTACTACTTGCAGGATAATAAAAAGATATCTGCTGACCTGCCACTGCAACCAACAATATTTTTAATATATATTTATAATAAACTCTTAATGAGTTTTTTTTAAAAACAATTCGATTACTTGATAAATTTTTAATAATATTGTTCAGTGTCACAATAAGTATTTGAAACTTGGTTAATTAAAAAAGAAACTTTTCAGTTCTATTTTCTCGCTAAGGTAGTGTAACTTTTCCCATCAATATGTAACTATATGTCTTAAAGAGAACTCCACATTCTATCTACTAGCATCCTAGCGCTAACATTTGGTAGTCACAATTATTATTGGACAATTACTTAACACAATACTCTTGCCAACATTTTCCAATTACTTTATGGACCAGTTGATTTGCATAGCTCTAACCAAGTGTCAAAATATCTAAACAATCTCAAATATGAAAGCATTTAGCAATTTTGAAATAAAAACAAGAAACCCTTAAGGCCACAAAGCTGTTGCAGTTTCAGTAACCGAACTAACTCTCGAGTATGCACACACCGCTTACTGCTTTGCCACAGAAGCATCCTTATAAACAAACACTCTAACGAATCACTTAAGTCGGAGCATATATTTACATATAGACAGACGTATATTAATAGTGAGAATACGATAAGTTTGTATGCAAAAGTCGGTAATAATGCCACTTAAAAACTGCAGAAAAATAAACACTTTTACTTGCTGGAAGCAAATTCATTATTTTCATGTTTTACTTAATTTCTAAAGAAAATTAGTTCAAGGCTTTTTATGTGAGTTAACAAGAGGCTTACTTTATATATACCATATATATATATATATATATATATATATATATTTATAAAAGTTCTCAAACTTTTCTATACTAACAGTTAGCAATTTCTATTAACAATTATAAAGCCACAAACGTAATCATAAACACTTAAAGCCAATTTGTTATTCACCAAACACTTCGCCTACCTGTTTCTCAAGAAGTGGTTTATTATCCTTGAGAACATGCGCGTTTAACTATGCTTCAATTAGGATCCACTTCAGAAATCGTAGCAACTGTGTTGGGCTTGAATATTTCAATTGAATATTGTAAATAATTGTGATTTTCTAAAGTCCAGAAAAAACTTTTTTCACTTAATTCAGCAGCAAAATGTTTGAGAGCAATTTCGGGACAAATCTTCCAAAAATTAAATATGCGTTTAGGGGTGTTTAATTGTGCGCGTAAGTATACCCGTATACCCGTATATCTATTAAAATTAAAATCAAAGATAGCACTTCTAAAAGAAAGTGAAGAAAGTGTTGGTCTTTTCCACTTGTTATTGGTGTGAACGATTTTGAAATGTCACGCTTAGCCGTTACGAATATTAAATCCCAAAAAGAAAAAAACAAAATCTTTCCATTCAACTTTTTTTTTTATTATAATTTTTTTTATTAAATATTTATTTATTTTGTTTTATTTAATTGAAAATTTAATTTTTTTTTTTTTTTATAAATACTTTTAATCAAAATTTTGTTTATCTAATCATACGCGTACGAATATAAATGTTCCACTTTGACCCGACGACTGGAACTTCATGACTGACATTTGCCGTCGACAAAATTCTCAATTGAACCGTCGTTTCAAGCCCAAAAAATAGAATTGTACTACACGCATCGTCTATGGTTCTAACGTCTTTGAAAGCTCCAGTGCCAGCTGTGACGTAAAGTTGTTCGAAAAAGCTTAGCGGTAAGACAACTTTCCAAAGTTCCACATTTATTCCAGCAAATGTAAATATGTTTGTTCCAGATTCACAGACAGTGACAGCAAAGAATTGACAACCAACACATATCGCTACTCCACCAAAACCCCAACAAATGCCGAGCTATGCGTTAGCCTCATTGCAAAAGAACCCGCAATTTTGATAACAATCCTCAGCTTCTTATAGTATTTTGAAATATAAATGAAAGCTTGTTATTTTCTCTCCATCACCTGAGTAAGAGTTTCGCTTAAGCTCTATTATTGTCCAACGAAATACTCTCTTACATAGCGCACTGTCCTTGAGCTTTATATTGTTTACTTCAAGTACATGGCGACATGCCTTTCCGTCACAAACCGGTTTATGTGTGCACGTTTGCAAGTGTCGTTCCAGGGGTTGTTTTGTTTTGACACTCCTGTCAACTAAGGGAATTTTCATTGCTTATTATTGTAGGAAAATGGACAGAGTTGTTAGGCAGGACGACTACTTTGTATTCAGTTTGGAAAATTTTTAGGTTTCTATAGAATTTATGTTAACAGAAATTCGGATCTCAGAATTAAAATCATTTAATGGAGTTTATATATAATCAGTCACAATTCTACTTATAAAAATATTAGCTTAGATGCTATGGAATATTATCTAGTGAAACTGTGAACGTCTATAATTTTGAATATCTTAAAAAAATGACTTAGAATAAATTAAATTTAATTTTAAATCGAACTGGTAATACGAATTCGGATACCGGAATTAGAACCATTTAATCGCAATCAATCACACTTTTACTTACAAAATAAAGTGTTTAAAATAATTAATTTAATTTTATTGTTTAATTAATTATTATAATTAATGGAGTGTTAAGGAAGGCTATAAGTTCTTATGTCATAAAAATGAATTTAAAATAAATGATTTAATTTTATTAATTAATTAATTATTATAATTAGTGAAATGTTAAGGAAGGCTATAAGTTCTAATGTCATAAAAAATTATTTAAAATATTTAATTTAATTTTATTAATTAATTGATAACTTAGTGATCAAATTCCTTCTTACAAACATCACCGAAAGTTCTTTTTGCTCTTCTTTGAAATCACTACTATCAATATTTTTATTTCTTCTTGCACAATTAATTCCTTCAGATCATCTTTAGAAAAACTATCTGCTGTTTCTTGAACTATTACTTCGACGTCTTCTACATTTACATCATCTAAACCGGTTTGTTTCGCTGATTTCACTATTTCTTCCACTATTTCATTCATATCGACAGAGCGTCCAATGTCTTCGCTCTTACTTAAATCTGGCCAAGTGTTCTTCCATGCTCTTTTCAAAGATCTTTCTGTTATCTCATTCCAAGAAAGGTTTATGTTTTCTACACATTTATAATATTAAAGTTTTTTCAAAATTCTCTTCATGATTGCTTCTCTTCTCCGTCTGTTCTTTCAAGCATCTGCTTAAATGTTCGGAGTGAAATAAAAGAGCGCTAAACCGAAACAGCGTTAAGCGGGGTCTTACTGTAAATATATATTAGATGACAATTAAATAAAAGTAAAGGAAATGTGAATTATAATTTATTATTGTTCTTTATATATATATATATATACATATATATATATAAGTGCAATTCTTAGACAGAAATATATACAGTATTGGATTACATTGCCGAGAGATGCAGAATCGCAACACAGCTTTGTTATATAGTTTTTTGCTGAATCTTGTTTATCTTACCGTAAGTATTAATACGTGAGAAGCAGTAACTGTTTAAACTAAAATTAATTAATTTAATAGAATTATTACTATGGTAAATGAAGAATTTTATCTGGAATTACTACAAAGATAATTAGTTAGAATTCAACAGGTTTGACCAATATATCAAGGTACAAAGAATTGGTTTTTCTTGACCATTTGATTGCATGCAACATCTGACTATTCCTCTAATTGACATTAATGATAAAGTAAAGTAGTCTCGATGCCGGTCATCCATCTATGTTGGGTTTGACCAACTTACCAAAGACAATTCCGACCGATAAGCGCAAAATATGTTTCAAAAAAACCTTTTACCAGGAAAAGAGGCTGTTTTGAATAATCAAAAGTAAAACAGTAAAATATCCATAATAAAAGAGTTTTTAAGACTAGTTTTAACGGATCTAAACCAAAACCACATATAAGAAATACATATAATTAAAGAAAAGATTACTAAGCCAATAAGTTAAAAAAATTATTTGAAGTCATGGATTCGTCTCTTCTCACGGTGTCATAAAATACCGAAACTATTTTTTATTATTATATATAAAATTTTAACTTAAAGCAAGGAAGTGCCTTGGAAAAAAAAATTTCCTACGCACATGAACTTATACTAAATTCTTCACGTACTTCAGCAAGGTTCTATCAATGAGAGAAGGGACACAAATACTACTAAAGTTTGCTTGCTGGTTAGTAGGTTGGTATTATTTTTCGAAGAAGATTTTATTCCAGTGCGTTGCCATTGACACTTTAAGGGTTCCATATAAGCTCAAAGTTGGAATAATTTTGTAATTTTAACACAATGAACTAAGATAAATAGTTTAATAATTAAATAAAAATATATTCGCTCATAATTTAAGTATTTACTTTATATATGACAAAATCTAACCCATGTCTCCAATGATAACCTTAATCCCGGTAAGGGGTTCAACAAGGTAGGACACACTTACTAAGGATGGTAAAAATATGTTACGTATTTCGAAAATAGGGGAATTTATGTGCTGCGCTCATTATCTAGCTGAGCAAGCGTAACTCTAGCAAATTTTGGCTACTTAAGGAGTTAGTAAGACAATTAACCCTTCTACGAAGTAAATTGACTAAAATATATCAATGAAAAAATGTATTAATCAATGGATATAGTGAAAGATAATATATAATTAAAATAAATTTATTTCCTTTTTCTAATAAATAAATTTAATTAAATTTAATTACATTTAATTACATTTAAACAATTTATATTTATTTGTAAATTAAATTTTTAAAAAATATAATATTTTAATATTTATAATTATATATATAATTTTTTAATATCAATAATAATTAAATAATTCAATATATTTAACAAAATTGTTTAATTTTTTTTTTTTTCCAATATATTATGACATCTTTTTTTACTTCCATATCATTATTTATGCGTAAATATTACCTATTTTTGTATAATAGAACAACACGTACTACCCTAACGAGAACTGCAGACCAACTGATTGCTGTCTTAAGTATTCGAATATGTTCACGTGTCGCTTCCCCTTTAAGTCGAAATTATTCCACCCCTAATGACAATTTGCAAATAAAAGCTTTCACAACAATATTTTCCAGTTAAGCTTTTATCCATTGGCGGAATTAATCTCACAGGTTACCAGGAATAATTTGAACTTAATCAGATGTAAACTTGCTAAATACCATCTGCTCAAAAAGTACTCTGATTTTGTAAATAAAATACACAAATTTGAATTTTATTCCATTTTTATTTTATCTCCTTCAAAATAGGCTCCTTCTGAAGCGATACACATATGCCAATTCTTAATCCAATCTTCCATACACTTTTCGTAGGCCCGTGAAGGTATGATTTTTAGTTCCTTCGGCGAATTCTCTTTTACCGATTCAATCGACTCAAAACGCTTACCACAAAGGGGCAATTTGAGTTTCGGGAACAGGAAAAAGTCGCACGGATTCAGATCTGGTGAATATGGTGTCTGATGGATGACAGTGGTGCCGTGTTTGGTCAACAAATCGCTAAATGCATTTGAGGTAGTTTCATATTAACAGCTGCTGTAAACAAACTAATTGACAGATGGAGCTCAAATTTGTACCATATGTCAAGAAAGAGTGTACCAACATAACAAAAAAAAATTTTTTGAAAAAGGTCTATTACTTAAGGAGTAGTTAACAAACAACAAATTCCGGATACTTTTTGAGCATAAGGTACCACTTGTCTTCAAAAAGTACTTAAACTAAATATTGAGCTCTTTAGATATTATTGTTATTGTTATTTTAATAGAAGTCTCGGACGTTGTTGATACTGATTGACTATCAGATGATGACTACCTAGATGATAATAAATCTCCTCTAGTAAATCTTACAAGTTTTATTGAATGAACTATATTTCGCTCTACCAATTCGTCTAAGATATAATATCACATCACTCAACAAAATCTCGCGACATCCTGTTAATTAATTTACGGATTATAGTAAATTTGCTAACTATGCAAATGGAAGACACTTAGGTCAAGTGCAACTTTCCGGCTAGCATGGCCCGCTTACAATAAAACCAGATCTAGGGAACTTATCAAGGGGAGGCGTTTGAATACTGCAAGGCTTACTGCATAGAAACCCACGGAGAGCAACTGCACATTCCCAATAATCCATAGTACAGTAAAGTAAACCTGCATAGCAAAAATTAGAAAAATAATTGTAATTAAAAATAAAATGAAGTTAAAATGGGATTCGTGATGATGATTTTGGATCAAATCCACATTCAAAAGGAGGGTTTTTCTCGATCATTTTTTTTTTTTGATAAAATTGAATCTAGAAGTAATATTTCTAGATTGAATAAATCAGGGCCTTCAGCCCTAATAGCTAGCTATGATAAATTAAATTTTGTTGACTAGATATCAAAAGTAAATTTTGAACAGAAATTGTTTTAAATAGGTTGGTAGGTAAAATGTTTGGAAAGATATTGCTACGAATAGATTTAAAAGAAGGGTCATCATTAAGTATATGATCTATGGATGGTGTGCTATTACAAAATGAACAGTTTGATGACTGACCGCCACTCAGTCGATCTTCATGAAAAAGCTTTAAATGTCCCATACGCAATCGGATAAAAATTTGACATTGTTGACGAGTGCATGATTGTGGGTGCATAGCTTTTAATCCACTGGTATTGATCGACTAGTGGCGATGATTGTACACTGACCATTCCATAGCCTATTCGTCTTCCATATATTTGTTTATAAAGTTTAAAATGTTTAAAATAAAACCATATAAAGTCTTTCCGAATCCGCTACTGGCCCAATGAGCTTTTAAGGTACTTTCAAAACTCATTGGAAAGTGTCTGGCATTTCCGTTGTGTGTGTGACATTTTTTTAAAAATTTTAAAAAATAACGAATTTGGAAATAGGAATTTGAATTTGAATTTATATATAATGCGAAATTTGTAATGTACCACACAAAATTTTAATTATAAAAGAAATGATTTAAATAGAAATCAAATTTTCACGCGGAGATTTTTACATTAAGACTGAAAAGTTTTCGGAAATTCTCATTTAAAATTCGCGCGCTGTATATTTTTCGATATTTTAAGTTTATGTAGTTTGGCAGCACTGTCCTTAATTTCTATGCCAAAAATGAGCGCGATCTGTCAGACAGTTCGTTTACGGCAGCTGTTGAAACCAGTTCACCTCAGTAGTGCGTTGCGAAATGTCTTCGACGGTCGTACGGCCGTCCTGAAAGGCTTTGTACCACTCATAAACTTGAGTTTTCGATAAAACTGATTCCCCATAAGCCTTTTGTAGCATTCGCAACGATTCTGCACACGAAATTTCGTTCGAAACACAAAATTTGATGCAAACTCTTTGTTCAATATTTTTTTTTTTTGTTTTTTTCGCAACGCACTACTGAGGTGAACTGGTTTCAACAGCTGCCGTAAACGAACTGTCTGACAGATCGCGCTCATTTTTGGCATAGTAATTGTCCTTAATTGCTGCCAAACTACATAAACTTAAAATATCGAAAAATATACAGCGCGCGAATTTTAAATGAGAATTTCCGAAAACTTTTCGGTCTTAATGTACATTCCAACAAATTCAAGTTTTTGGGATAAAGAATAAGTACTTTTATGCGGAAGAATCTTCCTTTCAAGACAGGTGTTCGTGCAACAGGACTGTTTGTTTGAATAGTTTCTACAGTATATATATATATATATAACAGATCTATTTTGAGAGCATGGATTTAGAGTGGTTTCCACTTGGCAGTATCCCAATTGGTCTATAAAGATTATTCATAAATGTTTAGCATATCGAGGGTCACTATTTATATTTCGAGCCTTAGTAACACTGATTGTTGTCAGGTGTTATCTGACGTTTCCATACTTAAGTTTGTGTTATTAACAGTGATTTGCAAATGAAGTGTTTGTGAAAAAAAGAAACTAACGCGAGAAAAATTTCGGGCTATGATTTATAAGATTATATATAAGATTGCGTCAATCAACTTACGTCCATATTTGGCTGATGATGGATGAAACTCCATCCTGTGATAAAACCACTGTGAAATACTAATACAATAATTTTAATCATGGCCGCAGTTCACTGACAGACGTGAGATCAATTGTTCAGTTGTTGTGCCAGAAAACATTGATGCTGAGCAAAAACCGATACGAGTACTGCAAGATTTTCATGCGAAATATTATGAGATTGAGGCTAGTTGAATTCTAGGCATTAGTTCCAGCAGCATATATAAAATATTGCACGATAATTTAGCCGTGAGAAAGGTTAGTTCTCGTTGGATCCCATCCCCCATTATTTGACAAAATCTCAAGAAAATGTTTGTATCGATTGATGCACCGTGCACACAAGTGCTCAAGAAGTACAATAGCGGTGCTTGAAAACGTACGAATATATAAGATTGTAACAGGTGACGAATCATGGATATATGCGTATAAGCTGGAACGTAAACAACAGTCGACTGTATGACTGTACGGGTGTTTCAAGATGAATCAAATCCAATAAAAGTTTTTCGCGTTCAAAGCTCTTCGAAACAAATGGTCTCTTGTTTTTTCGGGAAAACTAGTCATGTGGCAACTATACGGATACTATTAGAGGAACGTGAAACGGTCAATTCCGAATGGAATACAAACATTTGTTTACCTGAATGCGAGTGCTCACACATCTCGACTAATAACCGACTATTTAAACATTTAAAAATCGAATTGATGGGTCATTCACTTGATTAACATATAGTCCTGATTTGACACCCAATGATTTATTTTTGTTCCCGAAAGACAAGAATAAATTGCATTAAATAAGTTATTATTTTTTCATTATAAGGCTTCAAATATAAGTACATTTTTCATTTATACAACTCTTTTAAGACGGAATAAACTTATACAAAAATATATCTGATAAAATATTGGATCTGTTTTCTTACTTATATTAAAATTTTAGTAAAGCCGTAATATTTCGGTCTTAAATACCGAAAAAACTATTCTTTTAGGTTTGTGTATTAGCTAAGAATTTTCAAAATTAATATTAAGGTTCTATTTCTAGATTCTAACGACATATGCCAAGATCGTACGGTCTTTGTTGATTGTAGTTAAAAACAGTGTTACAATACGGTTTTTGTATAAGGTTTTTGGTAAGTTATTCATATAGCAAAAACTAAAATATTTTCCATTTACATTTTAATATTATCATACGGTTTTATATCTGCTTTTGATTTTATTATTATTATAATTATAATAAATTAAAATTAACATCCATACCATTATTCTATATATTAGAATTTAACGCCAAAATTTATTCTTATCATAAACAGTGTTATAATATGGTTTTTGTATAAGGTATAAAAAATAGTGGTGTGCTGTTCACATATAGCAAAGACTAAAATATTTTCCATATAAATTTTAATATTGTCAGATAGTTTTGTTTCTGCTTTTCATTTTATTATTGTTGTAGTTATAATAAATTAAAATTAACGTCCATACTACTACACATAATGACAATATAAGAAAATTATTCTATATATTAGAACAGGGCTGTCCAGACCAGATGCGATCGCGAGCCAATACAAATCACTGTACTGATTGGAGGGCCGCACAAATAAATACATACGTTCATAATTATATTCAAGAAACATAAAAATACGGTTTTAATCTTAAATTTAGTTTTATTAATTTATCAATGTAAATTCACTTATTTGGTATATCATAAAAATAAAACAATGCAGTTTTACCACTACACCAAAAGGAAATTTGTGTAATTCCCCAGCGGCACCATTATGCCAGCGCTGAAAAAGTAAGCGAGGAGGTAATAGCTCTTCGTTTTTATTTTTCTTTGTTTTCGACATTTGTGTTCGACATAGGCAATTTCGGGGTTGAAATTATAAAAGAATGAAGAAGAAAAGCATATGAGAGTATTAAGAATTTCTTGTTTTGCCTAGATTGTATACATTTAGTCTGCTTTTGATTTTAGTGAAGTGCGTGCAGTGAACAATTTATAATTTTTAAAATCAAAATAAAATCAAAAATATAAATAAAATATAATTTGTAATTTAACATAAACTCACTGTAAGTATATGCAAAATTAAGTAAATATATTTAAAATGATAATTATAATTTTTGTTTTGTATTATATAGATGCATACTGTAAGACATTATAAATGTTTGGTGAAAAAGAAAAAGGAGGAATTTTTATCGTTTAAAAAAGAAGGTATAAATGAAACAGGGAATTTTAATCGTGCATTTATTAAAATATTTTATTCTTTTATAGAAAATGATTTTCAAACTTTTGGTACGAAAACAACACCTTCCTGCAGTACAGCTGAACATATTAATGGTGATATTAATAAGTTAATATTTAAATAAATTAATATGAAAATATGTTAACAATTTAATATGTAAATGAGATAATATTTAAATAAATTAACATGTAAATAATTATATATAAATAATTTAAAATGTAAATAAGTTAATATGATATATAAATATATTATATATTTTTATGTAAATATTAATATTTTGATTTTATAAAACATAAATATAAAATATAATTCATCTAAAAAAATTGTTAGTATTTTATTTAAAAATCAATAGCATAGGTAAAATTGAAAATTTAAGCGAACATATCAGCGCTGATATGTTGCATTACAAATTCGAAAAGGTAAGCTAACATGTCAGCGCTGATATGTTGCATTACAAATTCGAAAAAGTAAGCGAACATGTCAGCGCTGATATGTTGCATTACAAATACGAAAAGGTAATCGAACGATTCAGCGCTTGCCCGCAATGACATGCACGTGTTAAAGTAATTAGGAGTTTCCTTTGAATAATCAGCGCTAGGCATTACCATTCAGCGCTGAGGGAACCATTCCCGCTGGGTCTAGTAGCTTAAAAACCTCTTGCGGGCCGTACTTTGGACAACCCTGTATTGGAATATAATGCCAACATTTATTCGAATATATATAACAATATGCGTAAAACTTTTAAGTGTAAAATGAATATAATAATATTAATAAATAATAATAATAATTGTATATAAAATTGTGTTACGAATATGTGATTTTTAGTATAGGCACAAACCAAATTCGTGCAAGAACGACAGCCTATCAGCTGACATTTCGCTGTTGCTTGGCGAAAACTGAACGAAATTACGTCAACTAAGACGCGGGTAAACAATTTTAAGTAAATTTGTGAGGCAATTACTTTCATTGCAAATAGAATCAACATTCTGGTTAAAATTGTTCATTGTTAATTAAATATATACATATGTATATGATATGTGCTAGATAATATGGAAATTCAGCACTTAATTATCTTCACAAGCTAACAAAAATAGTGAACATTTGCATGAAACTGTGCGGGAATTGATAATAACAAAAAATAAATAAACGGGGCAAGGTGAAGCGGCGGAGGTTAAAAACTGTATTGTTTCACGTTTCAATAGAAATATTTGCAACAAAAAGGCTCATTTTACTTTTGTATGTATGCTTGACTTATTGATGAAATTGCTATGAGCCCAATCAATCATATAATACTTATCAGCGGTAAGAGGAAATGTGGCAAAGATTTTCTGTCAGAAAAATTGCAGAAACGGTAAAAATAATAAAAAATAACTAATAAAATACATTAATATATATTAACACATTCTCTGATAGACTTGGTGAACGTAGCCAAATAATTCGCATCTCAGAACCTATCAAATCTGAGTGGGCCAAGAAGCGGAATCTCAATTTGGAAGAACTGCTTAGCGATGGGCCCTACAAAGAACAGTATCGAAAAGAAATGATTGTATGGAGTGATGAAATGCGCGAAAAGGATTACGGATACTTCTGCCGAGCAGCTATGTCTAAAGGTGATTATCTACTAGACTTAATATGAAAGAGTTTACTTGCTAATTTTCTATATTTTTCTTAGGCTTTTTTTTTTGAAATCTTTTTGTTTTGTTGGCTTTGGGCATGTGAGATTTGTATGAAAATATTTTCTTACTTCTTATTTATTGCATTGCATTCAAGTGTTCGTTTATATAAAGTCACGTTATTAACAAACTGAACTCAGAACAATCAATTAAGGTTTGCAATTACGTTTTCTCAATTACACAGTCAACACATTCAAGCCAGCTTTTATTTAATTAAAAAACAGAATTATATATGAAAACACTATGTACACTTTTTAGTGAAATACTTTAACATGATTATTTTATAAATTGTTAAAAGATAATAATTCAATTACATATCCTTCACGAACATTTTCGATTGCTGTGCATACATTGAAGAACTTACATTACGTTCACATTTTCGTATTTGATTCCACAAACGTGCAGCAATAAACGCCTTTTCATAGTATTGATTTCTAAACTAGTACTTGAACCTGCAGTACCTTGTCCATAAACTGGTGTACATTTCAACTTTCCCTTTGTTTAGTGCGAGGAATCAAATCAAGTCTGGATGAGTGAAGGAATTTTTGCGATTGTGCCATGTTCATAATTAAATGAATATTTCAATTTTCTTTCTGTTTAGAAAATTTTAAATTTCTCTCTGTTTAGTCGGAGTAATCTGTTTGAGTCTGTGTTGGATAAGTAAACGAATTTTTAAGCTTGCTTTTAATGTTTACAGTTCATCTAGCAATTTTTAAATAATATTTTTTTGCAATATCTCAGTTTTCATTTGTCTGGAGTGAGTTATTGAATCTTTAGGCTTGCCTGCCTGTCTTTTTAATTTACTTAGCAGTTTTTAAATTTGAGCTTCTCCACTACCAGCACTTGAGTTTCTCCACTATTTCTAATTGAGTTCCTCATTAAGACAAAGCTTACTTGTCTCTTATTTATATTCTCAATACTTTACTAGCAGTTCATTGAATACTTCTTATGGTAACTATCCAACTCAGACGGCAGATCCTGTGGAGAAAAAAAAAATGCATACCATGTGTTTGGGGAGTGCCCGGCACTGATGCACAAGCGAAAGAACACCTCGGAGGGTATTTCATGGATCATACGGATTCAAGATAGGCTCTATATTGTCTTTTATTAAAGAAATCGGACTTGGAGAAACACTCTAACCCGACTAAGGGGCACAATAGATCTTTTTGGTCGCAGTGCACTATACTAAATAACCCATTAAATATAAATGCTTTCATGCATTAATTGCATACATTCCGATTTTGTTCACTTTTGTTATGTTTGACTTATAAGAGAAATCTTAATACCATTTTTCTATAAAAGATTGCCGTTGCGTTTGTATCCTTAAGTGTTTGTCACTTTTACTTATATTTAAATTCCAAATTGACAGCGTTCATATATGACTCTCAAGTTAGGTTAATGACTGCTTGCATGCATGCAGTGAAGGAGTTTACCTAACAAGGCAAATAATATTTAATGCTTGGGATTTTTTATTTAAAAACCGTCTTCTACCACTTCCTCACAAAACTTTTCCTAGTCTGTTAATGTCACAAATGAACTCATCTAAATGATTTCACTTTTCATGAGGTCCTTTTGAGAGGATTGCACTTGGAAATCGCTGGCAACGAGTGCCTCCGAGACGTAGACCTGAACGTTCTTGGAACCAGTGTAGTTATTTAGTTTTCCTTTTTGCTTTTACATAAATAAAATTTACAGAAAATATAGCAACCATATTATGGTAACCACAATTATTAATCATATATTTGTTTGTTTGAATGAGGTTTATATGTCACTCCGTTCCAATTGCAAAAGCAATCAAAACTAAACAATAGCACCACTCGGTCATATAGACAACCAATTGTCGTTTATCTCTTCGAACTGGGATCAATTAAGCTGTTCATTTACATAGACTACAAAGATAAAAATAATGACTAAAGAATGACCTAATTTTCCATATTATAATCGCATATATCATATAAGCGATAGTGACTGCATGTTGAACGTGTTGTAGTCCATAAAAACCTATAAAGCAAATAACATGAAACGAATCACAATGACGAGTGCATGGGTATAGAATGGATGTGGATAGAAAAGTAGCTGTGTTATAGGTACATTTATTTCACCTTCAATCTATTGATCTCTCGAAGCGATTCTTAGCGTTAGACACTTTTCCATATATTTTTTGGATAATATTGTATATCATCACCAATTACCTGTTTATTAGGTTCATGGCAGGAAATATGTGCAGCATCACATGTTGCAAATATGTTGATGAAAGAATTGAGGAAGTATAGACACGACCTCGTTTTAGAGACTATGCATATTCCGATTTCATATAGTAAATAATATGACTTAATATGTAATATGACTGTCTGTGTTCAGGGTATTCTTCGACAACGCTTAAGTTTACTTTTTTTGTTTTTCATATATTTTTTGTTCATTTTAAACAACTTGTAATTAGTTCCATTTTATTATATATTCAAAATATTAATTAAATTATTGGATAAAAACTGTAGCACCTTCTTTTCAAGTTGTGTAATGTATTATTTATTTTATTAATGATTTTTTTATTTTTTTTCGACGATGTTATTACGAAAACTCGACAATTTATTAAATTAATATCTGTGATTTACTTATTGTGTATTGTAGGCAACACAATATTACTTTAAAATATGCTTTCAGTTGTCAATTAGTAAATCCGCTGACAATTGTATAAAATATCGCAATAGTATTTTAGTTCATTTCTCAATACCAAATGCTCCATAATAAATATATTTTTAAACCAATTGGAAGTACCGCCCAGAAACGTACGTAAGTAGTTTCATCTAAATACGTTTTGAACAGCACTTGCCGCAGTGAACAGAAGAGACCGTCTCTCCCTACCTTAGGCTGGTTGTGCTGTTGTATTTTATAAAAGTTATTTTATATGCCAATAATTTATTAAAAGGTTTTAGAAGATTAGCTTCTCTAACTAATATTCTTCCTAATGAAGAAGAAGATGCCTCTTCCAACCAACAAGATGCCTTTTTTTATTTATTAAAAAATTTGAAATTATAACATTTTCAAATTGTATGATCTATTAATATTAAGTTTGATTTTAACGGCAGTTACGACAGTAGTGACTATTCTACGTAATAAAAACTATTGCATTTAATAGAGAGGTTTCGAATAGTACTGAATTGCAACAACAAAAATTTTTTACTTATTTTTATTTAATTGAATTTTTGGTTTCGAGTATTGCCAAACACTTATCATGAGTTATTCTAAAATTATTTATTATGAATAATTCTTCTTCTTATTTGGCACAACAGTCCAGTATGAACCTTGGCCTCTCTCACGGTCTGCTTCCATCTGTCCCTATCTTCTGCTACTCTCTTCCAGTTCAGTACTCCAAAAGTTCTTGCATCACCACACACGTTCTCATCCCATCTTGTTCTTGGCCTACCTCTGTGCCTGCTTGTGATCGGCTTTGCGTGGAATATGCTGTTCGGTTTTCTCCCCGACCCCATTCTTATTAAATGAGCACCCCATTGTAACTTTTGCGACTTAATGTATCTTGCTATATTTTCGTTTCTGAGCAGTTCTTCAATTTCATTATTTGTTCGTCTTATTATGAATAATTATTAGTAAATAAATATTCGGTACACTGTCAGAATTCTTGCCATGATTCTCAAACTATTTTTATGTATTTTCATATCTTAGTTGTCACCAATAGCGATCTTGGTTGTGACAATTTATTAAAGTACAGTGCTCTAATCATTACTTCTGCCTGGCTATATAAAAACAAATTACCCTTTTTCATTGTTAACATTCAATATATCATTTATATTTTCGGAACAAATTACCAAAAGCTAACGTTTATAGCTTTTTACTCATTAGCGTAGAATATTATGGAGTAATCCAAAATCTCGTAAGTTCAAGTGCTAAGGCCCTTATGTATGAATGGTTCTAAATCTCTCTAAATGTCACTAAACTACACATGAATACCATACAATAACAGAGCTTCTAATAGTAAATCTGCAAGAAAATACAAAACAAAAAACATCCTCAAGACTCTTAATATTTATTAAATTAAAATTTTAAATGAAAAACTATATACCATCATCTTGTATATATGAATATATATATGTATAATTTCATAATATTTTTAACCTTTTTTTTCATTCCAGCTAATCACGATGTAGTCATTGTTAGTGACATAAGGCGTAAAAACGACATCAAGTATTTTCGTGAAACATATGGAGCATGTGTGCAAACCATACGACTTACGTGTCCAGAAGCAATACGTTTTGAACGTGGCTGGAGCTTTACTTCAGGCATCGATGATGTAGCATCTGAATGCGACTTAGATGAATACGATCAATGGGACTTAATTATAGAAAATAATAATGAACTCAATGGAGAACAGATAATCGATCTAATAATGACAAAATTTGATTTTGATTGAAGCTTAACTAACTAATATCCTTCTGCATCTCGAAATGCTCCATATTTTCTGGATTCCTTCATATATTTAATATACATCTATTGCACTTAGATTAGAAATATGTATACGCACTTTTGTAAGGCTTGTAAGCAACATTTATTTAATATATTGTTAGTTCGTAATATTTTAATATATTATATTGAATTGTATATAAGTGGATTGAAACATAATTGAACATGATTTTGAATATATATATGATATGCAATCATTTGGTTTTTATTGGTTATAATAAAAGTACTAGGAGAAACTGCAGACAGACAGATTCCACCTTATATGTTTTATACACATTTTCTATAATTATTAGAAATTTTTCTATCTATAAAACTAATCTTATGATAAATAGTTTTGTAATTCTATTGTTCAGATGGTTTATCTCTTAACAATATCCGGATTTTGTTGTTTGTTAACTACTCCTTACGTAATAGACTTTTTTGAAAAAATTTTTTTTGTTATGTTGGTACACCCTTTCTTGACATATGGTTCAAGTTACAGCGACATCTGTCAATTAGTTTGTTTAGAGTAGCTGTTAATGTGAGACTAACTCAAGTGCATTTAGCGATTTTTACTATGGAAAATTCTTGTTGTATGCGATTTTTTGACCAAACACGACACCACTGTATCGCTCAGGCACCATATTCATCAGATCTGGATCCGTGAGACTTTTTCCTGTTCCCAAAACTCAAATTGCCCCTTCGTGGTAAGTGTTTTGAGTCAATTGAATCGGTAAAAGAGAATATGCTGAAAGAACTAAAAGCCATATCTTCACGGGCCTTCGAAAAATGTATGGAAGATTGGGTTGAGCGTTGGCATATGTGTATCGCTTCAGAAGGAGCATATTTTGAAGGAGATAAAATAAATTTGAAATAAAATTTAAATTTGTGTGTTTTATTTACAAAATCCGGGTACTTTTTGCGCTGGAGGTATCGAACCATTTTTTCAATTACAACAACCCATCCGAGATTGTTTTTCGGATGCTATAGAACTTTTATATGAAAACTATAATTCGATTGAGCCTTTGTTGATACAAAAGATGTGCTTAAAATGGGTGTCGCGTATCATCGCAGTGAACCAAAAATTAACGGGTTGAATTTGATGGTGTACTATCCCAAGGTAAGCTGCAAAACAAATGCATAACGGAATCACAAGTCTATACAATGGAGTAAATAAAGGAAGAATTAGGTATTTAATAAAAGAGAAGAAGGAGTGGGTGTTTGTTGTTTAACCCAACAACCACCAAATGATGGAGTTTCAAATGATGAAAACTTGGTAAAACCATAGGTTTCTGTTAAACGAAGGCCACGTTTTTCATCTCTCAGCAGTTTAGGCCTTATGTAAAGGCTCAATTCAAAAATCTTTTTTGGCTCAATCACTGTTTGAGAGTATAAATATCAATTCTTATGAATTCCAAGTAATTTTTGTTTATAACTAGATAATGTTTTTTGTACTATTTTCATGTTTTTATAAACATATGAACATTTCAATAACTCTCAGGCCTATTGGAAACATTCTTACAGTGCAACTGCGAATATACTGATGAAAGACAAAAACACAGTAAAATGATCAATAGATAGAGCCTGGAATGAAGATTCTATGATGATGACTGTAGCATCATTTAAATATCTATCTGTTTAAAATAAAATAAAAATTTGTTAGAGAAATTGTTTAGAATTGATTTCCAGTACACTTACTTACTTAGTTGACCATTATAGATGTGAGTTGTCATTGGCCGCGTCCAGTACTTCCGCCCGCCATTCCGATCAGTGGCTTGCTGTCGCTAGTCGGTAGTACCTGGCGTCCCCAAATCGTTAGTCACCTGGTTCGTCAACCGTCGATGCGGATATAGGCAGAGCACTTACTTCTGTTAGCACGACATGACCATTAATCTCTAACATTATTAGTGCTGAAGATACGGAATTGTATTAAAACTTTCTTAAATCACTTCACAAAAGCTTTAATCCTCTACAAATTGTTGGGTACTTTTTGGTCTTTGATGGAAATCGTGTACTTGAAACCATGTACTTGTATTCACGTTACAATATTAATACAAAATGTATGGAAGTACAATATGTGTATGTAACTTTAATTTAATTTTATAATAACTAAAACACAATTTTAACATCTAAAATATGGGCATATACGTGAGGACTAACAATAAATAGCTCGGTTAGTTGGCTATAAAAAAATTTTTAGTAATAATTTTAATTTCATAACTTAATTTTTTCTATATTTAATTTTTTAAAAAATTAACTAATTTAATTTTATAATAATTAAAGAACAATTTTTTATCTAAAATATAGGCATATACGTAGGGACTAACAATAGCTCGGGTAATTGGCTATAAAAAAAATCAACAGAAATAATTTTTATAGCTTAAATTTTTGTTATATATAATTTTTTGAACTTAATTTTTTCCTTCTTTTCGAGCTTCAGTTAAGATTCGAGAAACCCATTGTGTTGATTATTCCATGTATCCAAAATGATTTGAAGGTCCCAAATCCATTAGGTTTACATCTCGGAACCATCCCTTACAACTCAACAAGAAGGGCCCCCATATATATGTATGTATTACAACAAAACAATAAAGTTGAAGACACGCAGTATCTTCAAGTTTAAGTGGGTATTAAATGAGATTAAATGTTAGAGAAAACAAAATTCATAACGTTTTCTCTAACAAACATCTTTGTCTGATTAGTCTGATGAAGTGATAAACAATAATACAGTCAAGGCGTAGAGAGGGTTTATGAAGTGTGATTTTTGTTAAAATTTTGTTTAATTTTATATGAAATTAGATATATATGCACATCTATTATAGATTTATTTATGATATAAATAATATAATATATAAACAAAGCATATATATTAATGACAACTTCCTGATGGCAAATAGTTTCCAGAAGCTTCCAGAAAAACAAAATATTTAATAGCTCAATGTAACTGTATGAACAATGTGTTATCCTTAAATGGAAACCATGCTATGGCTATCCTACAGAACTGCATCACTGCAATTTGCGAACTGCATCACTGCAATTTGCGAACTGCATTCGTACATTTTTGTATTCTGCATGTAAAATGTCGTATACTTCTTCAGGTTTATCGCGCTAATTACGTTTACGTTAGGAACACATGGATTCCTAGAAATCGCCATATAAGCTAACTTAACCTAACACATCCATTTTTTAAATACTGTAATCCTAATATCACTCGAGTAAGTGGTTTTTGGCATATAAATAAATTTTTTACTTGGCAATTTTATAATTGAAAAGTGCATGCCCACTTATCCTCTGAGGAGATTAGTGCCTCTACACTTAACTCGATGGTATTTAAACGAATATATATAAATTATTTTTTTTTTATTCATTACTTTTTAATATATTTATTTGAGTATGTAGTCTTTGATATTTGAATATAAATTACTTTTTTTTTAACATTAGGCGGTTGTTTAGTGTATATGAATAGAGAGTTCAATAAGTTTTTAATAAACTATGTCTCAATAAAGTACCACTAACGTTTTATCCTTTTGTTTTTTTTTTTTAATATAAAAATATATAACTACTCAAAGTATGTATAAAATTAACCAACTACAATATTTGTAATAAAAATTAGTGAATCGCAAATATAAAAAATATTTATAAAAAATAATAATAATAATAAATTTGAACTTTTCAGAGTTAAATATTTAACAGAGTTTAATTCTAACTAAAATATAAATTTTAATTTGTTTAGTATTTGTTTAGTAACTTGCAAACTCCACGTCATCAGAATTTTGTATGGTTTGCACTTTTGGGTCCTTGTAAACAGCATCAGAATTTATTAGGCGAGGTTTTATTGATTTTTTATCTGGAATTGTTTGTGTGCGATTACCTACACAACTGAGCGGTGAGCGTCCGTATGGCGTAGTTGATAGTTTATTTTTGCTGGGTGACAAATTGAGATTATTTTCAGTATCTTCAAATATATTTTGGTTTTGGCTACGTTTAGATTTGGATTGATTGCTCTTCTTTTTGCCATAACGTACACGCTCCAAACGCTTATCTGTTGGACGTTTCGCTGCCTTGTCGGCAAAATATTCCCCACCGCTATTTGTGGATTTACTGTTTGGTGTACTGGTAGTAGAAACTAAACTATCACTGCAACTTAAGTCATGTGACAAAGCAGCAAGTATGTTTTCTAACATAGCATCTTCGGAAGAGTCATCATCATCGCTAAATATAATTGGTGTACGATCAACATTAAGTGATGGTGAACGCGGATCCATATGCACACGTTTATGCCTACCTTTTGCCAACTTTTCATCCAAACAATTATCAACTTTTATGTCCAATGGTGCACCAGTTGGTTCTAAAGGCTCTTCTTGATACTCTATATCAATTACCTGCTCATAACTAAAATTTTCTGTAGTTATTTTTTCTTCATCCTGCATGTCCATATTTAAACTACCCACTTTTGCCACTTTTGCATGATTTTCTAGTTTTGGACGGCGTGACTCAACAAAAAGATCAGCAAAAGTGTCATCCATATTAAAAACTTTATCATTTGGATCATTAACAATCAGTGGCGTGCGGTTTATTAAAGCTGATGGAGAACGCGGATCATTTAAGTTAATGCCAAAACTTTTTAATAAACGCTTACGCCATGCATTTAATGGATTAGTTAACTGGGTGCTTTCTTCACTGGAAGTATTTATTTCGAAATCCGCACGTGACAACTGAAAACACAAATTGTTTTATTAATATAAAAATTTTTTTCTACATTTAACTTATCAAGCCGTAAAATACAATTACGGCAGCTGCCACAATGTCTCATTTCAGAGTAAAAACAAAAAAATTTAATTCACTTTTAATTTATAACAAACAATTTAAAAATAGTTGAACTCACATTGAGTGGCGTACGGTTGCCAGCAGGCGAACGCGGATCCAATTGAACAGAAACACAAATATTAGCAGTATTGGTTCCACCTGCGCCTCCACTTTGTTCATTAAAATTTCGATCTCCACGATGATTGAAATCTATTACTTCATGCGGATGGCTGTTATCAATCTTAGAAAATAGAGTACCCATTTTCTTTCATAAAATTCTAATAGCAACAATTGAACCTTTTTCTTTTATTACAATCAGCGTCTTTCAACGTCTGTTACCCACAACTGTTTTCAAAAAATTAATGGCGGTTGTTCTGCTTGCAAGTAATCAGTGCTGCAAAAGTAAATTAGTTATGAGTTTAGTGTTGAGAAATGTCAATATCTTTAAATTTACCTATGATTATTACAATATTCGATTCAATTACTGACATGATATTATTAAATTTATTTATATACCTTATATAAATAAATTAGCAGAATTGTAAATATTAACTACATTTACTATTTATCATATAAACATTGTATATAATAAATTCAAATATATTTTCTTGAAAAACTGTATGACTGCGCAATAATTACCTCTTTTACACAAATTTAAAAAGTCGTTTTATATTATGTTGAGACACACCTTAATTTTGCAAATATCTTAATTTCATCTTCGTTTCAGCGAAATTAAGTTATTTTTTCTATACAAAATTCAGTTTTGAGGTCAGAACGAAATTAAGAAAAATGGCCTTAATATCCTTAAAACGAAGCTGAAATTGAGGGACATTTCAAATGCAATTATGCATAAGATAAATTTTAAGCAAAAAATAAAGTTGAGATAACGAAAAAGTGACATTTTTTTTAAATATATGTCAGTGACAGTTGACTTTAATAACACTGGGAAAAATTATGAAAGTAGTGTAAATTTTGAAATTTGAATATAGAGAAAGAACTGTAACTGTTATTAATTTAAAAATATAGCCAAGTTTTCTTAATTTCATTAAAATCAAATCAAGTTAATTTGAAAAGTGCACATACTGCCCCAAATTAGAGAAATTATATGTTTATAATTTGCAAATCGAAAAATTGTATATCCAAAACACTACTTGTAACTGTGAAATTTTAAAAGTTAATTATTATATATATAAAGGATGGCATTCAGCAGTTTTATTAGCTTTAGTGGATTAGCTTTAGTAGACATATAAAGTTTTTTTCTCTATATTCAAATCTAAAAACTTGCAATACTTTCAAAGTAGTTTCCCAGTTTTATTAAAATCAACTATTACTGACATTTTTTTAAAAATAAATGTCACTTTTTCGTTATCTTCACTTAATTTTTGCTTGAAATTTATCTTTCGCATAGTTGCATTTAAAATATCCCTTAATTTTAGTCCTTGTTTCAATGAAATTAGGGCCATTTACTTTAATTTCGTTCTAACTTTAATTCAATTTTAAGGTTGTTTGGTTAAGGTTTTTTAGGCTTTGTATGGAAAAAATAATTCCTTTCCATAAAATGAAGACGATATTAATAATTTTGCGAAATTAAGGTGTGTTTGAGAAAGTATAAATTAAACCACAAATAAATTTTTTAAATATTTATTGCATATTTAATTTATGAAAACAAAAAATTTTTTAATACTAGTACGTACAATAAATAAAATACATAATTGATATAATAAATTAATTATATAAAGCATATTACAAATTTAATTAACAAAAACCAAAATTCTATTAAATACTTCCTCAGCACGTTTGCTTATAGCTCAATTTTTGTTTGCTTGCATTTTTCATATAAAACATGTGCCAAATATTTGAAATTTTAATAATTTCCCTTATGGGAAATTTATTTTTAAGAATTGCATTCGACATTTTTCGTCTTAAAAGACTTGATTTATTTATAATGAGCTCATTTATATGTAATTTTAACTCAAAAATAAATCGTTTATATAATATTAAGTACTCATAATATTATGTTAAGAATATTTAAAAATTTAATAATCATTTCTTTCATTACATGTTTGTAATTAATCCTTTCCAAAGAAATTCAAACGAATGTCAATCATAGTGTTTACGCAAATCATTTTAAATTGAAAATGATTTGTCTCCGCTTTGAGACATGATTTTTTACCCAACACTGCTTTAAGTGTTTACATTAATAACTTACTCATTTAAAAAAGAGTGAATTAAGCGAAAAAACTAAAAACGATTTTTGTTTAACATTTGCTTTTTAATAAAATTAATTAATGATTAGTGTAAATTTTACTTCTGTTTTACTTGAGTTTTGTATTAAAACTCGTAGCTCGTGGAACAGAAATTATAATTACTAAATAAATTGTAGATAAGATTCTGATCTCCTGTGTAAATCCAATTGACAACGAGATTATATTGATTCCACATACAAGCAATTATACTCGCCATCTAATGCCAACTAGTATATTCAATTTTTGCCACATGCGGCTCGCGGCTAATGTTTATGCGGTCCGCGACATGTGATATGTCAAATAAATGGATTTAAATTAATAAAACTAAATTTAACAATATAACCGCATTTTTATTTTTGTCGATCTATGAATGTCAACGCATTTGTTACTGCGGCCCTTCAATCTGTACAGTGATTTGTATTGGCCCCCGATGACGTCTGGTCTGGACAGTTATGATATAAACAATTGATAAATAAATAGTTCTGGTTCTAATAGTATTTTTCTGGCGTTTTAGATTAATTAATCTGGACAAACTCTAGATTTACTCTTAATATATCAAATTTTGTGTATGGATGTGTGTATGTGGTCTACTCAAATGCAAAACATCTGTCAAGTCATATAAAACAGCTGTTAATTTCAGGGTAATATTACTATTCTGGCAATATGTCTTGGTGTGTAATAAATTAATTTAGAGTTTTAAACATTTCGCTCGAAATTTAAAAATCCAAAATGAGAATTGCATTAAAAATTAATATTGATTGCAAAAATGTCTCCAAAATTATAAAGACGTGTGCGAGTTAGGCTAAGTTGCGTTCTAAATGAGGGAAATTCTAAGTTGTGCCGATAATGTAGTGATGTGTCGATACGTGTTGATAAATGGCTAAATGTGTGCAGTGCAAAACATCCCAAAAAATCTCCCATTTGGTTTAGCATCAACTTAGCCTAACTCGCACACGACCTAAATTGAGAACGGCTTTATTATTAAATTTTTACTCTTAATAATATTTTTTTATATCTAACACACGAAATTTATACAGAAAATAAATATAACAAATGGATACATATATATTATTATTAATTAAAAAATTCCCTGGACTTGTGACTCTACAATTTGGTTATCAATTTTGCTGATGTGTGTCAAAATAACTCACCTATTTAGTGGAGTTTATATATCTGTCTGTCATGACAGGTTGCTGGTCACTACCTCACAAATATAAATATTATATGAAACACATACATTCACACCAACAATAAAAACCACATGTTACTTGATAAAAATCTGAGTAAGAAATAATAAGAATCAGTATAGATTGGTAATTACAATACCTAAATATTCGATCTTGTTAAAGTTATTCATAAAAGTATAGATAAATGGATCTTTTAATGTAAAATCTGTTGTTATAATTTCATAGGTTGGTTAATGAACCATTAAAAGTAATAAATGTGACTATATTAAAGTTTAACATAAAAATATCATTTTTACTACTTGTAATTAGTTTTTAGAAATGATGTTAGTTTGCTTTTAAAGTTTAACTTTATTGTTATATCAAAATTTTAAATTTAATTATTGTCTTAATTTAATTAGTCAGAGAAATAGAGAAGCTCACAATACCAGTTCAATCAAAATAACACCGTTGTTATCAAATATTAATATCCACAACATCTCTGAAAAGGTGATATCCTACTCTTCCTGATTTTCAAATTTATGCTGCACAAATTATTAATTTATTAATTATTAATCCTTATAAATGTATTTCAATAATGATGCACAGATAGCTACCAAAAACACCAGAACACTAAAAACCATATTCGAGAAATTCGAAGACTTCACTACTGAAGTCTCATAAAAAATAAACTTCTCTAAGTCCTCTGTGTTAGGTTCAAAAATTAGATAATGATAATCAATTAATAGCAGCGAGTGAATTATTTAAAAATGTTTAAGAATCTAAATAATTTAGAATGAAATTAAGTTCAAAAGATAATACAACCTCTGTAATACAAATCCAAATTAAAGATTTAGTTAAAAAATCATCTCTCATCTGAAATTTTTATATTCGATATTAAATCATATGAAATAAATCAGCTTTCAATCAGCACATAAAAAAAAATATTTCAAAACATCCCATGATCCCGTGGTATTGAACAATGAGTTTTAACGGTTTTAGTATAATTAGTACATTAGATATCAGTCTTTTAGATGAAAAGACTTCTACAAAGAATATATTTTCAGCAAGTAGCAAGATAAGCGCTAACAATGGAATTCTCGATAATTCTACGAAAAAAGAAAAGTGCCTGATAGCATCAAATATATTACAGTTCGTTATTTAATTGTATTTTTACCATCACTTGAAAAATATATAGAATATATAGCAGTTAATATAATTTTTTACACAAAAATCGAAAAAATGTGTTCGAGATAATGGCATAAAAACAGAAAAACTGAACAAAAATCTAATTACAAATCTAATTGATAAGGTGGTTCAATTATAAACAATTAACAAAACTTTAAATAATAAATGATAATATGTTAATAATTATAATAATAAAAATAATAAAATAACAATAAATAAATGAATAATAATGCCACACCTGCTGTTATATTTAGGAAAAGACATTTTTTTGTTTTAAATAACAAATTTGGATTTATGATATATATAATACAATTTCTAAAACAATTTCATTTAACAAAAATATTGCTTCTTTATTTACGCTTAATAAAGATTTTGTTTCCATATAAAAGAAAAGGTTTTATTTACCTTACCATTTCAAAAAGGTAAAGCCTTTCGCTGTATATATTTTATATAAAGATATAGGACGTTTGCGAGTTAAGCTAAGGACGTGTGCGAGTTAGGCTAAGTTGATGCTAAACCAAATGAGAGATTTTTTGGGATTTTTTGCACTGCACACATTTAGCCATTTATCAACACGTACCGACACATCGCTACATTACCGGCACAACTTAGAATTTCCCTCATTTAGAACGCAACTTAGCCTAACTCGCACACGACCTTAGCCTAACTCGCACACGACCTAAGTTGCATTTTAAATGAGGGAAATTCTAAGTTGTGTCGATAATTTAGTGATATGTCGATATGTGTTGATAAATGGTTAAATGTGTGCAGTGCAAAAAATCCCAAAAAACTTCCCATTTGGTTTAGCATCAACTTAGCCTAACTCGCACACATCCTTAACTGCAGCAAATGTTGAATGCAACTTAAAAGATCTTTTTCCGTATGTACTTATAGTAAAATTTTGATTTCCCGTACTTAAAATGTAGGAAGGTTGTGTGCGAGTTCGAGTAAATTGAGGTAAAGTAAATTAAAATTTCATAGGGATTTTTTGCGCTGCACTTATGTAAATATTTCTTTATTTATTTATTGTACTTATTTATTATATTTGGTTTATTTGGTTACAAGTTTTTAAATTTATTTATTATTTTTGTTTATTTATCTTAAAAATTTTCATAATTGTAACACCTAATTTACCTAATTTCCTTCTAATTTACCCTCGTTACTCAATATTCTGGTAAATACCAACCTTCGCTGCCATACCGACATAATTTACTATTTCTCTTAATTTACCATCAATTTACTAGAACTTACACACTGTCTAAGTAGTAAGATAAGAGAGTTTGGGAGAGCAAATTATTCTTTCCTGTTATACAAAATTTATTTGAATTGTAATTGCAAAATTTCTTCAAGTAAAGTCAAAAAACAACTGATTACTGTTCTATATATGAATATAACAATTAAATAAAGTTTTTATTGTAATGCGCGTCATATGTAGCTGAAATTGTTTTTATTTTAATTGAGTAGAAAAGTGAAGAATAATGCAATTTACTTAATGATAAAGTAAAAACATTAAATAAAATATTAACTTCTTATGTAAACAATGGCATTACGAAAAATAGTATTGTATATAAGTGGTGAAATATATATACAGCGGCAATCCGAATCCTTATGTGTTTCTTTTGACGAATAAAAATAGATAGAATCTCTGAATTAACTCTACTACTATAATTATGCTTTTATCCTTCATATCACTACAAGCTCAAATTTCCTAACTCATGTAACATTCAGAATATTCGACACTCTAATATAAAATAAATAAATATTTATTTAAACAAAATAAATAACAAATATTCCACACACTATAATATATAAATAAATCTATTGTTATAATTAAAAGCACATTAAATTATTGAGATCGACGACACATTAAAACGATGTGAAAACTAGTCCTCTTCAACATTTTTATTTAGCATGCTATACTAGTGTTAAATGACTATAGTGTTAATTTGTTAAATAGAAACATCATGAGTACACAATTTATATCCAATCTATTGAATGGATTTTGTTACAAAAATACAAAGAAATATAAAGAAATGCAACCCCAGCGCATTTTACTTCGAGACAAATTAGAGGTTCACTTATTCCATATATTATTTTTTTTCAGCAATATCTAAATATCTTTAAAATGTCACAAGTAAGCTCAGATTTTATTGCTTTACTGTGAGTTATATTTTCCATTTCTTTAATTTAAATTACTAAAACTTTAAAAAACTCCTCCAAAAGAGTTTAAATAATAGAGCGACAATACCTAATTTGAGAGTTTTCTTTTGAACATACCCTAAAAGTGAATTTACTAAGGTCGTGTGCGAGTTAGGCTAAGTTGATGCTAAACCAAATGGGAGATTTTTTGGGATTTTTTGCACTGCACACATTTTGCCATTTATCAACACGTATCGACACATCAATACATTATCGACACAAGTTAGAATTTCCCTCATTTAGAACGCAACTTAGCCTAACTCGCACACGACCTAAGTTGTCAATTTTCAAATTTCATGCACAATCATTAGCAAAATATTAACACTTATATATTAGCTATTTCGCATGTTAAAAATCGTACAGAAGTCTATAAAAACATTAGAAATGTGCAAGTATGGCGTGTTTAATTTAGTGCAGTATAAACAGTTTCTAAATATTTTAATTCAACTAACATTTTAGTAAAATATTTTCTATATCTAAATATAGTATTAGAAAATTTTAGTATATTGTAAAAATATGTAAATAAATTATAATACAACTACTAATTATGTCAATGAATTTTAGTAGCGACATCTAGCAGTCTATATACATCATTAGCAGTCTATATACAGCAGTCTATACGATATTAAATAAAATAAACGATTAACTAGAAGTTGATATTTTTGATGTAAAAAATTGCAACTCTGATGCTCGAAATATCAATAAAATAGCTACATGAGCATATAATCTACTTTATAAAAGTTTGTAATAATATAAATCTATAAATATAAATATAAATATAAATATAAAAGTAGTTTAGCAGAATTATTTTCGCATTTACTTTCAGAAGTTTTGTTTAAGCACGTCAAAAATTGTTATGGCAATGCGCATTTAATAGTACTTAAAAAAAAATAAATATTTTGATATTACGAATATCAAACTTTTTTTTTTGATTATATTAATAATACATATAAGACATTTTTTATAATAAGTAAAAGTATAATTAATTTATTAATGCTAAAAAACTGATATATATGTGAGGCCGTGTGAGAGTCTGAGTAAATTGATGATATAGTAAATTATGTCAGTATGGCAGCGAATGTTGGTATTTACCAGAAAATCGAGTAACGAGGGTAAATTAAATAAAAATTAGGTGAATTTGGTGTTACTTTTATTAATATTTTGATAAGATGTTTAATAAATAAATTTAAAAACTTTTAACCAAAAATAATAAATAAGTACAATAAATAAAAAAATATATTTAAGTCGTGTGCGAGTTAGGCTAAGTTGCGTTCTAAATGAGGGAAATTCTAAGTTGTGTCGATAATGTATTGATGTGTCGATACGTGTTGATAAATGGCTAAAAGTGTGCAGTGCAAAAAATCCCAAAAAATCTCCCATTTGGTTTAGCATCAACTTAGCCTAACTCGCACACGTCCATAATTACATAAGTGCAGTGCAAAAATTCCCTAGGAAATTTCAATTTACTTTACTTCAATTTAGTCGAAAATTTTCACAATTATAACATCTAATTTACTTCATTTTTATCTAATTAACCGTACTCGAAATTCTGGTAAATACCAACATTCGCAGCCATACCGACATAATTCACTATTTGCCTCAATTCACCATAAATTTACTCGAACTCGCACACGGTCTATATGCATAATTATTTTAATGTTCGGAATATTGCAAGCCATTTTTCTAAATTAGTGTGTGTTTGTCAGCACTGCTCCATCGTTTTGACGTCTTACAATATATTTTGAAATACAACCATGTAATTTGGTTCATGAACACTCTTTTTCGAATACTTCGAAAGAGGAGGCAGAAGTTGAATTTTTTCTATGTATAAAATCTTTGTTATTTTTGTGTACTCCGGTATTTTGTTAGGATTTTTTTTACAAAGTCACATGAATTCAACTTTAAAAAAAAGTTGTAAAAAGTAAATGTCTTGCTGGGACAATTTCAATAAAAAAACTTTATAGTATATATTTTAAAAATTGTGCATACGAAAAAAGCAAAATTTTTATTGAGTTTGTGCTGTAGTTGTAGCTACATATAAAATTGAATGGAATTAAAAGAAGAATGGGAAAGAAAGAGAATTGAAAACATCACATATTTATGTTTGCATTTTCACACATTGTTATTATTAAATTTTAAAAAAGGAAGCTATGCTAAATATATTATCAACACATTTAAATAAATTTTTTATATTGATTAAAAAGCAGTGAAAACTATAAAAGGAAATTGTCAATGTTGCTATATAGAAGCTAAATACTAAATTATAATTAGAAAAAATTTTTTCGATGGCGTCGTCGATGTTATCCGCAGCAACAGCGACGCAATTAACAGTAGCAGAAGTTTCACCGGCGGCAGAGGAAGAATCCGAATGTGTAGTAACATCTTCAACCGATAATTGTAAGGATGCAGATGCCATTAATTCGTCCTTACGATATTGCGCTAACGATCCAGAGTTCGCTGTCATATGCGCATTCCTACAGAAATTCGCTAAAGACCTTGGAGTCGATTTGCCAAATTTTAAGCATTTACAAGAATGGCTAACAAATTCAGATGAGGGTGAGTTATTCATAATTCCTTCTAAAATTAATTTAATTGAAATTGTACCATCATTGTCTATCGTAAATGATTTTCTAAGCGACATATGGATTAATAAAAACTAAATATCGTGTAAAAAAAGTTTGAAAAAAGAGTTCATTGTTAAAGAGAAATTACATTTCGAATTAAAACTTTTGTTGGTACATATTATTAGCATAGTAATATACTAGAAATGATATCAGAACATAGTTTTGTATTGACTAGTATATGTCTCAGTATATGCCTTCCAAAGAATTTTTGATAGCTTAAAATATACGTGACCATATGCACTCAAAAATCCAGATAAGGAATTCAAAAAATGTTAACAATAAAATTAGTTTGAATAAAGTATTTAATTTTTTTAATTAAAAAAATTAAATAGTTGACAGAAGTTTGACATAAAACCTTTCTATGTTGAATGAACTTTAAGCCCTTGGAATGCAATTATTTTTGAGTTCAAGAAACGGCTGGTATCATTGATCTTACCAATAGATCAAGTACTGCTCGCCTTTTCCAATTAATTATACAGCCTAGATGAGAACTGCTAATCTCGTTATAAATTACAATCGACATATAAAGCGTGTTCAGGAAATGCACCTAATATACAAGGAATAAGATTTGTAATTGCTGTTGATATTGTTGTAAACCACAGTGATCTGCGTGTGTACTCGAACGGCACATCTTTTTGGGTGTGGCGAACGGTAGTTGGTCGTCGAACTCGACGAGTGGCTCCGGAACGTAGACCCTGCCATTCTTGGAACAATTTATTACTGTTCATTGCTCCGTCTTTACTTATTTTCTAAGAGTAGAGTTCGTTACAAACAGAGTAGCAAAAGTGAATGATTGACACAACCAGACGTGGATGTGGTTTTCTTCGGCATTCAGTTTGGCCAGCACAATTTAGTACAAAAGTATGCTGTTGGGCACTGAGCTTAATGCAACGAGAGCAGGATGTGATTTCAAATGGAGATTACTTCGCTTCAACTACTGTTCGTTTAAAATCGCCACTAATTTATTGATATACATATTTTATATATAAAGAACTAAAATACTGATATAAACAAAATTTAACTTTCAGTTATTCGTATATGTATATGGATAACTATTGCAACCCCGATTTTGATTTGTACTATGTTCGTATAATCATGAAATCATAAAAATGCATTTCATAAAAAACTATATATAGTAAAAATTTTGCTTAAAGCACGTTCCTATAAAAAAATATCCTTAAGAGCCAATGATACTAGCCTCCAGTTTTAATTTTTGTCAGCATAGCGTGTTTCTTTAAATGGATAGGTGTCTTATTCGGGCATAATTGATGGCTCCGCTGCTGTCGGCTTATTGGACAAAAGTGATATTGGTAATTACACACTTTTTCATCTGCGATATTATAAACAATAGAATTATTGTATCTTTCGTATTAAGTATGCATAATATGAGTAATTCTGCTGCTTCATATATGTATTGGATTCGATTAAACAGAAGAAAAGTTTTAATTGACATAATTTATTGCTCTTATTGTGGCTATTGCAATTTAATTTGCAATATTTTATTCACCTTCACCTTGCATGTTACGTTTCCACTGTAGTGACGCTATCGCTGTTAATCATGATAGATTAAATATATTTGTAACATAGAATTAACTAACTTATACTTAACTATCACAATTACTATTATGTTAGAAAAATTAATTATTAAAGTAGTTTTTGATTAGGTTAGAAAGTGATTTCAAGAAGTAAGAATTTAAATGATCGAGCTTTTAACGAAATCTTAGAGACAGTCCATTTCATTCCCCGGGCTCATACGTGGGTGAAATTCTAAATGAATAACTCTTGATTCAACAGCTGTGGTTATACACCCTGTAATCACTCGTTATCGATGTTCAAGTGCATTGATAACGAATCCTATCAGAATTTTAGCAAACGAAACAGACTTCCATAAGAATGTGAGCACTGCCCGGTCTCTGACAGTTGTGTGCAAGATGCTAATAGAAAGTATGTTGAAGATTTCCTCCTGAAAACACTGAAATTAATTATTATATGGTAAACTTAATATTTTTGAGTCTTTAATCATAATATAACTTTTCTAAATGCGGATTTTTCAAAGTAATATACTTCCATTTACAATGAAGATATGACAATAATTGTCGCTGGCGTTTCTTATTTCTTATTAGTGCAATTGAAAGGTTTATTCATTGATATATATATGAGAGTATGTACTATAGATACATATATATGGTGAAGTCATATTATATAAATATATGTTTAATATAATATGTATTAAATAATACTGGCATTCATGGTTATCAGAGTTTTCCAGAATAATATAGAATCTCTTGTTCTATGTCAGGCTTAATCTATCTTTCGAACTTACACACAGAAGACTCCATTTCAGGCAATGATGCATGTCATTGTAGTTTCTACGTTATGTGTCACCTATATTCTTTTTTAGGATACTATAATATTTAATTAAGTTATACTTCTATATAACTCACTTTAAAGAAACGTATAAACGTATTTCATTTAATATATTTAATTTAATTTGAATGAATTTTTCATTTCAGTTGCGCCTCAGTTACGTGATTTACACATCAAGCTTTTACGAAAAACTAGAAAGACTGTTCATGAAAAGAGTTGGGAGGGGGCATTAAGTAAATTTTGTTTTTCCTATTCGGCACAAGACGCTTGGGAAGTAGAGCGGTTCGGTTATAAAAAATCCAGTCTCAAAGTCAAATTACGAATATTTCGTGTAAGTACTTCTTTGACTTGATTCCAATTTCCGATTTTACTTTTTAAAGCCCAAAATCTGTGGAAATAAGCTTGACCTATACCGTAGTGGAAAATATATAGCATATTGTAATTTTATCTAAATCCATTGTTAAATAAAGGACTCGGATTATTGGAATCTATTGACTTCATTTTTTTTTTAAATATATTTTTTTATAATACTATACAATTTTTATATATAGGAACTACTGGAAAGTCAATTCGAGAGAAATGCTAAATTCCGTTCTAAAATTCTTGCATTAAGTGCAAACTCGTTACGTTCAGAACCCATAGGACGTGATCGTTTAGGGCATTCCTATTGGTTAACCCAAGATAATGATTGCAACTTGCGAATTTATCAGGAGCATTTAGATGAAGAAATATGGCAAGTGGTTGCAACTAATCGTGAAGAATTAGTTAATTTAATATCAAGGTTACGTGGAAATGAAGTTGTATTACCTTCAAACGATATTGGCGTCGTAGATGAAGACACAAGTAGTAGTAACAGTTGTGCTGCACCTGTTGTTAAACCTCCGCCTCCTGAAGAACAGGATGATTCTCAAGAAGAAGAAACTGCGAGAATTCCTAATATACGTATAAAGATAGGGAATGGCATAAACAAAATTGATGTTGATAGTACAACTAAAGCCAAGGATGAAGCTGTGCCGAAGATTGAGAATGAAACTAAATCGCATAAAGTAGATAAAATCAGTTTAAAAAATAATATACCACCTGTTGAAGAATCAGAGGAGGATGCTGATGATGATAATGATACTGCTAATGAAAATGAAGACGTTTTTGCTGAAGACGATGAAGAGCAAATTCGGCAGAGACAACAAAGAATACCTAAAATTTATTTAAAACCATCAAGTCTTAAAGTCAAGCATGAAGAAAATGTCAAAAAAGTAAAGGTAAATATGAAAACATTAAATTTTATTTTGTCATAAAATATTTATTAACTGCTATATTTTAAATTATTTTTTTTAAAAGCCTTTGCTGATATCTCAATCGAAAATAATTAATTCGCCGAAACCTGTAACTATTTCGAAGAAGCGTTCTTTAGATGATTTAGAATCACCAACAAAAACAGAAGAACAAACTGTGAAAAAATTGCGTCCTTTGTTATTGGATTCTAAGCGTATTAAAAAGCCAAGTAAATACGAAAAGATTAAATTAGAAAACGATGAAACTGATGAGGATGATGCTGACGAAGATGAAGGTGAAGAAGATCAGGATGACTACGATGATGATGAAGATGAGGACGATGATGAAGATGACTGTGAAGAAGAAGAAGACATAGACAGTGCTGCTGCAGAAGAAGATGAAAATGAGGAAAAAGACATTGACGATGATGAAGAAGATGACGATGATGATGATGGTGACTCTGAAGATGACATTGGTGAAGCAATTGAAGAGCCACCTTTAATTATTCGTGGTGAAGGTAATGGTCACGACTGTAAAGACGAAAATAATGTGAACAATTTCTTTTGGAACTTTGATGAAATTGAGAACAATAACGATGAAGCGACTTACAGTGACATAATAGAAGATCCTGTTTTTTATGTTGTTGGATATGGATCAGGTAAAACTTCTTTAGTTGGTAATAATAAAATTGATAATATTAAAAGTGATGGCGAAAAAATTAAAGAAAATTCATCACAAATTCCTAATGACGAGCCCAAAGCAACATTTTTTTTTGGAGAACCTGGTTGTCTTAAATTAAGTCCTATAAAACAAATTCCAAAGTCATCATTATCGAAAGAAAGCAAAGATGAGAAAATTGAAAATAAAGAGTTTAAAGAAAAAAATATTGAGACAAAACATGAATCGATATTGGAAAAAGAGGAAAGCAATGATGTAATAGATAACATTCAAACAAGCAAAATAAAGGAAGAAGTACCTTTGGAGGACAATAAAGTTAATTTAAATAATGAAGAAAAATTAAATGTCGTCGATGTTGCAAAAAATGTGCAAGAACAAATAGAAGATAAAAAAGCAGTAAAAGAAACTGATAATGAAGAAAAAGTAGAAATAAAAAACGAAATAAATCTTGAATCAGAAAATATTAAAACGAATGGTGAAAATAACATAGAAGAAACGGAACAGTTGCCAGATACTGATAGAAGACCTGAAATAGAAATAAGTAAAGAAGAATGTAACGACACAATTAAGGAAAATGAAAATTTAGAGGAAGACGTAACAGTAAAGGAAGAAACTTCATCAGACGATAAAAAAGAAGAAGAAGAAATTTTAGAAGAAATTCAAACAGATTCGTTAAAAGAGGCAAATATAAGTAATGAGGTTTCAAATAATGAGATATTAAAGAATGAAGATGTCGAAAAATCTGCATTATTGTCAGAACAAGAGGTATCAAACGATAATAATGTAATTAAAAATACTGAGAGCCTTCAAATCAAAAATGAAATTGAAACTGTCAAAGAAGTACAAGGTGAACAAACTGTAAACGAAATTGAATCTGAGCCTGTTAACTCTGAAAAAGAAATTTTGGGAAATAATGTACAAACAGACTTAAATAATGACATACAAACACCTACTAGCGAAGCTTTAGACGTACCTAATGATGATATTGCAGAACAGCCAAATGCGAACAAAAATGAATTGCAAATAAAAGCAGTAGAAGAAAGTATAGATAAAACTGAAACAATAGACGATTCAAGTGAAAAACTAGAAGCTGTTTCTGAACGACAAGACATATGTGAAGTAAGTATTCCTCCTAAATTAAATACTGAAAATGCAGTACTTTCACCGAAACCCGTTGAATTACTACAATCAAGTGCTGATAATGAAAATTCAAATATGTCTCCCAAAAAACTTGAAGAACCTACAACTAGTGATATAAAAAGTAATAATATTGATAACTCTATTACATCACAATCATTGAATTCGGCATCCACAAAATCTCTAAGCCCAGCAACATTGCCAAATCGTAAGCGGCGTTTGGCTGAATTTATTTCAACACGAAATACAAGACAATCAATTTCTGAGTGTGAGTTAGAAGGTAATACCGAAAACCAGGTTGAAGAAGATTTGGTTGATGACTCAAACGATTTAGATGTTGGTGGTAAACGTTTAAAAATGCGTCCTAAGTGCCTAAATACTGAATTGAGAAAAATTATTGAGGCAAAAAAAGTTGCAACAGAAGAAACGACTTCATCCAGTGGTGAAGAAGATAGCCGAAAAAATAGAAAAATTATTTCGCCAAAGGCTCGTTCAGAAAAATGTGCAAAAAGTCCCAAATCTCCACCAGTGAATGACAAAAATGACAACAGCACAATACTGGATCAAAGCAACACAAATAAAATAGAACAAAATAGTCCAAATGTTGTAGAAGTTAAAACAGAGGAAACTGTTTCCACTGTCCCTAATCCAAGTCCGCCGGTAACAGTAAACAAACAAAAGCCTACATTGGCAGAAATAATTGAAAAGAAACTGAAGAAGGCACCTGAAGTACCAAAAATGACAAACACTGAAACATCTCCTTTAGCGTTAGAAAAAACACAAAAAACCTTTAACTCTCCACGAAAATCTCCAATAACAAAACCATTAAAAAAGAATTTATTGACCCAGCTTAGACAAGAAGAAAGTGATGAAGAAGCTATACCTAGAAAACGTACAATAAGTGAAACAATAGCATCGCCAGTAGCCGTAGAACCTACGAAAATACTGGAAAATGTTTCAGTTCAAGTTAAACAAGAAATCGAGGAACACGAAAAAGAAAGTACAGTGCTTCAAAAATCTTTAGAGCGCAAAACCCCGGAAAGGCAACGTAAGCGACGTAGCAGTGAAGAAATTAAACAAAAAAATATACCTGAAACTATAAAAGATAAATTAATTTTGAATGAAAATGTTAAAATCGAAGACTCATCTAAAGAGGATGATGAAAAAATAGAGCAACCAAAGAAACAAAAAAATTTAGAAGAAGATACAAGTAATATTTCTGAACCTAAAAAAGAGTTAAAAAAGAAAGTTACGCCTTCGCCGCCAGAGCCCGTCGCTAATAGGCGTTCTAGCAGAAGAGGTGGTGCGGTAGTTGTATATACTGAACTCTCATTGCCAAAACGTACTCGTGGAACAAACGTGGTTATAAAAAAGGAAGATATAAAAAGTGAACCTAAAGATAACAAGGCTGTCGTAGATAAAGCTGTACCTAAAACTGATAATGCTGATTCTAATAAAAAGGCGGTTAAAAAGTTGGGCGGAAAAATAAATAAAAAAGATGACCCGATTTTAGTGAAAAAAGAATTAGAAATGGTCAGATCCCTTGAAATGAGGGAAGCTGTAGAACAACAATCTGGACTAACTGAATCATTAGCAGGAGCTAATAAAAGTTCAATTAATCGGGGTGTTCGTAAAAAGCGGGAAGTAGTAGATACTACAAACATAATAGAATCAACAGACGCGGAAACACCCGTACGCCAATCTAGGCGTATAGCACAACAAAAAATAAAAGAAGAAGCGGAAAGACGCAAGCTTGAAGAAATAGCTTTACGTACAATGAAACAAGAGTTAAAAAAGAAAAAAAAGGCAGAGAAACAAGCTGATTCAACTGTGGCGGAGCCATCTGAACAGTCGTCTTCCGAAGATGAGTGCTTAGTTGAATTAAAAAAAAAATCGAAAAAGAAATGCCCAGGAAAAGACGGTTGGTCGTCTGGATCAGAGGAACAAGAAGAACCCGAAGAAGAAGATGAAGAGCCACCTCATTATGAATCTGACCCTGGTTCACCACTTTTTAAATCTGATCATGAGTTCTCTCCCGAATCAGATATTGAAGATGAGTCACAAGTTGTACCAATGAAACGCGCACGTACAGCTCGTAAAGAAGATGCAGACGACGGAGATAATAGAGATGAAGAAGCGTGCCAAAAATGTGGCAAATCTGATCATCCAGAATGGATATTATTATGTGATAATTGTGATAAAGGTTACCATTGCTCATGTTTATCGCCTGTTCTTTTTTATATTCCTGAAGGTGATTGGTATTGCCCACCTTGTCAGCAAGAACAGTTAATTGTAGCGTTGGAAATGCAACTTAAAAATTTTGATGAGATGGTAGAGCGTAAAAAGTGGGAAGAAGAAGAAGAAAGACGCTTAGCTCAAGAAGCAGAACGAGCTGAACAAGAACGTTTAGAATTAGAAAAAAGTCGCAAAAAAAGTAAAAGAAGTAAATATCATGATGGTGAGTCTTGTAGTAGTGACGAAGGTAATGATAATGAGAAAAGTGATAGAGATAGAGAAAGTGATGAAGATAGTAAAAGTCTAAGTAGAGAAAACTCACATAAAAAAGTGAAAAATGATAATATTGATACAGCAAAACGCAGGCGTGGCGATGGCCGTAGAAGGCGACGTGCTGCAGCTAGAGGAGCTAGGCGAACGCGTCGTCAGAGGCATGGTTCTGATAGTGCATCATATAGTGATTCCTTATCTGAGAGCGGTTCAGAAAATGAATCAAGTTCAGATTCGTTTTCTGACAGTGACAACGAACCAATTTACAAATTAAGAAAACGGCGCCAAATAAATGTAAGCTATCGTCTGAATGAGTTTGATGATCTCATTAACTCAGCTTTAAAGAAAGAAATGGACGAAGTTGCGGGTGCAGGTAATTTGGGTCGTGGGAAAGATATAACTACGATAATAGAAGCTGATAAAGAAGAAAAAGCGAGATTAAAACAACTTGAAAAATCGAATCAACAAGCTTCTGATAGAGAAAACTCTGAAATGAAAGAAGAAAAGAAGTCAGATGAAGAAGAATCATTAAAGCGAAAAGCGAGGCCAAAACTTTCTCTAAAGAAGAAGTCGAGGAAACTTACAACTTTAGATATTAGTTCAGAAGAAGATAATGCATCTGATGAAGATTTTAAAACTTCGTCATTTGATGACGAAGAGGAAGAAGACACATCTGTATCTGTTTCTTCAAACAGCGATTCAAGTTTGGAAATGTATAAGCGTCGAAATAAGCACAGTAAAAAGAAACAACGGAAGGCTGCACGTCGAGCTGCACGTGAACGACGAAAGGTGCGTAATTTCGTGGTTGAAGATTCTGATGATGACGAAGAAGAAAATCGTCCTAAAACAAAGAAAAAACGTAAAGATGATTCCGATTATACAGAATCGGAAACTGCTGATGATTTATCTGAGTTAACTGAAAATCTTGACAGTGCTGACTTATGTGACGATACAACTAGTGAGGATTCAGATGGTGCATGGCATCCATCAAAGCGTAAAAAGCAACGTAGAAATACAACTGCAATCGCACGAAAATCACCAAAACTTAAGAAACAACCAATTAAAATTAAAAAACGTGTTGAATATTCTGACGATGATATTACTGAATCAGAGGAAGAAGATGATGAAGATGATGATGATGCTTGTGGGGGTAAAGGATCTGGAAAGCAGCCTAGATCACAGCCTCTTAAAACGAATAATTCGAACAAAGAAAGCAACAAGGGCAAGGGTAAAGGCAAGGGTAAAGGTACAACTAGCAAGAAAAAGAAAAAGCACGTTTCTGATGATGAGAGTTTATCTGATAGCGGCGATAGTACACGTCGTACACGTGGTCGTCGATATGCATACTTAGAAGATTTTGATGATGACAGCTCAGATGGTGGTATAAAACCTGGCGTAAAGCGACCTGATACTCCTCCAGAAGAACGTGAAAAGTTTATTCAAAAACAAGAAGAAATTAAACGAATGTTGGCCGAGAAAAATGCTGAGGGTGCCAAACTTGCTGCTACACCACGTTTAACACCTATTAAAGCTGGAGAAGAAAAAGGCAAACGTTCTCCGGCTAAACCGAGTGACTCACTTTCGACAGTACCTTTATCAGTTATACGTCAGGCAAAAGTACTAGATATTGATTATTTACAGCGTAAAGGTGAAAATATTGGTGATAATGACAACGTTGCTGAAGTCGAACCTACTTTTGATGATGTCGATTTGCCAGATGACTTGCCTGAAGATATGGATGAAGAAGAAATCGCGAGAATGGTAGACGAAGAAGAAGATTTTGATGGGGCGACCGTGCGGGAATTACCACCAGCAGATGAAGTTTTACGAACACCAACTAAATCTAAATCTAAAGATACAGAAAAATTGTTAGTTAATCCTTCTTTAGCAGCACTATCTCAAATGCCAAGTGCGACTACGTCAGGATTACAAGAACCGTTAAGAAAACGCTTACCCATGCCCACAATGCATCCACCCTTATTACGTCATCAAACTTCACATCAAGACTTGCCCATGGGACAGATAATACAACGACATTCTGCGCCCTCTACATATTTACTGCAAAATGCTCTGAATACTCCACTAGGGCAACCACTTAATCGAAGTTTTGCACAACAACAATTTCAGCAAATACATCAACATCAAATGCAACAACAACAACTACATCAACAACAGATTCAGCAACAACAATTCAATCAGCAGCAGCTACAACAGCAGCGTCATCGTCAGCAACATCAAGACCAACAAATGCAAAACAGAATATTGCATGCGCAATTCCAACAGATACAACATCAACAGTTTAAACAACACTTACAGCAACAGCAGATGAAACAACAGCATGAATCTGCACATCATTTGCCTCCAATAGCACCAGGACATACACCAACTCCTTCACATATGATGCCAGCACGCCCACCACTACTACCGACTCAACAAATAAGCAGTGTTACACCTACAACAGAAACCACTACTAATTCAGCTACTGGAACCACTACAACAACTGCTTCTGGCACTGCTACCTTGACTACTTCTTCTGCTGCCGCTGTAGCTGTCACTGGAACCACTACTGGAACTACCCCTGGAACCACGATTGGTACTACTCCTGGACCTACTTCTAGTACCACTCCTGGAACTGCTACTGGAACTAATGAAATACGTCCAAGAGGACGACGTAAGAAAATTACACCGTTAAGAGATCCAATTCAGAAACAACAAGCAGCAGCAGCTGTAAGTGCAGCTAATGCAGCTGCTCTAGCAGCAAAAGTAGCTAAAGCAAAAGAAAAAGCATTAGAAGCGGCATCGCAGTCAAAAGATACCAAACCAGATATACATTCCGTAGCATCAGCACAGCAGCATTATAAACCTCCTGGCCCTGTTATTGAATCACAGTCTTCAGTTATAACACGTATGCCACATATTCCTCCGATTCCACCTGGAAGAGTTGCTGCAGCTACAGCTGGATTTTATTCTAATGTAGATGGTAAATATAAAACTGTAGTAATATTACTGATAACTAATGAATAATAATTTTCTAATAGTTGCTCGCTTTTATGGACCTCCGCAACAAGGCATACCAGGTGAGCGTCAAGTGAATCCACCTCAACGTATCCGACCACCACCTACAATACCTGGAATGCCATCACAACAAGGTATGCGTCCGACATATGGTCCACCTTTACGTGGTGCAAGTGTGCAACCAAATCATGGCCCAGCTTCAACTGCAGCTGCGGCGGCTGCTGCTGCTGCGGCGGCAGCAACATCTGGAGTACGACTTCAATATACACCATCTCAAGCTGAACGTCATAGCACACCAATGAATATATATGGTACTCCACCACCAGCACGACATGCTTCTTCACATTTAAATCCTTACAGGTAAATTGAAAATAATTAAACATTGCTTATTGTGCAATTTGAGTGATACATATACGATATTGATGACTTAACCTTATGAGCTTGTCTGTCTTGGCTTGGGAATAATGCCACTTGGCAGATTCAACTAAAACGGCTGATTAAATATTTTTTATATGTTAACATATTTAAGATAAATATGATTTGTGGTTTTGGCAAACACGATTAACAAAAATTTTATATATACAGTCAAACTTCCGTAACTCGAACCAGAAAAAGTGCACCAACGTTTTAGAGAGCAAATTACATACAATTCTGCTTCCGTAACTCGAACTTCTATAACTCGAACAAAAATTTTGTTCCGTGCCGATAGGAATATGAGAAAGTGCATTCTATAAGTCGAATTTTTGTTTTAAGTATAAATCCATTTTGCTGTTAGGGAAAATCCATTTTCTAAACCAAATGCTTCAATTTTTTTCTTTCTTATGTTGCTTCTTTGTACAAATGCCAGTCCCTAGTAAACGGTAGTCAAACAATAGTGTACTGTTTTAAAAAAGCTGGTTTTGACCAAATTTCTACATGGGACGAACACGACGACATTCCTTTTATTTTCTTGAATAACTTTGATGCAGAGCGAAAATTGATGTAAAAGTAAATAAAACAACTTCCAATGCTACTCTTAACCATTATATTATATTGAGCTTGACATTGAAATTTGTACATCAAGCTTTCCTACAGATAACGATATTATTGAGCACTATACCTCTAAATTACTGGATCCAATTCTAAGCGCAACAGAAAGTGATGATGAAGGTTCGGTGGATGTAATTGTTCATCAGCCTCCAAAGAATGAAGTAGAAGACTTATTCAAAATTCTCAATTTATATTTGCATACGAATGATACTACAACTGATGATCACTATAATGCTTGGAATGAATTGGAATTTCTTTTTACTACAAATAAAAAAAAAATTAAAATCACAAACCCTAATTTCTGAATATTTTACTTCACTATAACTTCTGTGCTTTATTTGATTGGAAATAAATAAATAACTTAAAATGTATTTCTAGTTTTTTTCAAAAATAAAAAAAATTCTCTAATTCGAAGTCTCCATAAGTCGAACCTTTGCAAAATTGGACTTGGACTGAGTTATGGAAGTTTGACTGTATTTATATATATTTTTATTTTATTTTTTATATATATTTTTATTTTATTATTTTATATACATTTTTATTTTATTATTTTATTATATATTTTATATGTATTTTATATATATTTTATATATATTTTATATAAATTATATATTTAATATATATAAAATATATATATTATATATACTATACATAATATATGTATATATTATATATACTATATATATTATATATTTTATATATATTTAATATATATAAAATATATATATTATATATACTATATATAATATATATATATTTTATATATATTATATATTTTATATATATATTATATATACTATATACATATATTATACATTTTATATATATTTTATATATATTATATATAAATTTTATTTAAATTATATATTTTATATATATTTTATATAAATTTTATTTAAATTATATATTTTATATATACTATATATATATTATATATTTCATATATATAATATATATATTTTGCATTTAATATATTTTATGTAAATATTTATATATATTATATATATATTATATATATATATTATATATATATTTTGTATTTAATATAGGAATCATGTAAACTTATGCTTCTACACTGAAAATCTTCTAAGTAAAAAGATTTCAATAGATTTGTATGAATGTCTTTAAGTTTCAACAAAGACTAATCTAATTAATTTATTTTTCCAATATTAATACAAATTTTTTTTGTTAAATTTCTTGCTTCGCTTTTTTATTTTTATCACATTTTGGGTGCTGCTACCTAGTAGTGAATATTATCTGCTTAAAAAAAAAACATTGTTATATTATATTTAACCTTTCAATAAGCATAAGCTTTGCAAATGTTAACGATATAAAACAATATATAGATACAGAACTGTAAATACGTGATGGAAAAGCGAGATAATACAGATAAATATATATATATAGGAAGGGGTCATTTCATTTAAATATATTTCTTTATTTGAGATAAAATATCTAATCCTCTATCTTTTGACAATAAAGCAGCATGTTGCCCTTATTTCTTCCCGAATTTGTAGATTGACTTGACATGTGCTCATTTTGAATCGCTTTAAGGTGGACTAAGTATTCTTAGGGATATTAGTGTATATTCAATAAAAAAGAGTATTGTGTTTTTGGTTAAAGCATAAATTAATTTTTTCAATTTTATAAGCTTTCCTTTTTAATGCAAAAGTGTAATACTATATATTTGAATACTAGTCACGATTGAGCAATGACTTTTTAAGCTATAAAAAACAATATTCAGGTAACTAGCAAATTCTTATCTTGTATAAAGTAATCTTGTATAAAATTTAGTTGAAATTTATGTCTACATGACTGGTTAGGAAACCATGTTCTAAAGAGTTTTTTCATTCATCAAAATAATGTATAACATTATTTAAGAACTTGAAAAGTTTTTAATAATTCCAAAATCTAATGAAGTCTATTTGGTTTATTTGGTGTCGGTTTTGGTGGGGTATGCAACCTTCCAGGACTACACGTAGCTCTCCAGGACTACAACCTGAAGTTGCTATAGACTGACCACACATTTACCTAATGATGAGTTTATGAAGTTTGCTTCTAAATATGTATAGCTCTTAACAATGTCTTTTGTTTTTAATTGTTTAAAAATAAATTTATTGTAGTTTCTATTGTTCCTTTTTTAAAATGTACTATTTGAGTTTTTTTTTTTGTATTAACCTAAATTTAGTTCGTTTTGTCTGTCTATATTATATGTTAATATCCAGCGATTTTTGCAGCTCGAAATTAGATATGAAAACCAATAAAATTTCACAAAGTAGTACTTCTTCTGTGACCGGAATATCTTCAGATTTTGTGTTATCTGGTTTTGTAATAAAAGATACACGGTTAATAAAGATGAGTGGATGAGTTTAGCACTTCCCAGTAGAAAACGGATCGATCCGTCATCGAAGACGTCTTCAAGACATGGATACATACATGAAGACCGATCGATCCAAATGTATGACGGTCAAGAACCAACTTTCATACAAATTAGCCAAATGTCTTCAATGAATTTTTGTGTACATGTCTCGAAGACCGTCTCGAAGACCATGTCTTGCATAACGGACGCATTCGACAGAAAGTTGTGCGCTCTTAGTGCAGTGCTCATATAATTTTTTCACCCTTTTTTTATTTCTACTCTTTTGTTGCACTCTTTAAATTTTAAATGAATTTCAATTTTCTCTTTAAATAAGTAGAAAGAAATTGTTGTATTTTGTACTTTTATTTATTTTATATAATAATTTCTTACATTACATTCAAAATTAAAAGTTTTAAAAGTAAATTATAAATTTTATTATAAATTATTATAAATTTTATTAAGATATTAAAAATAAACTAGTAAAAACTAGTAAACATAGTGAAAATTAATTTAAATAATTAACTTAATATAACTTAATATATCTAAAATTAACTAAAACTAATATAAAATAATTTATAGCATTTCGCTATCATCAATTGTTGAAGTTTTATATGTTTTCAAAAGCGTTGAAGAGGATTTTGGTACAATTAAACCTTCTGATCTTAAGAGTTCTAAAATAACATTATCACAACGTCTGTTAATCCTGTGTTTTTTTATTTTCAACATCCTTTGTTTCGTTTCTTAAACAACTTTCACTGGAATTATTGTCTTCAATATTAATATCAATATATTTTCCAGGAACTAAGTCAATATTTAATTTGTTTTGATTTAATTTATTTTTTTTAATATTTCATAGTTTAATGATTTTGTTTCTTTATTCATTTTGATTTTTTTAATATTTATTTCACAAATGTTTATTTACTACACTTCAAAATTATTGCGTCACTTCATTTATAAAACATAGCGTCATCTGAGGCAAAATTCAAATACGTTGCTATGAACACTAAAAATGAGAGAGAAAGCAAAGAAAGAGTATTTAAATTCATGTTTTGAGCAATTGTTTTGCAAATTTGCTTGGACGCGGTATCAAAGACCGTCTTGAAGACAATGTCTTCGAAGACCACTTTTTCTACTGGGTTATTCCGTTAGATATTAAGTATTGCCACGGCAAATAATAACAAATTAATGATCAAATTAGCTCGTTTAAAAAATAAAAATAATAAACTAAACAGTTATATTAAAAGTTTATCAAACAATGGAATACAATGGAATACAATATAGGGCTTGTAATAATTATCATGTCTTTTAAGACAGTAACTGGAGAAGTGGCAACTGTAGAGGAGTTTACTTCATCTATTGATTGGCTGCGGTCAGTTTGGATATATTGGGGAACTTTAGTTTGTTGATTGGTGATCTTCAACTAACTTTAGTTTTAACTGGTTTAATCCACATTTACAATTAATACAATTTTTTTGGACTGTTTATCACATTCATATTGTTTGTTGTTTTAGATTTCTTTTTTTTAATGAATTTAAAATGAATCCTTTGAATATGGTTTACTTTGAAATTCATATGAATTCGATTAATAGAGAAAATCATGTCCGGAGTGATATTTCAATTAACGAGAAAACTGCTTTAGTTAATGTTGATGTTTTTTTACATACATATTTTACATTTTTGTAAGCTCATTCGCAATAAATTCTATACAAATTATATTTATGGTAAATTTTCTTGATTCAAACGTTTGTTTATTTTATTAAAAATAAAGTTATAAAAATTACAAGGCTTATTTTAAGAACATTAATAAATATTTATTTTTTAAAGCTTTTTATATTTATTCTTTGTTATTGTGATTTGTTTAAAATGCATTTTTTATGTAGAGCACCAATATATGGAAACCCAAACTTCAGTCCTAGAGCAGCTAATATACGCAGTGGAGCTCCACCAGGCCCAGAGTACACAGGTGGACCACGTATGTACAATATATTAATATATATATTTTTTATTTAAATTAATTTGTAACATATTTTATTTTAATGCTTATTTGTTGTTTCATTACAGGTGGTTATCCGCCATTCGGTTATTACCCCAACCCGCCTCCATTAACTACAGCGCCACAACAAACAAGTGCACCGCCTTCAACAGTACCACATTCAGTTTCTGCTACAAGTTCAGTTATTGTAACAGCCCCTCCAGCTGCATCAACAGCATCAACAGTATCTGCTGTACCGCCACCAGTTCCTGCCTCTAATTCGACACCTTCATCAGAAAAATCTCCAATATCTGTAACAACTAATAACAAACCGACACCAGAAATAGCCACAAAACCAATAACAACTTTAAAACGGGAAGCTTCACCAGAGCCGCGAAAAAAATTAATAACTCTGGAAGCATACTCAAAAGAATCAGCAAAGTCACCACTTGGTATTGGAGGTGAATCATCTGGTTCACGTAGCTCTCCAGGACTACAACCTGATGGCGCTGAAGATTCTTCATCTACACCAGCCGCAACTAATGCACCTGCTAGCGCAGACGCAAATAATGAAGGTCAAGAAAGTGAATTTAGTGGTCTGGTGAGCTACTTTAGTTCCCAACATGATGATTATAACACATAACAGACGCAAGCAACAAAAGAAAAGGCACTATTCGTATAAGTTAAAAATTTGCATACATATTTGCATATAATAAGTAATTTATAAAATATGCAATTGCATTTCACACACGCGCTGCATAAACTGTAAATATTAATATATATATAAATGCCTTGGTCTAAGGCACAAAGCACTACTGGATCTATTTATATAGTAGAGAGTGTATCATAGACGTAAATACAATATGAAAACAAAACAAAAGCAAAAGCAAACGGTGCAGTAAGGTAAAATCAATAACATGTTAAGAACATCAGAATTTAGTTCATAGACATATTAAAAAGTATTTTTATTTTAACTATATGTTTGTGCATATATAATATATATTTTTAGGTATATATTTATAGATATATATAATTGCTGTAGTCAAGGTCCCGAATCTTTGTATATATTTGTCGAAAAATTGACTTAGTCGAATTCGAGATTGTTTTTTATTTTCATATATTTTGTACAAAATTTTTGTTTTTGTGTAATTAAATTTTAGTAAAAGTAATTTATACAATATTACAAAGTTTTTGTTACCATACGTTTATCATATTAAATAACAAAGTTTCTGCCAATAAATAATTAGTTCCAAGTTTACATATACCTTGATTACAAAAGTTATAAATTTGTATAAAAGTTAAGATTTTAAGAGTTTGTGGTTTATTAAATTAGAAAATCTTTAACATCATTCAATAATTAAATCATGCATTAAAAATCTCAAATCGCATATGAATGGCATCACAAAATTGTCATTCACTTGGAATTCACAAAATAAACCTTTTCACTATACGCGCGCAAGCAGGTATTGCTCAACTCAAATTAAATACACCTATATCTCGCTTAGGGCTGCCCTAACTCATTTCAAAAAAGTTGACCGTAAAATAATTCCATACAAATGAATGGCAAATAATTATATTGGTTCCAAAAGAAAATAAATAGCATATATATAACGACTTCAAGGAAAAGAAAAAAATGTATATATAATCACTACGTCATATATATATTTATTTACTGTTATATATATTTTTAACATCTTTATGATTGTTTAACGAGTGTTAAACGAATGTTAACTGTTTGACTTCTTTTGTTGCTTTTTTAGAACTTCTTCATATGGTTACATAGCTTCATTAACTTTCTTGGGAACGTCTGAGCTTTGCTAGAAAAGTGAAACGCAATTTGAAAGTCACTGATTACCTCATCAATTTTATCAAAACACTTCTTCAGCATTTGCGATGTTAGTTAATTATCTGATATGGTTGTCTCTTTCTCATCAAAGTTTTCTGAAACACCACGCTGCAGCAGTTCCTCATTCGTAAGCTGCTCTCTGTCGTGTAGTAGTGTAGTCAGTGAAACCAGATACTACCGCCGCTTTAACAACATCATCATTTATATTGGTATTAACTTCAGGCACAGGATTTCTGACGAAGCATTCTGGTCAAAAAGACTTCCAAAATTTGTTAAAATATGACATTTGTATTTTCTTCTACGATTGATCTATGTTTACTATGGCATCTTTAATGTTGTAGCTTTTCCAAAAATCTTTTTGGCACCTTCGATGATCTGTTGCTTGTATGAGCATTTGAAAAAGATCCATTGGCTGAAGTGAAGCCTTGGTATTTTTCGGCAAAAACTCCACTTTGATTTTTTTTAGAGAAATTGTCTAAAAGAAGCAGAGCTTTATTATATAAAAATTGTTTTTCTTTAAATATATTTTAACTTATGGACAGAAATCTGTATGAAAATAATCTTTAAGCAAAATTTTAGTCATCCAAGCTTTTTTGTTTGATTTCCTGAAACTCAGTTTCTTTCAATAATGTTGCGATGATGAGCTATGTTCTGGATGTTGTTTGGCATAGAATATGATGACATGGATTGAAGATGTACTGCGTTGGGCAGTAAAACCCAGTTTCTTTCAATAATGTTGTGATGATGAGCTATGTTTAGGATGTTGTTGAACATAGAATATGATGACATGGATTGCAGATTTACTGCGTTGGGTTTTCGTTGAAATTCGTTGATTGAAGTATAAATTCATCGCTAGGCGTAAGAATTTTATTATATACTTACATTATACACTTTTTATTGTATATTTCAAACTACTGAAGTTTTTTTATGTTTATATTTCCATTAATATTAATTGTTAAAAATGGATCATCAAGACTCTTTATATTTAAACAAATAGCAATAGTTTTAAAATTATAAGTCAAAAAAATGAATATTATTTCAATATGTAAATTCATTCTTTACATATTGAATGATCTCTATTTTCTATTGTTCACCTTTAATTAGCATCTTAAACTATTGACTTTCATCTGCTTGTGGTACTGATGATTAATTATGATGTGTTTCTATAGTACCACCATTAGAGTCGTTAGTAATATCTTGGTTGCTTCGTGGTCCATTTGGGGATATAGATTCAGCGTTTGCTACGAGATTTAATCCTTCCGTAAACCCTTAAGGTTTTTTTTCGGTCAGATTTTATTGATTTCTGTAAATCGGGTTATACTGAATGATCTCTATTTTCTATTGTTCACCTTTAATTAGCATCTTAAACTATTGACTTTCATCTACTTGTGGTACTGATGGTTAATTATGATGTGTTTCTATAGTACCACCATTAGAGTCGTTGGTTATATCTTGGTTGCTTCGTGGTCCATTTGGGGACATAGATTCAGCGTTTGCTACGAGATTTAATCCTTCCGTAAACCCTTAAGGCTTTTTTTCGGTCAGATCTTATTGATTTCTGTAAATCGGGTTATACTGAATGATCTCTATTTTCTATTATTTAGCCTTGATTAGCATATAAAGCTTTTGGCTTTCATTTACTTGTGGTACTGATGGTTAATTATGATGTGTTTCCATAGTATCACCATTAGAGTCGTTAGTAATATTTTGGTTGTTTCGAGGTCCATATGTGGACATAGATTCAGCATTTGTTACGAGATTTAATCCTTTCGTAAATCCATAAGGCTTTTTTTCGGTCAGATTTTTTTGGTTTATATAAATTCGAGCGTTATAAAAATGCGACGAAGAAGTTTTAAATACAGTACTTTAAAGATATTATAATTCAAAACAGAGAATATTTAATATATTTTTAATTTTTATTGTTTTCGTTTGTGTAAACGTTTTTTTAGAGAAGTAAATGTTGTACTTTTGAGAATAATTGAAACAGAAGTTTACTACTTCTTTTTCTACTCTTGTTAAATTTTAGATAAAATTTGCAAACATACACACAATATAAAAAAATCCCAAAATATTGTTGGGTGCATTGCTATTATGAACATTCATAAAGCACTATAAAACCTCCCAAATAATTATTGGTGAGAAGTTTGTTTTCAAAGAATGTGTGTGGTTCTTTCGGGAACGACTCTCTCTACAGAGGAACGAAAAATAAAAATTTATGAAAAAAATTTTATAAAGAATGATTTGTAGAAAACTTTATCTTTGTTTTCAATCAATCTATTTTAAAACTAATTTTAATAATTTTTATCACTTCAGTTATTTTTGTTTTATATATTAATTTTATCTCAAGAAGTATTAGAAATTGATCATTTAAGTGACGTTCATCTTCTTTTATTTTTTGTTTTTAATCCATTTATTTTATTACAATTTGTCAAGTCTGAATGACAATAAGTAATATTTATTACGATCTAAAAAAGAAAGGGCGTGTGTATGGACTATGCCAAGTGACAAACAGCGGTCAAAAAAAGTATTCGACATTACCTAAATTTTTGTAAAATGTTGCAATAACAACAAAAAGAAAAACAAAAATGAAAAAAAAGAGCAATTTTCTTCAACAGTTGTATTCTGTTTATTTGTTTTTATTGTTTTTACTCCAAAAATTTAAAAATACCAAAGTACCAAAATATATATTTATGCAACAGACTGCAGTTTTCGTAACAATAACTAAAAAATTATTATTTGTTACACGTCCTTTACGTTTTATTAACTCTTTTAAACGCTTTGGCATTGATTGGACTAATTTTGCTGTTATAGCTGGATCTATATTAGCCCATACGTGCATTAGAATCTGTTGCTTGTTTCAAAAGCTGCGTTTTCTTAATTTGGACTTGTGATTTGGGGTTTAAGTCTGGACTTTGCGGATTTGTTTTTATCACTATTGGGCAGTTAAATAATAACCAAAGCTTAGTATTTAACGCCGAATGCTTTGGATCATTATCGTGTTAGAACTGAAAATTATTCCCAATGTTCAGTTTTTCTGCACTTTGCTTCAAGTTCGTCTTTAATATATCGATATAGACCTTGTGATCCCTTAACCCACTTATTACTTCGATATTTCCTACACCAGATGACGCTATACAACTCCAAATCATAACACCACCACCACCGTGTTTAACAGTAACAATTGTATTGCACCCTTTCAGCTCCGTATTTTGTTTTCTATACACAATTATCTTTCCATTGCATCCATATAATGTTAAATTTGCTCTAATCAGCAAAAATTACATTATACCAAAACGATTCTAGCTCTTTTGAATAAGTTTTTGCAAATTATAGCTTTTTGATTCTATTGATTTTGTTTACAAATGATTTCTTACGTGGAGTTCTTCTTCTATAACCATAAATTTTAAGCGAATTTCGTATAGTTTGTGGTGTGACCTCTTTTTCCAAATATTCCTGAAAGTTACAAAAAATTGTGGCATTTATTTTGGGATTTTTTTGAACGTGGCGTACTAACCAACGCTCACCCGTTTAGGAAAGTGCTTTAGGCCTACCGGATCTTTGATTGTTTTCGCCCGATTTTGTTTCTTTCCATTTTTTTATAATGTAATGAATGGTAGTTCTTGGTCTTTATACTATTTCACTAATTTTTTTTTTCACTTAATCCATTTTAAAGTATGTATTATTGTTCCTAGTAAAGCTAAGCTTTCTTTATAGTGACAAAGAAGCGATATTTAAATTTTTTAGAGAATTTTCAAATAGCAAAGAAAGAAAGAAATCAATTTTTATAACGTTTAATTGCCAGTACTTTAACTTCTTCAGAAACATCTCTTCCCTTACGACCCATTTTGCAAATATTAAGACTTCATTGCACAAAAATCTAAAAAAGTAATCACACTATTAATTACCTTAAATATTTAAATGGTTTATTTTTTATTAAATTATAACAGCTTTGTTGAGCATCTGAATCATTTCGTATATTTTTAGCAATTTACTTGATTAAAAGCAATTGATTTGATTAATGCACATTTAATAAACCACAAACAACGTATTATTAATGCTAAATTTAATAAAAAAATTAAATATTGCATATATATTTAGGTCATTTATTGGAACCTATAAATATTGAAATTTAGTAAATTATCAAAATTAATATTTAAATTTAACTAAAGTTAATATTTAATAAAAATTTAGTACTATTAATGTAGGATGCATTATCTTTTTACACTAAAACATAACAGCTTATTTTTTTAAATACTTCATTAATTTTATTTTTCATCAGTAAATCATCAGTAAAATATAGTAATTATAGATCTTACAAAAAAAGTCTCCTAAAAACTAATTTTCTGTCTGGTTACAAAAAAACGGTAATACGTTACTTGAACAGAGGAGCAACCTCTCTGCCAATAAAATCAACCAATCAATATATTTTCTATATATAAATATTAATATAGAACAAGGAGAAAAACATAAAATAATAATATATTAACTACACAGGCAAATTATTCATTAAATTGTTTATTTTCCTCTTTTTCTTACTGAATTACATTAACTGAGTTTTGGAAATTCAGCGAGGCTAACGTTCACACTGGACTGTAGTGCCAAATAAGAAGAAGAATTTTGAAAATAAGGAAAGGAAATATTACAGCTAGTGCTTTAAGTTTCGAACAGTTTAATGACGACCATCAATAGATAATGTTTTTAAAGAGTACGTATTTAATAAGACAGTGTAATAATCACTGTGTGCGGAGATCGTTATTTAATGATTCTCTCTAGGTTTGGTTCTGCAAATTTATGATTTGCATAAGCAAATAAAATGATAAATTTCTGACAGTCGAAACTGTGAGAGATTTGAGCATTTATAATAATGCTTTACTTGGTGAAAAGGTTGCCACTTTTCCCTGAATTGTGCAAACAAAAACGGTCGTTTTAGAATTAATGTTCCGGCGAGACCACACTGACATGAGTAATATGATCCGACCGGTCAAACGTTAAGACCTGACGATATTTCCATGCTCACGTTCAAGTGTCTCGGTCCTCTTTCCTTTTTTGTTTCCAGTGTATGCAACACTGGTAGAATAATTTGCTTGTTGAAACTGATATTCATATTTTCATTTAACTCCCAAACATACTTTTAAGAAATGTTATAGAACGACCACAGTTTTTTGTAAGATTACATCTCAAATTTACTTATGGTCTTATTTAATGATCTACGCGTTAATTGGCGTAAATTTTGCAATAACGTTTGCTGAAAATTTTTCTCCAAAATTCGGAGATGGAATAAGTCTAACAAGAATTTTCCTAACCCAATTGAGATCCGAATGTAGCTACGTACTAAGCAGTTACTTGTCACGCATAAATATGCATGTTCCCAATGTATACCATAACGAGTACTATAGCTTTCCATAACGTCGCCGATCTATTTTTTTTTGCTCAAATGTCTATACGAACTTGAGCTTTATTGATTTATGGTTCTATCCCACTGAGATGGCAAGATTCTTTTACCTGGAACCAGGAAGAGTGTATTACGCATGAAGAAGAAGAAATAGTGTACATCACTGATATTAAACAAAATAGAAATTAAATGTAGTATAAAGCAAATTTTATGGTCTTTGAGCAAGTCAAGTTCGAGTATACTCGAACTATATGCGCACCAATTATGGAGCCTGAAGTGCATATAGTGCATTCATTTACTTTCCAATTTCTAAAAATTCTAAATCGAACTGATTCATATACATAATTTAAAACATTAAAGCTTTTAGTTGTGTAGCAAATTAAATTTCAAAAATTGCACAAAATATTATTTTTATATTATTTTGTTAAGTTTTAGGTAATCAGCATCGTTCGATTGTGCTCCTATAAATTTTACTAAATCTACAAGAAACTATTGATATTAAAATTTTCTTTTTAACTGTTATGTTTTAAAGTAAATTTATTATAAAAAATTAGATAAATTTTTTTAAATCACAATTAATTTTAATTAGACACAAACTAAAATATTGAATTTGCAATTTTGTTTAAAAAAAAAAAATAACAGAATAATCAAAACTGTTATGTACCTTGATACATAGCCTATAATATATACAAATAATGTACATATATATATATATATATATATATATAGATATATATATGATATATATATATATATATATATATATATATATATATATATATATATATATATAAAATAATAATATATAGAAATATTTAAGATTACTTATTCGAATTTGTTTTTTATGCTCATTTATTTATTTAGTTTTATTTTTAATTCATGTATATTTATTTTTCCATTATTATTTTTATACGTACATTACTATATGTTTTTATAATAACAAATGAGTCTATCATTTTAATAATAATATTTAAATTACCGGATGTACTCTAAGAGTTAAAAACGAAAAAAATAAAAGTTATTTTATATTCAATAAATTTATATATTTTTGAATAATTTTGCTTTGTAGAGAGTATATAATATTATAATTGTAATTTACTAATATTAAAATTGAATAAATTTTATTGATATGAATATAAATTCACATTTGAAGTAAGAAAAATCAAATAAAAATTGTAAAATGTATTAAAAAAAAAATAACATAAAAATATATGAAAAAATAAATTTAAGAATCAAAGTTATTAAAATACTATTAGCAGGTATGATAAGTGAAGCCGAAGCAAGGCAAATAATTGCTCCAAAATATAACTAAAACTTAATGCAAATAAATACTTACATTTATAAAATTACTGACAAATATATATTATATATATACAAATAGCATTATATGAATAAAAATCACTTAATATTAGTTACATAAATATTTTTGTTTTATTTCAATTTGATCAAGTATAGAGCAAATATTATATTGTGATATATAATATAAAATATAATATAATAGATTATATTATATTTATATATATATATATATATATATATATATATATATATATATATATATATATATATATAATATATATATATATATATATATATAATTATATATGTCATATATATAATTATATATATGTCATATATATAATACATATAAATATCATATGTCATAAACATATAGCTATGTTGAGATATTTTAGGCTTTTGATGAATTTTTTCTTCTCTGATGAAAACCCAATTTCTTTCAATAATGTTGTGATGATGAGCTATGTTCTGGATGTTGTTTGGCATAGAATATAGAATATAATGAAATGAATTGAAGATGTACTGTGTTGGGCAGTGAAACCCAGTTTCTTTCAATGTGATGATGAGCTATGTTCTGGATGTTGTTCGGCATAGAATATGATGAAATGGATTGAAGATGTACTGCGTTGGGCAGTAAAACCCAGTTACTTTCAATAATGTTGTGATGATGAGCTATGTTTAGGATGTTGTTGAACATAGAATATGATGACATGGATTGCAGATTTACTGCGTTGGGCAGTAAAACCCAGTTTCTTTCAATAATGTTGCGATGATGAGCTATGTTTAGGATTTGTTGAACATAGAATATGATGACATGGATTGCAGATTTACTGCGTTGGGTTTTCGTTGAAATTCGTTGATTGTATAAATTTACCGCTGGCTTGAAAATTTTTATAGAAAACCTTTGTTCAAAAACACTTCAACAATTATATCAGAGGATGCATAACATATTTTTTTTGTATATTTCAAACTACTGAAGTTTTTTTTATGTTTACATTTCCAATATAATAATTATTAAACATGGATCATCAAGACTCTTTATATTTAAACAAATAGCAGTATTTTTAAAATTATAAGTCAAAAAAATGAATATTATTTCAATGTGTGAATTCATTCTTGACATACTGAATGATCTCTATTTTCTATTGTTCAGCTTTTATTAGCTTTTTATCTTACGTATATTTGTGGTACTGATGATTAATTATGATGTGTTTCCACAGTACCACCGTTAGGGTTGTTAGTAATATCTTGATTGTTTCGTGGTCAGATTTTATTGATTTCTGTAAATCCGGTCAAAATGTATGATCTCTATTTTCTATTGCTCAGCTTTTATTAGCATCTTAACCTTTTGGCTTTCATCTGCTTGTGGTACTGATGGTTAATTATGATGTGTTTCTATAGTACCACCATTAGAGTCGTTGGTAATATCTTGGTTGCTTCGTGGTCCATTTGGTGACATAGATTCAGCGTTTGCTACGAGATTTAATCCTTCAGTAGTTCGATAAACCTTTTTTTGGTCAGATTTTATTGATTTCTCTAAATCGGGTTATACTAAATGATCTCTATTTTCTATTGTTCAGTCTTTATTAGCATTTTAAACTTTTTGCTTTCATCTGCATAAAACATAAAGATGGTTGATCTTTATGTATTTCCTTAGTACTATTATTAGAGACGTTAGTAATGTCTTGGCTGTTTCATGACCATTTGGAGACATAAATTCAGCGTTTGCTACGGGTATTCGATGATAAGGCTTTTTTCAGTCAGATTTTATAGATTTCTGTAAATTCGGACATACTGTATGATCTCTATTTGCCTTTATTAGCATCTTAAAAAATAAAAATAATAACAAAAATAGTTTTATTTTAATTTGAGCAAGTATAATAGCATTTATTATATTGTAATATATAATATAAAATATATTATAATAGAATATACTATATATATATATATTATATATATAATATATGTACATATGTCATATATATAATACATATACATATCATATACAGTTGATAAGACATGAGCAACCAAATATATAAAAGACGAGCAATCATATAGTTTAAAGAAAAATGTTGCTTAAATCTGATAACTGGATTCGAGGAAATTGGAATCATGATGAGCTTTATAGATTAGAGGTTGTTAATTTACCTGATCCTAAACCCGGTCCCTAATGACACCAGAAGGAACAAGAGCTCCATGTAGACTAGTGGTGGATTTGCAAACCAATGACCGTCGTAAAATAATACAATTGCCATATTGAGTATAAACATGGTAGCAATGACAAAACTGTAACACAATAAACAGTGTTGAGGAATGCAATCATGGTGATTCCAAAAGCAGCTTGGTCCACAATCAGGATCCAGTAATCCTTATAGATGAGCAAGTGTACCGCTTCCAATTTGTCACAAGAATAAATTAAGTATGGAATATCAGAGCTTCACGAAGAATTACTCAAGCTTGAAAGACATATTTAGATTGAAGACAATCTACCAGAAAATAAAAAGAATTGCAATATCTGTGTATAAAAAAGAACAACAAAATTAGGGAGCAAAACTATTGAGACTCAATATCGGTTATAAGATTTTCCCAAGCTACTTAATTAGCGTATGAATAATTATTAATGTAGTTGACTCCAACTTCACTAAATCGAATGGTTTACAATTTATCAAATGTTATATGTTTTAAAAACACACATTTACTTCTAATTTATCGACTTTAAGTAGATTTCAATATTATTGATTGGACAACGAAGCTAACATAAAAACAGAATTGTCCATTTCGAAGCGAAAAAATATCCTGTCAACATTTATCTGTAACATAGTAGTATCACACCATGTAGTACACGGGATAGTATACTGCGGCCTAAAAGATCTATTATGCCCCAGTACATAGTCTATTTTACCCTCGTAGGTGTTTTTTCCGCTTGTGTATCAGTATCGGACACTCCCCTTGTGCATGGTATGCGGTTTCTCTCTCTTCTCCACAGTATCTGCAGTCTGAGTTGGATTGAATTCCTCACATTGTTAGGTGATTATTCAAACTGCAATGACCGGTTAGAAATCCTGTAGTAATTTTAGGTTATTCTTTGTATTTTCTATGCAATCTTTAAAGCGTTTTAGGTTGTAAGTCCCTAAAAGCATTTTAGATTGTGATAGTCTTCGTAGGTTTTTCCAATAGCGTTCTCTTTCTTTTTCATCTGCACCGTTCCGAAGATATAATACAAAAAAAAATATTTCCAATAATGCATTCATATTTATGCTAGATACATTGTTCCAAAATTAAATATATGATGTATCCGAATAATGGAAAAACTTGAAATGCGTTGATTGTAGACAATATCCATCTTAAAACGGCTAGTGCACTTAAATACCTCGAAATGAAACTGAGGTCTTCCAACGATATATCGGTACCAATTTACTTACAAATGCAGGTACCTTAAAGAGATTTTGCTTTGAACATTTAAAATTTATTTAATTCGAAAACATTTGAATCTACAACTGTCTACATTAAAAAGATGTGGCATTACATAGCTGTGACATTACTCATATGTAAAAATAAGAATTTAAGATAAATTTATAACCTTACACAACAAGCAGATTAATTATTTTGGGGAGGCTACAAATAAAAAAAAGGTAGAATAAAATAGAAAGAATAACATAGCATCCATGATATATCGAATTCCAGCGCATAAAGTGTTTGGTTTACTTAGTAAAAGTGTTTACTAATAGAGCAGCAGAATGAGCTTTTCTCAGAATACCCATCAAAATATCATCTGGGAAAGAAAAGAAGTTAGAAAAATAAGTAATCACGTTGGAGCGTTGGAAATATGTGGGTTATAAAGCACGATTCCTTCCCTTATTGTTACCATTAGAAAAAAATAGTAATAGTATATTGGAATATATTTAATTAAAAAAGTTGTGCCTAGCGTTTAATATAAATAGGACTAAGTAGATATTTTGTTTCTTGAACAATTCTCTAAGTACTAGTAGGCGGCATCGATGTATGTTTTTAGTTCGGTTCCTCTTTTCACTTTTGCTACTTTTTCGATAACCAAAAATCCGGAAGTCGTAATATATCGAATGAATAATATATCAATATATCAAAATTCCACCAAAGTGCTTTTATTTCTTATGAAAACAAAAAATTTTTAATTCAGCAGATTATTAGATGGTATTTAGAAAACATTTTGCAGAATTAAAAAGAGGTAAATAGTATTGAATAAAAATAAAATTTTAGACTAAAAGTACAGCTGTTTCAAATACTCCTGATCAATTAAGTTTGCAAATAATATTTATTTGTATATAGCTGTGGTTGACTGGCAAACACATCAAATCTGCCAATTATCAATGTAACTTTAGACAAACAGATATAACAAACGAACAGACATTATTTTAAGTTTAACAAGACGAAGTGTACATCTGGTGACGTTCGTTCTTATAGGTCATAGGTATGCACGTGACTAAATTGTGTGTTACAGAAAATTTTTTAGAAGCTGTCAGCACAGGGGCATGAAAGAAACAGTCGAGTAATTTTCGACTTTCTTCAGAAAAAGTTTTATGTGCTTTGTGGGATTTGAGAAAGGTTTCTCCTGTGAGGAATTTCAGATCTTTGTATAGTTGACTCATCAACACTTCTAAGCATTCTGTTAGAAATCAATTGGTTCCATTACAAGATGCTAAAAAATCTTCTAAATGGTGATTTAATGGACCCGGGTTTTATTGGCGACCATAACAATATTATAGTTATGGATTTATATTTATTCTAATATATTATAAGAGAGCAAGTGGGTTTGTTGATAAAATAACAACAATAAATTGACAAAATACAAAGATTGAATAAGACGAGACTAGTACAGCGCTGGGTTTTATATCTAGAATATAAATCTGCAAATATGGCATGGTTCGCATTGTACTAAGAAGTACTTGAAGTCCAAAAATGTTATACGAACGATTTGATCCAAGTAATACTTTGAAAAGCCACTGATGGGTATTATTAGACTAACTGCAAAATTGAATCGATTAAAAATAAAATTTTGATATAATTTAGTACTTTTGATTGATTATAGTGATATAGTGCAAACTCTCATAGATGGGTAATCATCGTCAGCTAACCTTTTGCATTCTACAAAACTGTCTGGTCGAATGAGGTAAAGTTGGTATAAATAATGGCATAAGTGATGGCATGTCTGGAACTATTATCCACTCAAGAGAGCTGTGCATTCAATAGGGATGTCCATTGTAAATTTTTAAATTTTTATATTATAAGTAAATCAGTAATCAATTAATGTTTATTAGCCATTGAATTTTGAGATAACTAATTAATTCAAATGAACTAATATATAATATAAGAGCTTATAGCTGTTCACATGATGAGGGAATATAGAGCACTTAAGTAATGTACAAGTAAAATATACTGCATTCTAATGAAGCTGGCAAGAGTTTAATGTGATATGAAGATTCTTACATCATTACTCACGTTATTTGCATAAAGATGAAAGCAAAGCCATTTCTAAACTGATCCACACACATGCGCTCATGCACACAAAACCACTAAATAGCTATATTTCTATGTAAATATATGCGGCTTAAATAAGAGAGCAGCTTTAATATATTCAAGCCAACCTGAGTCAGGTTGATGAAGTTTTAGCGGCTGTTAATACTGGTGCCAGTATTGGCAGTACTGGTCCAGCTATTAAAATACAAGTTAATACTCAGACCGATTTTTTTTCAATCGACATATGAAGAGAAAAAAGTTGTCTTGCAATTGGGTTAACAGGTAAAGTGGAAAAAAAACGGGCTTATAAATATACATGCAAACATGTTAAGCGTCTAAAAAATTTCTAAAACAAAATAAAAAAAAAGATGAAATATTAAAAGAAAACAGAAAACAGAAAACAGAAAAACAGCGACAAATGCAACGAGTGAAGCGCGTTAAATCGAATGCCATTGTAGACCGGCACAAATAAGCAGCGAGTGTTGGCCAAAACGTGTGGTGGCCTGGACTGGTCGGCCATTGGTTGGGCGGTCGGTTGCGTGCTTTAAATTCTTTTGCTCTGCAGCTCGCAGTGATCAAGAATTCCCCGTTAACAAACGCTTCTATGAAGCTAACAGTTCGAACAAAATTTAAAGAAATTGAAAGATACAAATGAAAAGATACATCGCATACGTATATGAAAGCACAAACAGCGATATTAGTGGAAACACGCATTACTTTTATTTGTTTGGTGTGAGGAAGCTCAAAGTAACGGTCAGCAGAATCGGTTTTTGGCTATGTTGGTCACAACAGCCAAAGTAAATTAACTAAAATAAACAAATAAATCGGCTAAAATGATATTTTAAATTTTTTCATTTAAAATAAATATTTAAAAATTTCGTAGTTCAAAAAAATCAATTGCAGTTGTAGGTGCTTCAATCTGGTTAAGCGTAATACGGTGAAGTTGTGATATCTGACAGTTGACGAATCAATATTACATATATTACATTTTTTTTACATTATGGAAATAATGAAAATTATGAACTTGCATATGTAAGCATATGGGCTGAACAATTTTACATATAAAACACTTATACTATATGTCACCATATATATTGTAGGTCTGATTATAAGTAAATAGTATTATTATTGTTAGGGGATCTGGCACTGTGACCGTCAAGTTTATTGTGCCCCCTTCTGGGTTTAGAGTGAAACCTACTCTGTTGCGTCAATAAAAAGTAGTATGAAACCTACTTTACAGAGTTTTATTCCCTCTGTAAATAGTAATTTATAATTTATTATGTTTCTAATTTATGACTTATATATTTACTTCTATTGTCATAGCATTGTTTTAATTCCGCTTGATTTACTACCAAAACATTTTTTTTGTAGGCATCACAGGTTACTTCTATTGACGACAAAACACGTTGTCCACGCACTTTGTTTTTGGATGTGTGGAAACAATAAGAATTTGTTGGGTGCCCAGAAAAATATTGTACTGCGTATAAGTATTTGCAACCCTCTATGCTCAAAAAGCCACTTGTTTAAGCTGATGTTTTATTATTATTATTAGGTATGTTCTGTACAATATTTGATTGTATAAACTTAGCTTATTCACAAAGAGTTTGTAAAAAAGTTTTCCAATTTTGCCTATCGCGAGCGATATATCTCATTTCACCTATCGATTTATTCGTTTCATTGTATATGGTTCTACTCCAAGAATTACGTGATCGTCCTCGGGTTCTACTGCTTTTCGGATTCTAGGTAAGTTCCACATGTGCTATGTCATTTGTGCTCTTACGTAACGTGTGTCTTATCCACCTGTATTTCCGTTGTCGAATTTCTTTCTCGAGGGGTTCCTGCATAGTTGCACGCCATAGTCGCTCATTTGACCTCACATTATAGTGTTAGCAATTTATCCGCTTTCGCTATTTTACGATATTTTTATTCTTTTTAATAATTTAATAAATTTTTTTGAACATTTCTGATCTTTGTTACGGCTAAATAATCATGATCTTCATCTTTTTACTTATTTCTTTACTTATATCTTTACTGTTAGAACCAATGGCTAAAGTTACTTCCATCTCACAGTATATAACATAGGAATATCACATCTCCCAAAAACTATTATTATGCAATCTTCACGAATATCGTCTTTAAGTAAAAAATGTTTCCAACGATACCCGCCTTGCACAGTTATTAATGATATGGCTTTTTCAACAAAAATGGAAGTATGTAAGTTTATTGATACACAATTATTTTGGGAATCCATTGTTAGAATTGGAACACAATTTCCACTTTTTGATTCGCAACTTTTACTATAATTTCAACTGTGACACTGCAAACACCATGTGTACTTAAAATATGTAGCAATTAGTAAAAAAATTATGAATATAATCAATTAATTCTATTGTTATAGGATATAAAATGGACTAACTTAAATTGATCAGACACGTTGAAATATCTAACAATCACTTCCGACAATAGAAACACTTGGATTGCGCTTATCCAGAATAAGCGAGGTATACTGCACCACCTTCAACCACTTATCAAAAGCAACAAACCTAACGCGAAAAATAAAGTCAACATCTACAAACAAATCATCGGGTATTTTATGCTCTATGGATGCATCACAAGCAGCGAAAACCACAATAATGAAACTCCAAAGCGACCAAAACATAGCTTTGAGGAAACTACTATACGTTACGTTCCATGGTATATAAGATCAATGGACAACCACAAAGACCTTCGGGTAGAGAAAGTGAAAAAGTATGTCAAGGACCGAGCGCTAGAGCTGTTCGACAAATTCGACAACCACTCAAGACACCGCTCAACAGTTTAAAAATTTCAAACCCACCAGTGGTCACCGGAAGTTACAAAAACATTAGATCCATCATGCCATAAATAACACCAGTAGTTTATAAATTTCCCGCATTTCATTTAACTAACCGAAAAGTAAGTATAACGATAGAATGGAATAGAGTAGATTTAAGGTGATATATCATCAAGTCAACTTTCAACACAACACAAAATGGTCTAACTTTCAGTTTAAGTCATACTATGAAACGTATTATAACATATATAAAAGATATGTATATTATATATGTAATATATATATATATAATATATGTGTAATACATATATAATAAAAATGTAGTATATACATTATATATATGTAGTATGTACATAAAATATATGTTATATATATGTAATACATTTATAATACATATGTAATATATTTACAATATATATATAATATATATAAATGTAATAAAAAATTTATAATGTTTCGTTTAATTGAAACATGTTAGATCATATGTTTTGATATTTGTCCTGTAAAACTTTTTTCAGTTGGTTTTAATTTTAATAAATTTTCCTCTATTGCCTTCGATTCGATAGTTTATTATGATCCTCCTAATAACGTATATATCTGCAAATAAGTTTTTATTCCATTTAAATATCTGGGTAATTGATTTTTCATTTGAATCCTGAAGGTAATAAGTGAAATAATGTTGAGGATGTGCGAACTCGATCAGAGTCGAAGTGAATTTTTTTATACCTATGCCTTTAAAGATTTACCACCAATCTGAACAATCGTAGACCTTTCTTCAGTAAATTCTAAATACATATATTAATCTTTCAGTAACTAGATTCAGAAAAATAATTTGATTGATTTAACCTAATTTTAACTAAATCTCAGATTAAAATATTCCTACTTGACGCATCATTTTGGTTCAACCATTCCACATGTTGGTTTTTATTTCTTCTTTATAAACATGGGCTTAAATTTTTCCAACGTAATGATCAGGTCAATTTAACTATTATATAGTTACACCATATTTTTCAGATCAGCCATAGTTGTAACGCTTCGCTCTACTGGAAGGCCTTATACATATTTAGTTCTTTTTTTTAACAGAATAAGCTCAAGAAAACAATGACTTCACAGCGTACATTTCGAAAAATAATTTGGCTGATTTAACCTGATTTTAACTAAATCTCAGGTCAATATATATTTTCCCGATGCATCATGTTGGTTCAACCATACCATATGCTGATTTTCATATCTTCTTTACGAGTACAACATAAGCTAAAATTTTTCTAACAAAATGATCTGACAGTTGGATCGGTTATTGATAATACATATTTTTTCAAAAAACAAATCATTTTAGATATTTGAACGATATACAATTGTATTTTGTAGGTGAACAAATATTACTTATACCAACGAATATGATAAACGCTCGATCCTATATTTTTTCTGTTATCGACGCAGTGTTTATTTTATTTTAGTGAATTTTATTTGATATTATTTTATTTTTTATTTTTATTTTATTTTTTTTATTTTTATTATTATTTTATTTTTTTTTTATTTTTATTATTATTTTATTTTTTTTTTATTTTAATACGAATAAAATAAAACAATGTACTTAATATCGCTGTTACTGATGCTTGCCTAAATTGAAGAGGTGGTTTCTTCCCAAATTCATCTAGTTTCATATGGTAACATATTATAACCTTATCGAATCTAACCTGCACAGTCTACTTCCTACATTTTTAAGTTAGAACTACATTTTTAGCATACTATCGTGTAAATAAATTTAAGACATTGTTTCGGTGTGTTATGTTAATGTTCCTCTGTGCAGTAACGATCCATACAATAATTAAATACCATAAAACAATACTAGTTACCAGTTACCAATTTTTATGTTAGAATATATAGATTTTATATATAGGTATGACTATGCATAAAAGGTACTGGGCAGAACTCAATGCAATGGATTAACCTCCAAGATTAACTTGAATTGGAATGGATTAACTTGATAAAGCAATTTGTCTATGCCTTTCCTAACTAAAAACTATTAAAATGAAAGGAGAATATATATTGAGCTAATATATGAATATATATACATATATATATATAATACATATGCAAACTTAAAATGGATAAATTTACTGCAAATTGTAAAATAAATTCTTAACGACGCCACAGAACCCGCCAGATGTAGCGCTTTCAATGAAACCAAAAGTTTATCATTAACACTATTATTTTTAGGGATAGCCCCATAGCTTGGCTATTGTTAAGCGCACTATTAATATGTTTTCAGGACTGAAGATGATGGGCACTTCCATATCACAAGTCAAATATATCTACTTGACTATATCCTGCATATTGCATGGCTTAGTTATAGATTCGAATAAGAATAGTGTCATTATCAAAAGTCTATAGAATATATATTTTTACATTGAAACATAAAGATTGTGATTATTATAAAAATATATTTTATGAATGCCGTCAATTTAATAAATTTGATCTTTCAGTGATTTAACTAGTTGTTATTCACCTGTTAGCCTTTATTGTGTCTTCTTCAGCTTCAACTGGCCTTTCGCAAAACAGTTTTGAAACTGGCATTCTGTCAACACATCTTCTCCATACACATCGCATAATTTTTCTTACTTTTTTATCTTTTGAGTGGTAACCGCTTTTATTCTGACCGCTTCTACAAAAGTTTTTTAAAGAATCACAATTCCAATCTCGTGTGTACCTATTAACCAATGACTTGTATTGAAAGAAGTGAACAAAACGATTTTAAGCGAAGTGTTTATTCCTTGTGTGGCATATATTCAGTCAAATTTTTCCTAAGTAAGTTCATTAGTTCAGAATAGTTTCAGTTAATAAGGAAAGGAGTTCAGAAAGTTGAGCTTTAATAAGGAATAAATGGCTTATATCATTTTTCATATATACAAATTATTAGTGATATTAATTCATAATTTAAGACGTGTGCGAGTTAGGCTAAGTTGCATTCTAAATGAGGGAAATTCTAAGTTGTGCCGATAGTGTAGTGATGTGTCGATACGTGTTGATAAATGGTTAAATGTGTGCAGTGCAAAAAATCCCAAAAAATTTGGTTTAGCATCAAGTTAGCCTAACTCGCACACGTCCTTAATCTAAAATTTCAAATTATTTTAAATTTTAGTGACTATATGGATTTAATAATTCGTTGTGCTCATCTTTTATATTAAACTTAAAAATAAACTTTTAAATATAACGAAATAATATTTATAGAACTTCTAAGTGATTTTATTTAGTAAAAGCATATTCAAAATAATTTTATGATGCATTTAAGACGTGTGCGAGTTAGGCTAAGTTGATGCTAAACCAAATGGGAGAATTTTTGGGATTTTTTGCACTGCACACATTTAGCCATTTATCAACACGTATCGACACATCACTACATTATCGGCACAACTTAGAATTTCCCTCATTTAGAACGCAACTTAGCCTAACTCGCACACGACCTTATTATTCGACCATAGATTAAATTCCACAGAGATCTATGACAATTTGAAATGAAAACAGCCAAACTACAATCTATCAGAAACAGAACATTTGCTGACTAAAATAAGGATCGAATTGTTCAAACTCGTGCAAATTTTGACAAGTCAGTGTCTGAGATAAGTACCAATGCTCTACTTCTTACTTCTTTCCTGCAACATGATTTTGCAGGAATCATAGAGAATTTGCTGTGAAATACCCAGATGTATAGTACATTCACAAATTCTTATTTAAGCGGTTTTGTTTATTATAACCACTAACGAGGTTGATTTATTATTTAAAAATCTTTCATATAAATGAGCTCATTATCGATAAATAATTTCATTCAAGGCAAAATTGTCGTATGCAATCTTTAAAGTTAAATTTCCCGCAAGGGAAATTACTAAAAGCTGAAATATTTGTCATATTTTTTATATGTAAAATGTAAACAAACAACAGCTGAGCTGCAAACAAAGGTACAAAGAAAGTAAGTGTTTAAAAAATTCGTCGTTTTAAATAATTAAATATGTAATAGATATATTACATAGTTTTATATGATATATTATTAAGTGGAGTTTATTAAAGTTCTATCAGCTGCATAAATGAGCTCAATATTATGTGAACGTTTCCTTATTAATATAAACGAGCAAGTGCCTAAAAAAAACAGTGTAAATATATTATTAACTAGATTGAAGTCTGTTAACAAAACAAGATAGGCTGAAGTAAAGACTTTACCAACCAATTATAGTATTAAACAATTATGAGATCATATACATAGTTGTCTTTCTGAAATCTTTGAAAGAGTAGTACTTTTAAAGCTGAATCCTTTCTTTGACAGTCATAACCTAATACCCTCTCACCAGTTTGGTTTTAGGGAAAAACGTGGAACTATTGAACAAATGAATCGTAGAACGAACGAAACAAGATATGCTTTTGAGCTCAGAGAAACTTGTTCCGCGGTATTCCTCGATGTAAAACAAGCATTTGACAAAGTATGGCACAATGGGCTTATATACGCCGTATATTATCTGCTAATGTCCACTCAGTTTTAGAATCGTTTCTACAGAACAGAACTTTTCAAAGTCAAATTCAATTTATTAGTTCTAATAACTTTCCAATAGGAGGTGGCGTTTCATAGTGAAGTATATTTGGCCCTATCTTGTATGTACGTTTGCCGATGATATGGTAACTTTATGTCGAAACAAAAACGTTATCTTAGCCTCAAACTAACTGCAATCTCACTTATTTCTGGTGGAAAAATGGTTGTCAAAATGGCGAATTAAAATTAATGAACTAATATGTAAACACGTCATTTTTACTTTAAATCGGAGTACATTTCAAACAATTTCACTAAATAGCATTTCCATACCTTAATCAGATAATATAACGTACTTAGGTATTCGCCTAGACAGGCGATTAGCTTGGCGCAAGCACATTGAAGCCAAAAAAAATTCAGATGAAGCTCCAAGTGTCTTAGTTGCACTGACTCATTAGTAACAGATTTTCCCTATGCCTATAGTATAAAGTACTCCTGTATAACAGCATCATAAAACCGATATGGACTTATAGTATCCAGCTATTCGGTAATGCTCATGCTTCAAATATTGAAATTATTAAGAGCTCAGTCAAAAAAACTGAGAACAATCATTGGAGCCGCATGGTATATTATGAATGAAAGTATTCACCGAGATCTACAAATTCCATTAGTTAAAGCCGAATTTGACAATACAAGAAAAAAAGTACAATAAGAGGCTGACAGAACATGTTAACCTCTTAGCGAGGAATCGCATTTCAAAGCAGTACTTCCCGCCTAAAAAGAGCTGACCGTCCAGCCATTAATTGAAGTTCAATAGATTCAAGTAAATACCCCTCTCTTATTTTTAGTAACCTCATAAAGTTAATTTGATTTCTTAATAATCCACCTCATTCCAACTCATTTCACTGAATTTCAATCCACCAATCTAAGTGAGGTCCGTGATATAAGGTTTACTTATTTTATTTTATATTATGCAATGTATAGTTAAAATAAAATTGTAATATTATGTCAGACCTCAGTGATTATCACATTTCGGATTTAAATTTGTAGATGGATTTAGCTTAGTGGATATTGCACATTAACTACATTAACCAGACGTTTGGACGGACAGACGGATGAATGAATTCTTTTTGTTTATACTATTATACAGATTATTTGAAAAATAAAACTAAATTAATTAAAGTTTAAATGCTATTAAATAATATATAAATTATATATCAAATATATAAAAATATAATTCTGATATTTTTATTAGTACATAAATGAAAAAATAAATTCTTAACAACCTATAAATATTTTCGTTTTGCATTAAATTAACTGTTTTTTATCATATTTGATTTAAAAGAGAATTTAAGTTAGAAGTCTATTAATTTAGCCACCCATAAATGGTCTTTCGCTTTTCTTTTCCTCAAATTGTATATACAATTCAAGCGGTCGTATCTACGACGTGCACGTATACATATATATGTGTCTATATCGTATATATAAAAGCGGTAAGTATGTCAAAAACTGAATTTAGTAAGTATCAACGCTTTTTGAATTTCAATTATTTGGTTACTCATTAGTTAATTTTTTAGATTTTTTATTTTCAAAAGTTCTTAACGTAATTCAGGGCGTATAAATATTTTGTGCCAAATTCCCGACATTCATACAAGGCACCTCTCTGAACAGGCAGCGATATCCATATTAGTCAACACATTTTTCGTCAATATGTCGGATTTTTCTTTACAGAGTGTGCGGTATAAAAAGAGATCATCACTAACCTAATAATCACCGTTAAGGGATTGTTATGTACTTAAAGTACAATGACCGGAACTACTCCTACATTGAAAGTAAACAAGAAAATTTAATTTTTAAAAATTTACATAAGGTAGAAAAAAATGTTTTAAATATATTTTATATATTTAATTTATTTTGTTGATTACTGCAATGATTAGCAGCTTGATTTGTGAACATTTATAATAATATATAGACATCACATATTCATTTAAAAAAGTAAAATAAATACTTATCACTCTATATGGTATGTTTAGAATTTTTTAGCTATTGGTAACAAATAATCAAGTTTCAATATAAGATAACTTAAATTAAGTGGTGAGATAAACTTATATACACGGTACACCAGCAAATATATCAAAATTAACTTCGGTGTAAGACAAGAATCTGAACGCTTTGCATGTTTATGCAACTCTGTCATTGAACCAGGATAAGCCATCGTGATTCGATAGCAAAATCAGCATTCTGGATTATACAGAAGACATTTATCTTAGGTCAGGTTGTACCAGCAAACCAAATGGATCCACTTTGGCCTAATGGTTACCATATAAGAGAAAAACTGAGAGGTTTAAAACCACCTTAAACCTTTGGTAATGCTATATAATGAGATTTCTTGCAGTAGATTCTTAATATTGCAAGATTCTTAAAAAGATAGGGTCTTAGAGTAGACAGGCGGCATATGGTGGGCAAGAACAAAGCAGACAAGAGATACTTTCATCATCTTCTCTACAAATGTAGCAGGTATAATTGAAAGAGGAATTCAATCTTCTGGATTGAGATTAGAGAGATTGTGAGTAAATTTTTAACATGCCTCTATTGAAGCGAATTTTTCAGCAGAAAAATCGTCCATCGTTCGGCATGGACAGAAACAGATAGTACAACACATTACTAGGTGCCAGGTCTGGACTATAAGGTGGATGTATAAGAATTTTCCAAAAAAGCTTTCGGAACTTTTGGCTAGTCATATGTGTGGCTTGGCCGTTTCTGGGCGATTGCTTCCTTCAGAAGGTTACATTGTACAATCGGACAATACAGTATATATATTCTGAGCAGCATGGTTGGCATTTTCGCCTTTATCAAAGAAAAATTGTAAAACTGGCAGTTAAACACAACTGCCAGTAACGTTCACTTCTGAAAGGTTTTGTCAAGCTTGACCGTTGTCTTCACCGTATTTTGCGAGTATTATGACTTAACACAATGTTCAACACCGAATAATAGGTCAGAAGCATGCATCTTCCAATTACTGAGGAAATAATGAGTGACTTAGTCATATTTATAGTAGTTCAATAGAAAATATTACAATAATTATTTGAGTATAAATCCCAAGGTAATGTACACGCAGCACACGGAAGAGGCAAAATTAAGCATTACTGCGACTTTGTGGAAAGAGTTGGAATAAAGTTAAGCAAATGACATCCCTCAAAGCTTAATTAACATAATTTTTTCACAGTTCTACAAAAATTTTTATTGATTTGTTTATTTTATATATTAAATATATTTTAAGGTTGGTATTGAGAATCAATAGACCTGATTAGTATATGTTACTGATGTTGGGCAAGCTGGTGCAGACGATTCTTCAAGGCGTCTTTAAATTCAAGCAAGATTTGAATTCTCCAGCATTTGTGCGGTAAAGTTATGTCTACGAAAAAATTCTACGGGGAAGTGTCTGAACTTAAAGTTCAGATTTATAAAAACAAAACACTATACAAAAGAATAAGGTTTTTTTATTGTTGAGCAGTATTTTAATAATAATCAAGATTATGCAGATGGACTTTGAAAAAAATTTTTTTTTGCATAAAAGCTGTTTTTATTAGAGGGCGTGCTTGATTGTCAAAATCGTCACTTTTGAGCTGGAAGCATGGTCCACTTTTGCTTCATATAAATTGCTGCTATTTAGCTATTAACAGCCGCACTTGATAACCCAGTTATTTCCATCTAAATTGTAAAATATGAATGTAGACCACATGTGGTTTTAAAAAGCAACCAACATTCCATACAATCGCGAAACAATGCTATTACTATATGAAACATTTTGCGATCATATATTTTCCCAGTGATGATCAGAATTGACTGAACAAATCATGAGAGCTTGAGTCATTTTGTCAGTTTTTCCTTTGAAGTTTTTTAAGTCTATTAGGTGATATTTATATGGTTGTATCTTGATTAGACCATTCCTATTCAAATATAAAGAAAAATAAAATGTCACAATTGTCCATGTTTGGGTGTAAGTTCTATGGACGTCTTACGGTTCTTGTCAAAGGTTGATTTAGCTGAGATTCACATATTTATCAACTCTCCTGATTTGCATATTTCATCCAAGTTGCTGGTTGCAACCATTTTAAAGCAAAAACGCAGTGTGACTGCAGATTTAATACTTCTCAACTTAAAACGTCTTAAGTTTATGCTCTGAAGATTATATTCGATTGCAATTTCTCGCTTTATGCGATTTCTGAGACTATTAAACATTTTGATCTTATTTTTGGTTTTTATGAATATTGTTGTGTTTAAGGCTTCTAACTTAAAATTTTTTTGCATATTTTATTCAAGCAGTTACGGTTATTTTAGTAGTCGTTAACGCGGCAGTACAAATACCGATAATGTCGAATGCGCTGGTCGCGCAATAGAGGTGGTGACACCGAAAAACACAAAAAAAGTTCATGAAATCGGTTTGAAAAACCGTAAAGTACAGTTGCAGGAGACAGCTGAGAGTTCAAAGATTCAACCAGTCAGTTTAATTTTGCATGAACATTTGTCTACGAGAAAGTTCTTTTCAAAGTAGGTGTCGCTTTGCTGACAGTTGATCAAAAATTATTGTCGATGACTCTGAGAGCTGTTTGAAACTATTAAAGCAACACAAAAAGGATTTTTGCATCGGTATATAAAAGTGGCCGAAACTGGTTTCGACTAATCACTCCAAAGTCGAATCGGTTGTCAGTCAATTCAACAGCAAAGAGCGAACCTCACCGAAACCGCACGAAACTACAACAAACAAAACATGACCAGTAATGACATGATTACCAGCCTTGCTGGCTCATCACCATGGTATTCTCAGCACACATATCAAGATAATGCGTCGATAAACACCCCAATAGAATTCCAAAAAATTTCAGCTGGTACCAATTGAAGTTATGTGTTTGGCATAACTCCTCCCTTGGTAAGAAGCGAGGTTCTTCTGATCTTTAAATCACAGCACTTGGTATGAAAACCTAACTCCAATCATTCTTCCCGCGTAAGTTTAATCACAGTCATCACAACACTGTCAACCTCAATTGGTCAGGACAGTCGATGTTGCGAACACTGACTCCCATGGTACCATACACACTCCTCTGGCCGAGTGATGATACATCATTTCATGTGCCCCGTTTGCTTATACTATTAGCATATAATATGTAAGTAGATACTTGAGTTGTATTGTTCGATTTGTTATCCTTAATGTATTGAATATTCTTTAAAATTATTGAAATTAATTGTTGTCTAAATATAACATGGCAATATACCATAGATACACTGTACATATTTTATCAACTGCATCTTGTTAAGGATGCAGTTTATTTCTTTTTATTTTTTGATTCTATCCATATAATGATCAAGCGCAGTCACAAAACCAAGCTTTCTCAGTTCTATATACACTAGTTACTTTATTTGACATATATGTTTGAAGAAACTGCAATCTCATTAAACTGCTAGTTTGGCACTGTTATATATATCTAACTATAGGCTAAATACATACTTACTTACCTAATTAACCCCAAAAACCCGTTATCGAGCTTTAGCCATACGTAACACTCAGCTTGTGGTTCATTGGGATGCGGTAGTCGTGGTAATAGATCTTACTAAGAACTTTTTCTCAAAAACTTTACAGCTTTATCATTCTGTGATGGCATCCATGTTTCTGTGCCATACAAAGCACACATTTTATGAGCAACCTAGAGAGTGTGAGCAACCTAGATCGTATTATCTTTGCAAAGATACCGAACTTATCATCGCGTTGTATATATGATCCTTTATAGGACTATCTATTAGTACATCGCTGCCGACTTTAAAGAATTCTGCAAGTAGTCCCCTGCCGGCTTGTTGTTCACTTAGTCGCGCATTTTGTTCTGTTTAGCTGGTGGAATTTCAGCAGTATTATTTTGGTTAAATGATAAATATTTATTTTTATGAATGAAATTGATTTGAAATACAATATTTATTACACCTGACTGTTCTCAATATAGGTATAACTTTTTATTTGTTCTATTTTTTTCTAGCCGAGTTATCTCTATTTCTGATTCTTAATTTCGTTGTTTTTAATTTTTTGGATATTAAATGTCCATATTTTTATTATAATATTTTTACTTTGTTTTAAATAAACCCTCGACTACCGATTATAAATAAAATATATCGTTTTTCCACCTCGATTCACTATGTAGATTTTTATAACCGGCCCAATCCAAACAGCAACTAAATTAAACTACTATAACTCTGAAACTGCGTACAAGAGGTTAAGTTAGGTTATATCATACAAGATCTTGGATCTTAGTGATAACCGATCATATGTAATAAGTCCCATTAGATTACGTGTGGTTGTAGTCCCCTTTCTCACCTTTCTTTCCTTGTGCGTTCGAAGATAATTTGTTCCTAATCAAATTTGGGAGTGCCGTCCTTGGGATGTACCTTTACCTACTCATCTGTATGCTATTAATGAACCTATACTTGCTTCAATAATCGTGCCACCTTCACGTGGCACGTATTTTAAATGAAATTGAAATTCAGCCCAGGAAAGCACTGTTTCTTTCTTTCTTAACATTAAGGATACTTCCAATTCCTGACCTAATTACTCAAGTTATGATGTTAAGGATTTTTGATTACTTCCTCAAAAAGACCATAATTCAAAATTTTTATTTACTTGAAATTCATTTATTAACGTTCTTTTAAATAAAGAATATTTTACAGGAAAATGTCTTGAACCGCCTTTTAAATGGCATCCAAAATAAAGTTTTTTGGATTTTTCTTATTTACAAAGATACAAAAAATATATAATAGAAGTATTTAAGTTCAGAAATAAAAGTCATAATGACTTACTTCCCGTTATAGAAATACTTAATATAAATCAATTTACATTAATATTGAAACTAATGTTATATATATTTTAATTCCTTTTTAAAATATTTAATAATAATTTAATAATAATTTTTTGATACTATAATACAATACCTTTTACTAATATCACTATTTTTTGTAGAAGCATTGGGCGAAAACAGAGTTCTTTTGTAGTGATCAGTCAAGAGCTTCAAACATATTTTCACAATTTAAACTGCTGATATTCTGTGCAATTAATTTGTTTTCAATTCCGAGGCATCCTTGCGTTCTACACTGGTGTCTGATTTTACGTGAAGGGTGTCAAACTATGTGCACAGCCTCGCAGAAACCCTCTTTTCGCTCCAACTATAAAATTTGTGCTCTATAGGAATTTTTGCGAAAAAAGTTCTTCAAGTCAGCAACGACCACCACTTCCGAATGAACCACGAGGTGTACGAGTTTTATCACGACATTGATATAATTCAGCAAATTGACATCCAGCGGTTTCGCTGGCTTGATCATTTCGTGAGAATAGATTAAGATGTTGAGTTAGGTCAAAATCCGGTAACGGGTTGTTATGGTCCAATAAGTAAGCAAGGAAATAATATTCGGTGCAAATAAATCGCATTTAATTAGTGCGAAGAGGACTTACTCTACAATGTACTTGTAGGTTCCGTTGAAGAGAATTTATGTATATGTTCGAAGAGTGTGGCCTACTGCTTCCATCACTGTTTTCTTTTTCTCATCTTGATTTTGACAGAATCATATGCGGGTTGGTGAAATGATTGTTGGTGCAAAAACAGTGTGATTACATATGAAATACGAATGTATTTTGGTTTATTTTAAATTAATTACTGATACTAACATGTAACATATGATAAAAAAAACCATTCTTCCAGTTAAATCTATTTTTAACTGGTTGAAAATGTAAAATGTTGCAAACTTAAGTGTAAATAAATTTTTATTCGTTGTGCAGGTATCTCAGATTAGATTACATTTTAACCGGATTGGAAACTTGTCACCACGTCACTGTATCCTTTGAGGATTATTGCGACAAACCCACTTTAGTTCCATAGACGAGTAACAGTTAAAAACGTCAGTTGATAAATATCGTCTGAGTAAGTCTGAGTCTGGCGAGATTATCACAGTAACAAAGAATGTGTTCTGCTGTTTCCTTCTCTTCGTAACAAAGTCTGCTGCTATCGTCTCTTGAAAACCCTAGGTTCGGTAGATGTTTTTCTACTCCGCAGTGTACAGTGAGAAACCCTGTGACAAGTCGGATGTCATTTCTGTTTAGCATTAGAAGCTTTTGATCGATTCGGCATAAATTCTTTAGCTTGTCTGCAGACAATTGCATTATCCTAATCAGTCTGAGCTGCTCTATCCAGCTGTTCATTAATTTTAAGTTTGGTAAAGCTTCATGAAAGACCGTAGAATGGTTGTGGCCTAATATAGTATGAGGTCGCTCCTTTTCTGGTTATTTCATCTGCTTACTCGTTTCTCTCAAATCCGCTGTGCCCTTGGATCCATATTAAGTAAACCCTGTTCCTTTCAGCAAGGTTTTTGAGAAATTGAAGATATCTTATAACACGTCTTCTTGACTGTAACTTGAAAAAAGGATTATAAAATAATGCCCTTACCATTATGTTAATATATGGGTGCAAAACATGGACATAGGAATATAGATATTAGTACCTTAGTTGTAACTGCACGGAAGATTATAGAAAAAAAAGATTGTATTCGGGCATGACCATTGATTAAATACAGTGCGAACCAATATGAATATAGAAAGAATTATTAATAGTGTCGCATTAACGATAGAAATAAAATAATAGATTCTATGGTGGACCATACGTTGAGTAGAAATGAAAACGCTTCGATGTTTTGGAAAATCAGAGAGCAGGTTATTGTTGGTAGATTAAAAGATGATGTTAATATTGATTTGCGGAAAATAAGTGTGGAAAACTGGGAATAAACTGCAAATGAACATGCCGAATGGAGGACAATTGTTACAAAGGACAAGATGGTTTTATCACTGGAACACAAAAATAACCAAAAAAGAAAGTGATGAATATATGTTATATATATATATGTATATATATATATATATATATATATATATATATATATATATATATATATATATATATATTATCGTCAGCATCTTACTATAAATATTCTTAGACTATGATATACATAGTGATGTCTTGAATGTCTTTAATGCATTCATTGGGTAAGTGCGACAATTGATGAAGTAAGACCTGATGATTAACGTTTTAAAATAGAATGAAAAGTATAACGTAAAGTCAGGTAAACGTATATACGTATATAATTATATTTTGATTTTTATTTTTTTATTTAATTTAATTTTATTAAGTTTTATTTAGCGGTAATATAATGATATATGATATATATGATTAGAAATAAAGGATAAGGTAAACAGACATCGTAATTTTCATGGGATAGTATCGTTATCGCTGTATAGTTTTGAAACATTTTATTTTTGCCTTTTAAATGTTTGAAAAATCATTGATTAGACAACTCTTTATAAATACAAAGGCAATGAATATTACATTGCCTGTCTGTCCTTACAGCCGGATGGTCTACACTTATAACATGACTACGTTTAAGACCACTTTCGAAAGTACGTGTATTGTTGAAAAAGAAAATTTTATGAAAAGCGAAACTTTTATTTCAGTTGGGAAGATCAAATGTGATTATGTATTTTTCTATTTTTATTTTGAAATAATTATGTACTTCTTTATAAGTCAAATACATTAAGTTGATAAAATTATCAGCAGAAACTAAATCTCTTAACTTCTACTTTTGTAACAAATATTTAATATCTTTTTTTAAAAACGATTTTTAAGACCATTTTTCATTTTTAAATCTTCAGTATTCTTGGAGTTGATCACAACAAACAGTATATCACACTATGATATAAACTCAATATTTCAAGCATATATGAAAATGTTATTAGGAGTGTTATCAAAAATTTGAGTGTTACCAAAAATAAAAATTCTATTCGATTAAAGAGAACTGTAATGTTTATTATTATTATTAGAAGATTATTAAAAATCGACAATCCATTAAAATGAAAATTCAAACAGAACTTTAATATCATTAATATTAAAAAAATTGTGCTTTAACTAAGGGAATTTGTAGATCTCGGTGAATACTTTGATTTTTAATATACCATGGGGCACCAATGATTGTCCTCGATATTTTTGACTAAGCTCTTTGGATAATTTCAATATTTGAAGCACGAGCATTACCGAATAGCTGGAAACCATAAGTCCATATTGGTTTTATGATGTTGTTATACAGGAGTACTTTATACTCTAGCCACAGGGAGGATCTGTTATTAATGAGCCAATGCAACTTAGAGGCTTGGAGCTTCATCTGAATTTTTTTCGCTTCAATATGATTGCGCCAAGTTATTAGAAGGAAGGAAGATGTAAATGACTGCTTTGACTTGCCGAATTTTGAGAAAGAATTCTTTTACATTTTAAAGTAAAATTCATTATTTATTGTATTTGAAGTGTAATTGCAGCTGTTAATGAAAAAAAAGTAATAGGTTCTATTTTTATTTTAATCTGTAAATGAGAACTACTTTCAACACTCAAATTAAAACAGAATTAACTTAAAAAGCTATAAGTAAATTAATTGCTTTCAGTTAAACATCAATCTGTTATTATGAGATCCACCAGTATTTTCTCAGACAGTTAAATAATAACCTGAAAGTGAATAAAAAAAACTATTTACAATTAAACTGAAATCTACAACCTTCTTTATATCAAGGAAACATAATTAAAACATATATTCAAAATAAATTAAGTATCCCATTAGTCTACATCAGACATAATATCTTCCATATATGCACATGTCGTAATTTGTCTTCATCTAAATAATCCATCAATAATAAATCAATTAAAACAATTTTTTTCTACAAAAATAAAATTTTAAAGATTCAATTTTAACAAATTAAAGTTAAAAAATTAAAAATTGAGAAACAAAAAATTATATATCATAAATATATTCCGAACTAAGGATAAACTGTTTAAAGAGAGAAAAAGTAAAATAAGATTTGTTCTTCTTTCACTTATAATATTGTATTACAATGGATGACAGATTTGGACATACTAAACCTATAGATCACTATACGTTGAAGCCTATTACATAATTTCTTTCCATATTAACGGATCTATTATAGTGGTTCATAGCTTAGGCTCTTCATTTTTTTAAGTTATTTTCATCTATTGGTTATTTACATTTAACCAGTGGTTTTTCGATCGAGCTTTTGCTTGATTTTTAACATATTTCCACCATTCATTACATTTTATGCTAAGTTCTTTCAAACGTAGGGATTTCACATTACTTATAACTGTCTCATAGTCAAATAGCCATTCAAGCTTAAAGCGAAAACATATTCTGAGTAAGTCTCCATATAGGAATTGATGAACTCATATAAATTCTATAAAACACATTTTAACTTTTAAGTAATGCCTATTAAAATTCAATCGTTTATAACATTTATTTACAGTTGTTTCACCGACGTTACTTTTCATACTTTCAGAACAATGGATTTAAAGCAATTTCGTGACAGCAAAAGCTCGGCTTAGTAAGTGCTACCCAGACTCTGATCCAATAAGGCAAATGGTAGATAAGAGTTTTGCTGACTTTGAACGCGTCCATATAAATGCTAAACCGATGATGCTGAACGCCCAGCAGGCGAACCTCACGTACTGCAGCCAAAAACGCAGCAGACAGGTGTTAAAAAGGCCTGACCATACTATCAGTAGCGATTGCTACATTGCTGCGTTCGAAGGAAGAAATCGCGAAACAACGGCCCTATATGAAGAAGAGAAAAGTTGCTGATGTCTGACACTGTGAGGTGCACCTCGATTTTCGTCATCTAGTTTGGAATGCTTTATTATTAAACGATTTAAATTTCTTTTTGAAACCTCTCGGTGTTCGGCTGTGGCATCGTTGTAGCTGGCAGAGATGTCTACAGTGTTAATAGCTTACTGATGTATATTGTGCAGTTTCGAATTTAAATTATTTTTGTGTATGAATTGCAGGTCACCACAAATATTCTTGTTGTATAGTTCATCGAAATTAAGATTATCAGTCCTATCAGCTTCGCTGGTATTCTTTGACTTTGGAGCACTTACGATATTATTTCTACTCTAAGCAAAACGAGACCTGTTAAAAATCTATAAAGAGTATGGTTGCTAGTATTAGTCAATCATTGATTATTGCTTATATCATACCGAATTAATGTTTTCAGCAAATATATTAAAGAAAATCGTTACATTGAAGTAACAAATTAACCAAAAACAAAAACAACAGTGCTTTCACAAAGACCATTTCTCCATTTCATTAAGTGAAGAAAGCATTAATCTAGTTTGCAGAAAAATGGAATTGACAAGTGCAGCATTGTTAACAAGTTAGATTTTCCGCGATACCAGATTGAATCTTACTACTCATTATTTGAGAAGTGTGTATCAATATTGAATTTCAACAGTTTTTCCCAATGTTAGAGATAAAGCTTAGCGTCTTCAAACGTGCAGCTCCGAAGAATTTCAATCTAGTTTTTGAAAAGTGTTTAGAATCAAGTTTCGACTTGAATATACCATTGAAGAGATTGTTTTTTTATTGAGGTTGTAAATCGTGAATATATTCCAAGTGTTTAATTATAATTGTGGAAAATATTTATAAATATCAAGTTAGGAATCACTGCATTGAGATTTTAATATAGCATTTTTTCACAATAGTATTAAGCATAAATTCTTATTGATCAATTCGAAAACAGCTACAGATTCGCGTTGTGAGTACTACTGTTCTTAGTGTTATAAGTATTATATTGTAAATGTTCGAAATGGTATTCTGAAATTAATGCTAACGCTAAATAACACTAAAAATTTTTTCGATTTTTAGAAGTTTTTGGATTGTGAAACACTAATGTGAATGACATAATAAATATAATAATATTATTTAATAACAATGTGCTAAAAGCAAATGTGTTCTAAACAAACTGCTCTTTACCTTTAAAAATGGATGTAATGTGTTTTCTTAAGATAAAGGGAAATGCATACAATAAAGTAAGAAACACGATCAATTTAACAAATTTATATCCGGTCTTGATTCTTTTGTATAGCTTAGGTGTGAAAATATTTATAGGTTTGTTGATTTTAATATCCTCCAAAGCTGCTAGTATTTATTGCTTGAGAGGATACTTACTTACTTGCTTAGTTGTTGCTAGCTGTCGCCAGTTGGTAGTGCCGAACGCCTCCAAATCCTGTCCTTCCACCGTACCGAATGTCGTCTTCCACGGTTTCCACTTGCGGATACCCATTTTAATATTTTTTGTTCATTGTTGCCACGTCTTTTTCTCATTTGTTTTTTTTTTCATGTATATGTGCAGTATATTATATACTCTTCGTTAATTAATGTACATACATACTTATTAGTTAAAAAATTGCAGGATTTAAATTTTACAATTTTAATAGTACGAAAGGTACTCGCATAAATGAAATGAAAATTTTTAATTAAAAGAATATTAAAAATTTTTCCAAAACATGAGTACATGGGTTAATTATTAATTTTAATGCTCCAAAGCAGTTAATTATATAAATTGATTGACTTAATATGGTACCCACACTGTCAAAATAAATTATTTACGCTATGAAAATCTATTTATTATCATATCTTTCATATCTTTCATATATAAAATATTATAGATAACTAAATTATATTGATATTTAAGTCAGTAAAAATACTTTCATCAAGACGATCTGAAATAGTCTAATCTTTAAACACGAATGTTGTTAAAAGGATTAAGCTTTTTAATACAGCTTTTCTAAAGCAGAATGTTCGGTCATTGTTTTGGGTTCTTAATGCAAAGTTAAAATCTTTTGTGTTCTTAGTTCTTTTTTTTTTGTTATTTGACATATGTGAGAGCAAGTTTTGTGTTTCTTGTGGAACAAGAAGCTTTTTAAAAATTTGTAGACAAATTTATTGTTTACTTTGGATATCTGTAACATCCAGTTAACATATCTTAAGAATATGTTTTAAGTTAGAACTCATCTGAACTATATTGGTACACAATAAGTTCATAAAAAGTTATTTGAATCTTACTGTTGCCTGTTCCCGTATCCAAAATCAAGAAAAGTGAGAGCTTGTGAAAGCAGCTTGTCATGTCGTATTTTATAGAATTTACTTTAGTACATATATATATATATATATATATATATATATATATATATATATATATATATATAGTAAGTTAAATCCAAGTAATGTCGAAAAACATCTGATTGATGTTCTGTTATAAATATGATCATATCAATTAGTAAGATTTTTATCACTATTTCTAATTTCTAATTTAATTAAATTGAAAAGTTCAGATTTTTTCATTTTCATTAATAAAGAGAAAAACACTATAAGCGAAATGTTAATTTTTTACCATATGTGATAATGGTCCACCAAAAACAAGTAGTTCCTGTAAACAATGGTATAGCTAAAAATAGTTTGTATAAACGCAATAAAATATATATGCAGCAAAAATTTTAGTTACCATATAATTACTTTGCGAAGTAAAAATAGATAAAATCTCGGAACCCACTCTACTGTTATGCAAATATCCTTATCCCCGACATAAATATAAGCTGGCACTTACTAATTACTTATTAGTGAGTACCCCAATTCTCTAACATGAATATATGAAATATTCTACACATAATGGTATATAAAACAAACAATATTTATATGAATAAATGAATATAAATAAAAAAAAATCTATTATTATACTTATCTATCATTATCCAAACTATTTGATACAAAAAAAATCATTATTTCTATACTTAATCAAAACGGTAGAAAAACAACATACAACTAAATTTACTAGATTTTTATTTGAAAGCGTTCCCATATCTTTCTGTGTGCAAGAACACTGTTCTTTTTAATTTCACTTGACTTGAACTTGAAAAGTATGGTGTTTAGCTGTAACTACCATTATATATAAAAAGAATAAATTAAATTCCACCTAATTAGCTTGGGACGTTCACGAAGCTTATTAACACTTCATGTGGAATAAAATAGCAACGTTTTTACACGTTAGCTATATGGTATATGACAACCCTTAATAAATGCTAGATGCTTAACCTATATTACTTTATAATACATCTCTGTGTTAGTTACTTCAAGATTCAACATTACAGCTACTTTTCTTTTCAAAATAAGTCGCTCGCCATTGTTTGGATATCAAATAAGTTCGTTCGTCAGTTTTACAAAAATAATTAACTTAAAATTACAAGTTTCGTGTATTTAAAGGTAAACAGATATCTGATATAACGTTGTACATTTTTTATAGTTAATAAATATTGAAAATTATTTATTGACTTAAATAAAGCAAAAGATTTCCACCATTTTGTTATTCCGGGATATAGGGCGACATATTCTATTTCTAGAAAATTCCTTAATTCTGTGCAATTGAATACAATACGATTCAGTTGGTAGTGTAGTTCAAAGTAGGTGGTTAGTTTGATAATTAATAGCTTTTAGAGTTAAAAATTGAATTTGTAAAGTAAAATTAATACAAATCGTTTTAACTCGGTTTCGGATCTATTTCAACACGAAAGCCTTCGTAAAAAATTTATTAATTCACTTTTTTCGATAATTTTTGATTTATAAAATCAAAAATTTTGCGAGAAGTTATTTTAATCTGAAAACATCTTCAAACTGGTCAAAAGTTAAGCCTTATAATTACAAATGTTTACATGTCTACAAAATCCTCTCGGCACTGTTATTGGCCGTTCTGCTTTATGGACTTTTGATTTTTTTTTTCGACTTAAATTAATACTGCGCGTTAATTTCATTTTTAAACAATATACTTTAGATATATTCATATATATTAATGTAGATATATATATATATGTGATAATTTGATGAAATGTAAAAATTGCAAAATCTCATTTTTTTCTGCAGTTTGAAGAATTTATTTTCTTTCTTTATGTGACATATCACGGTCTCAAACCAAAAATGGATTTATTGGATATACGTTGTGGCTGTGGAGTAGTTTTGAAAACGACATCCGATCAATATTTTCAAGGTATAATTATGTATTCCGATCAAAGTTGCATTGTGTTAAAAGATCTGGTTATGTGGCAACAGGATCCGGAGGATTACGAGTACCTGGATTCAGTTCTATATTTTGAGTTAGTATCTTGTGCCTTTATTTTTATTTTGTATCTTTTGTTTATAGACCCTTTTTGTTTTGAGTAAGTATCTTGTGTCTTTGTGACGTTAATTATTATTATTAATTTGATAAAAGCTATAGCGTTTAGAAAGAATAATACACGAAAAAGTAAAACGCTGTTATATCTAATCCATAAATTGACATTTCTGTTTGTGTAATTATTTGTAAACAAGAAAAATTAAAATTGATATAGTAAAAATTTACAACTGTTAATATAAATTTAGTTTAATCTTTCTATTGAGGTTTTCAACAGATTTTTTCTGCATGCCAAAATGTAAATTTTGGTGATTTTAATAAACTTTTAACTGAAGTAAAAATACTAGCATCTCGAAAAAAATGTTTAAATTTGTTTCCTATTAGATACGGAGCTCTGGGGTTTTGATAACCCATGTATTAGGACTTATGGGGTTTTGATACCAATTTTTAAATGGCCATACCTAAGAATTTAATACCCCATGGATTACGACTTATGGGGTTTTGATACCAATTTTTAAATGGCCATACCTAAGAATCTATAAATGATGGAGGCTTCAAATTTTTCACAATGTAAGAATAAGTGATCAAATATTTTAGAAATAGCTTAAACAATTGGTGCTGCTTATATTTAAATACAAATTTTAATCGTTAATTTAAAAAACTTTTTATAAAATATACATCGAGAATAAATCATTTAGATTTATGAAAGGATTTTATTTACAAACTAAAATATTTTCGACGACACTATTTTTAGAAATAATTTTAAAATTTTAAATGAACCTGTATCTCCCGAGTTAGGTATACGCACTTGATTTCACTCAAATGAAATTTTGAAGTATATACCATAAAAATATTAACTTTTTATATATGATTTGGATTTATCATTAAATTTCTTTAAAAATTTAAAATTTTCAAAATGATATTAGTTTTATACGTACTAAGTATAGATTAAATTGATTTAAAAAAAATATACCTCCTTAAATATTTAATTTTTTTTCTGATTCTAATTATTTTTAATTAATCAAGAATATTAATTTTTTATATTTGATTTGGATTTAACATTAAATTCTATTTAAAAGTTTAAATTTTCACAATAGTATTATTCTTAGAAGTATTTCTAGAAATTAATTGATAAATGTTTTATTTGAAATAGTCCGGACCATTTTGAAAAACCTTTTTGTGTCTAAAAAGAGTAAACTAATTTTTAATTAAGGTTAACGATTATTAGATTATAGTAGTGTAGTGCATCATGAATTTCTTCAGCCATGGTGAGAGAATTTTTGATTTTTACACCATAATTTCGCCAAAAACTTAACTCACATTGTTCCATAACTGTCGCAGTTTTGACACTATTTGAGATTAATACGCCGAATCTCTATACACCTTAAGGGTTTTTGCAAAAAGTTTGGCATAAATGTAATATATCGAAAAATGAGTACTTTGAAGACATTAAAACAGATTTAAAAGCTAAATAATGACTTATAATTTTTTTTTATTTTTTATTACTATACTATAACAATAGATTTAGATAAAACCAATCTGGTTAGTTTTCGTACAACTTTTAAATCGAACCCCTAAGCAATCAAAGTGGGGGGAACAACAGTGATATAGGTATATAAATGTGTTATGTTAAAGCCAAATAAAATTTAATTAAAAATATAGCTTATTTATTTGAATTTAATTTTTTTATATGGTCATTCATTTTATTAGCGTGTGTGATATTGCTGATTTTACAAGGATTGCTCCATTCATGCCTGTAGAGGAGTATTTGCAAATTAGATCAAGACAAGCAGCTAGTATCTGTTCATCGACTGATGTGCCAAAAACTGTTGTTAAACAAAATCAAAGCAAACCAACTTTATCGCAACAATACACACCACCTATTATGTTGCCTTCAATAAATGTCTCAGCAAATACATCCAGTTTCCAACCAATTCGTTTACCACCACGTCATATTGATAAGGTTTCACCTGAGCAATTTTGTGTAATGGAGCCATTTGAACGCATGCCACCGTTACCAGCTTTACCATTTGCAGAACGTCAACATTATTTACAACAGCGATATAATATGTTTGCTTGTCCACCAATTGATTATAATTATGTCCACAACCAAAGACTACAACATAATGATAAAATTCTAAGTTACAATGCAGGGGCACCAGTATTACCTGACAGTTCAATAAAGCAAGTGAGGAATTTTATTAACATTAACAATATAAATACCGCTGAAATTATATCGTGGCGTACTGACCCTGGTACAACTTCTGGTACAACTGTCAGTAAGAATCCTAATATAACATCAAAAGGCACTGATCTTTCTGACCAATCTGGTGCAGTTGTTAGCAAGAATCTTAATGTAACATCAGGAGACAGTCATCCTTCTGGTTCTTCGAAAGGCACTGCGATATTGTTTGGCCAGTCTTATGAAAATCAAATATCATCAGCTGTTGTTGCAAGTAAGTTTATATATTGAAATGAAGATTAAGATTTCAATAGAAATGAATAACTGTATCCGAAAATAATAATTTTTTTTTATTTAGAAAAAACAAGTAAAGATAGCAATACTTTGGATAAAAACGCTGAAATTATTAATGAAAACTTAGCTGATGCAAGTAATACGTTTACAATGCCTTCTTGCAGTTTTACAGCGAATGCAAATACCACTAGTTTGTCGCATTCAATTGATGGTAACAAAGCAAGTTCTAACTCCGGTAAGAAAAAAAAGGGTTCTAAAATAAAGATTTCCAGTGCACCTTCAACTTCGAATTTCATCAACGATGGTAGGTAAATTTGTTAACACTGTCTATATTAATTTATTTAATTACCGTTGTTTAGATAATCCAGTTTTTGTAACTGAGAAAGGACTTTTAGTTCCAAGTATTAGTTTGTCTAAACGGTATGAGATGCAAGCAAAACTAGCAGCTAGAGGTGTGACCGCTCCCGAACAAAATATATTATTTGGACAAAGAATAACCGACTTGATAGTGACAATGCTACACACGTGTTTCGAACCAAAAAATAATATTATGAATGCTACGGGTGCGATTTTATGTGCTCGAAATGAAAGTGCATACGAACTTAGTATGAATGTTGTGCTTTCTTTAGCAACAATTGGCTTGAATACATTTTTACACATAAGTAAAAAATCGTGTTATAAGTCGGCATCAAATTTTGAAATGCATCGTCATTATCGACATTTTCAGGTATTTTCAGAGCGGTGCCAGTTAATTCGAAATGTCAGACTTATACCCAGAGCCGATTTTGTTGTATTATTGATGCAAGCTAACCATGATGAAAAATGGACTACAGAGGTACTAGCTTGGGTTAATCGTACAAGAGCGCCAGTACTTGTGGTCGATCCACCTACAAAGTTCAATATATCCAATAGTCTTAAATATGCAGTACTTCCGATACTGCCCGTAGATGGTTTTCAAGCACAAAAATATATACAAAGTTTCTTATGCAATTTAAATGTGCCGAATGATTTATTACAACAATATACCGGAGATGAGAGAGTTATTTATGAAGCAAATAATTACAGCGTCATAAAAATACTAAATGACAATAGGTAAACCACTAACATTTAGTTAGTGGTCAATAAAATAAAAACACAAAATCCATCACATACACATATACTTACAGACACACACACATAAAAACATACGCGTATACAACAATTAACACGACAATAACAAAAATATGTTATAAATAAAATCAAGGGCAGTATTTAAAGGCGGTTACTGCTTCAATAAATCCAGACATTAAACCGTCAATCTGGAACTAATAAAAGCAACTATAGAATCAATAAGAGATCTTAACTTACATAAGCATACGACATACGACAGTCATAATACAATCGTAAACGGGGTTTCAAACGATGAAAGCCAGCCGCAATTGTTTAAAGACTACAATTTGAAAGTATCCCTAAATCGTTTGGTAAATGTTTCTAATAAATCTTCAATTTAAATGCAACAAGGATATAATTAAATAATTCGTATTAAATACACAAAAATATTGTTGTTTGTTGTTTGTCACAAAAAAAAAAAATTAATTGTGAACAACTAGAAAAAGGCAATTTAATTGCCTTGTTAATTTTTACAAAGTATTTTGTTGATTATAAAACATGGTAATTATAACAATTTGCAATTATAATTATTAATAAACATAACAAAAAAAATCAACATCTCTTTAAAATGTTTATCTAACAAATGTCCCTTTTAAACGCTTTATCTTCGGCTGTGCACTGATAATTATATGAAAAAAGCATAAATATATAATTAGATGTGTTAGATTTCTTAGCTATGTATTCATGTTTTTTTGTTTTTCTCATATACATATTCATTTATTAATTAGAGTTAATTTTGATTAGTTATTTTGTACGGGCACTACTTAATACAATCAGTCAAAAAAATTCTTGCACAAAAGTGCTATGCATTAGCTCTATTAATTAGTGATTACCGCACATTAAATTAGAAAAAGGTATACTAATTCGATTGATTATACTGGTCCAATATTATCCAATATTAGATTCGAAAAAAATATTTAAACTATTTTACTCTTAAAAGTAGTAAAACAAAAGGCACCAACACAAAATGTTCCAATTAGAAATAAGACGAGTTCTTGGGCTAGAGAGATGTCGAAAAATCAGAAGTGTTAAGTAAGCAATTAAGTAAAATGTTTATCCTGATTGATTGTGAACTTCCACAGCATATTCAGTATTGTGTCATTCACAAAAAGTTTTAAAATGAGAAACTTGAGAAAAAGTTTCAAATGATATGACTTATTAACGCTAAAAATTAAAAAAAAAAAAAAACAAGCAAGCGATTATACTCCTGTTGTACTTATAATTACAATGTCTCATCATCGCTTAAGGCATCATTCCATCCCACTGAAAAGTACAACAAATAATAATAATAATAAGGTTAAATCGCTAGAAGACGTTAAGTTCTATATACCGATAAACGTAGAACATGTCTCTCCAAGTTTCTGGAAATACATTTTCTTACAAAAATAATCGTGAACAGAAAAAACCTGATTCTAGATCATAATTTAGGATTTAGGATACATCATAATTATCTTATAATTTTACTATATGGTAAAACAGTGTATTAGTCCAATTAAACCATCTATTAGAAATAAATAAATGGCAGTGTGAGTAATTAGAGGAGAGAGAGTTGAGATAACAAAACTTAGTGCCTAGATGTATAGGTATACCATATGTAAGTCAGAACGTATCGGCGTGGTATGGAATAAAGGAAGCTGGGTGTAGGGGGTATGGGGTATGGCTATTGTGTAAGCAAACACTCTGAAAAATATTTTGGTGATTTAATCAGATTTTAATTAAATCTCATGTCGAAATATTCTTACTTGACGCAACATGTTAGTTCAACCACTCCACACGTTGATTGTCATATTTTCTAAGAAATGTAATAAGAGCACAGATCTACAAAACTCGTTCGAAAAGCCACCCTAAGGACCAAATTCACCATATAATAAATAATGCAATAGGAATCTGCAGTTTATGTAGACGCTCCGCGCATGATATAGTAATTCCATTCCAGTTGATATACATTAAGACCGAAAAGTTTTCGGAAATTCTCATTTAAAATTCGCGCGCTGTATATTTTTCGATATTTTAAGTTTATGTAGTTTGGCAGCAATTAAGGAAAATTACTATGCAAAAAATGAGCGCGATCTGTCAGACAGTTCGTTTACGGCAGCTGTTGAAACCAGTTCACCTCAGTAGTGCGTTGCGAAAAAAACAATGGAAAAAAATATTGAACAAAGAGTTTGCATCAAATTTTGTGTTTCGAACGAAATTTCGTGTGCAGAATCGTTGCGAATGCTACAAAAGGCTTATGGGGAATCAGTTTTATCGAAAACTCAAGTTTATGAGTGGTACAAAGCCTTTCAGGACGGTCGTACGACCGTCGAAGACATTTCGCAACGCACTACTGAGGTGAACTGGTTTCAACAGCTGCCGTAAACGAACTGTCTGACAGATCGCGCTCATTTTTGGCATAGTAATTAAGGACAGTGCTGCCAAACTACATAAACTTAAAATATCGAAAAATATACAGCGCGCGAATTTTAAATGAGAATTTCCGAAAACTTTTCAGTCTTAATGTATGTTCGTTTTTGTAAGTTTGATTTAATTGTAAATATTGTTTATTATTGTAAATTTATTGTTATTGTAATTTAAAATTTAAAGACAAAAAATGAAAAAATGATTTTACATAAAATTAAAACATATTTTTCATTACAAACACAATTTCTAATGACTCGTACTTGGTACAGTCACGCTTTGAAGCAGTGTTACAGAGATAGGAACTAATGAAAACACATTGTCAATGGATTAAAACCAAAGTTTCTCAGTGTTTGTAGTCATCAAAAATATGTGTAGTATAAAACAGTAAAGGTTTATAGATAACTAAATAGATATCAGAGTTTTTTCAAGTGTTTTTATTGTTGGCAGCATAGAAGAACAGTGGCATATATTTGAATCGATTTTTTTTCAAGCGGTAGTAACTCAAAATGGATAATTCATTAGTCGTTTCCTCAAATACACAGTATCTTTCTAGTTGTCATTTTAAAAGTCTCAATCTAATTAGATTGCAAGGTTACAAAAAAAGACTTGCAAAGTTCTAATAGATAAAAGTTTTAATGGTTGCAATTAGCGATCAAAACAATCCCGATGGAATCATCGGGAGTAATGCTGGATGAAACAGTTTGTTTTGACAAACTCGAAGAATTTCTTGGAAGAGACTACATATGGTGTTGCTACTTTCTTAGTTTTTTACAATATAAGTTGATACTTTGATTGTTAAGATCAATACTCCAAAAGTGGATTGGTAACTGTTTTTGTCCAATATATTCTCAAAGAAAAACAGAAGATTGACTAGCCGATAGAAGATGAATTCTTTTATATGATATTTAAACATATGAAAAAATAAGGATGATCTAGAAAAAGCTTTTCATAATGCTGATTTATTGATAGAGAAACTTGTAGGTTGCTGATATAATTAAATCAAGATATTCTAGTATTAAAGTATGGAACCAAAATTCACAAATTTTTATTTTTTTCATAACTAAGACTTCGACTGCATCAAGTTTTTGAAAGAGTGTTTAGAATCAAGCTTCCACTTGAATGTACCATTGAAGCAAATTAATCCAAAAACGTATAAATCAATTGATAACAGAGATTGTTTTTTTATTGAGGTTGTAAATCGTGAATATATTCCAAGTGTTTAATTATAATTGTGGAAAATATTTATAAATATCAAGTTAGGAATCACTGCATTGAGATTTTAATATAGCATTTTTTCACAATAGTATTAAGCATAAATTCTTATTGATCAATTCGAAAACAGCTACAGATTCGCGTTGTGAGTACTACTGTTCTTAGTGTTATAAGTATTATATTGTAAATGTTCGAAATGGTATTCTGAAATTAATGCTAACGCTAAATAACACTAAAAATTTTTTCGATTTTTAGAAGTTTTTGGATTGTGAAACACTAATGTGAATGACATAATAAATGTAATAATATTATTTAATAACAATGTGCTAAAAGCAAATGTGTTCTAAACAAACTGCTCTTTACCTTTAAAAATGGATGTAATGTGTTTTCTTAAGATAAAGGGAAATGCATACAATAAAGTAAGAAACACGATCAATTTAACAAATTTATATCCGGTCTTGATTCTTTTGTATAGCTTAGGTGTGAAAATATTTATAGGTTTGTTGATTTTAATATCCTCCAAAGCTGCTAGTATTTATTGCTTGAGAGGATACTTACTTACTTGCTTAGTTGTTGCTAGCTGTCGCCAGTTGGTAGTGCCGAATGCCTCCAAATCCTGTCCTTCCACCGTACCGAATGTCGTCTTCCACGGTTTCCACTTGCGGATACCCATTTTAATATTTTTTGTTCATTGTTGCCACGTCTTTTTCTCATTTGTTTTTTTTTTCATGTATATGTGCAGTATATTATATACTCTTCGTTAATTAATGTACATACATACTTATTAGTTAAAAAATTGCAGGATTTAAATTTTACAATTTTAATAGTACGAAAGGTACTCGCATAAATGAAATGAAAATTTTTAATTACCAGAATATTAAAAATTTTTCCAAAACATGAGTACATGGATTAATTATTAATTTTAATGCTTCGAAGCAGTTAATTATATACATTGATTGATTGATTGACTTAATATGGTACCCACACTGTCAAAATAAATTATTTACGCTATGAAAATCTATTTATTATCATATCTTTCATATATAAAATATTATAGATAACTAAATTATATTGATATTTAAGTCAGTAAAAATACTTTCATCAAGACGATCTAAAATAGTCAAATCTTTAAACACGAATGTTGTTAAAAGGATTAAGCTTTTTAATACAGCTTTTCTAAAGCAGAATGTTCGGTCATTGTTTTGGGTTCTTAATGCAAAGTTAAAATCTTTTGTGTTCTTAGTTCTTTTTTTTTTGTTATTTGACATATGTGAGAGCAAGTTTTGTGTTTCTTGTGGAACAAGAAGCTTTTTAAAAATTTGTAGACAAATTTATTGTTTACTTTGGATATCTGTAACATCCAGTTAACATATCTTAAGAATATGTTTTAAGTTAGAACTCATCTGAACTATATTGGTACACAATAAGTTCATAAAAAGTTATTTGAATCTTACTGTTGCCTGTTCCCGTATCCAAAATCAAGAAAAGTGAGAGCTTGTGAAAGCAGCTTGTCATGTCGTATTTTATAGAATTTACTTTAGTACATATATATATATATATATATATATATATATATATATATATATATATATATATATGTAAGTTAAATCCAAGTAATGTCGAAAAACATCTGATTGATGTTCTGTTATAAATATGATCATATCAATTAGTAAGATTTTTATCACTATTTCTAATTTCTAATTTAATTAAATTGAAAAGTTCAGATTTTTTCATTTTCATTAATAAAGAGAAAAACACTATAAGCGAAATGTTAATTTTTTACCATATGTGATAATGGTCCACCAAAAACAAGTAGTTCCTGTAAACAATGGTATAGCTAAAAATAGTTTGTATAAACGCAATAAAATATATATGCAGCAAAAATTTTAGTTACCATATAATTACTTTGCGAAGTAAAAATAGATAAAATCTCGGAACCCACTCTACTGTTATGCAAATATCCTTATCCCCGACATAAATATAAGCTGGCACTTACTAATTACTTATTAGTGAGTACCCCAATTCTCTAACATGAATATATGAAATATTCTACACATAATGGTATATAAAACAAACAATATTTATATGAATAAATGAATATAAATAAAAAAAAATCTATTATTATACTTATCTATCATTATCCAAACTATTTGATACAAAAAAAATCATTATTTCTATACTTAATCAAAACGGTAGAAAAACAACATACAACTAAATTTACTAGATTTTTATTTGAAAGCGTTCCCATATCTTTCTGTGTGCAAGAACACTGTTCTTTTTAATTTCACTTGACTTGAACTTGAAAAGTATGGTGTTTAGCTGTAACTACCATTATATATAAAAAGAATAAATTAAATTCCACCTAATTAGCTTGGGACGTTCACGAAGCTTATTAACACTTCATGTGGAATAAAATAGCAACGTTTTTACACGTTAGCTATATGGTATATGACAACCCTTAATAAATGCTAGATGCTTAACCTATATTACTTTATAATACATCTCTGTGTTAGTTACTTCAAGATTCAACATTACAGCTACTTTTCTTTTCAAAATAAGTCGCTCGCCATTGTTTGGATATCAAATAAGTTCGTTCGTCAGTTTTACAAAAATAATTAACTTAAAATTACAAGTTTCGTGTATTTAAAGGTAAACAGATATCTGATATAACGTTGTACATTTTTTATAGTTAATAAATATTGAAAATTATTTATTGACTTAAATAAAGCAAAAGATTTCCACCATTTTGTCATTCCGGGATATAGGGCGACATATTCTATTTCTAGAAAATTCTTTAATTCTGTGCAATTGAATACAATACGATTCAGTTGGTAGTGTAGTTCAAAGTAGGTGGTTAGTTTGATAATTAATAGCTTTTAGAGTTAAAAATTGAATTTGTAAAGTAAAATTAATACAAATCGTTTTAACTCGGTTTCGGATCTATTTCAACACGAAAGCCTTCGTAAAAAATTTATTAATTCACTTTTTTCGATAATTTTTGATTTATAAAATCAAAAATTTTGCGAGAAGTTATTTTAATCTGAAAACATCTTCAAACTGGTCAAAAGTTAAGCCTTATAATTACAAATGTTTACATGTCTACAAAATCCTCTCGGCACTGCTATTGGCCGTTCTGCTTTATGGACTTTTGATTTTTTTTTTCGACTTCAATTAATACGGCGCATTAATTTCATTTTTAAACGATATACTTTAGATATATTCATATATATTAATGTAGATATATATATATATATATATATATGATAATTTGATGAAATGTAAAAATTGCAAAATCTTGTTTTTTTCTGCAGTTTGAAGAATTTATTTTCTTTCTTTATGTGACATATCACGGTCTCAAACCAAAAATGGATTTATTGGATATACGTTGTGGCTGTGGCGTAGTTTTGAAAACGACATCCGATCAATATTTTCAAGGTATAATTATGTATTCTGATCAAAGTTGCATTGTGTTGAAAGATCTAGTTATGTGGCAACAGGATCCGGAGGATTACGAGTACCTGGATTCAGTTCTATATTTTGAGTTAGTATCTTGTGCCTTTATTTTTATTTTGTATCTTTTTGTTTTGAATAAGTATCTTGTGTCTTTGTGACGTTAATTATTATTATTAATTTGATAAAAGCTATAGCGTTTAGAAAGAATAATACACGAAAAAGTAAAACGCTGTTATATCTAATCCATAAATTGACATTTCTGTTTGTGTAATTATTTGTAAACAAGAAAAATTAAAATTGATATAGTAAAAATTTACAACTGTTAATATAAATTTAGTTTAATCTTTCTATTGAGGTTTTCAACAGATTTTTTCTGCATGCCAAAATGTAAATTTTGGTGATTTTAATAAACTTTTAACTGAAGTAAAAATACTAGCATCTCGAAAAAAATGTTTAAATTTGTTTCCTATTAGATACGGAGCTCTGGGGTTTTGATAACCCATGTATTAGGACTTATGGGGTTTTGATACCAATTTTTAAATGGCCATACCTAAGAATTTAATACCCCATGGATTACGACTTATGGGGTTTTGATACCAATTTTTAAATGGCCATACCTAAGAATCTATAAATGATGGAGGCTTAAAATTTTTCACAATGTAAGAATAAGTGATCAAATATTTTAGAAATAGCTTAAACAATTGGTGCTGCTTATATTTAAATACAAATTTTAATCGTTAATTTAAAAAACTTTTTATAAAATATACATCGAGAATAAATCATTTATATTTATGAAAGGATTTTATTTACAAACTAAAATTTTTTCGACGACACTATTTTTAGAAATAATTTTAAAATTTTAAATGAACCTGTATCTCCCGAGTTAGGTATACGCACTTGATTTCACTCAAATGAAATTTTGAAGTATATACCATAAAAATATTAACTTTTTATATATGATTTGGATTTATCATTAAATTTCTTTAAAAATTTAAAATTTTCAAAATGATATTAGTTTTATACGTACTAAATATAGATTAAATTGATTTAAAAAAATTATACCACCTTAAATATTTAATTTTTTTTCTGAATCTAATTATTTTTAATTAATCAAGAATATTAATTTTTTATATTTGATTTGGATTTAACATTAAATTCTATTTAAAAGTTTAAATTTTCACAATAGTATTATTCTTAAAAAGTATTTCTAGAAATTAATTGATAAATGTTTTATTTGAAATAGTCCGGACCATTTTGAAAAACCTTTTTGTGTCTAAAAAGAGTAAACTAATTTTTAATTAAGGTTAACGATTATTAGATTATAGTAGTGTAGTGCATCATGAATTTCTTCAGCCATGGTGAGAGAATTTTTGATTTTTACACCATAATTTCGCCAAAAACTTAACTCACATTGTTCCATAACTGTCGCAGTTTTGACACTATTTGAGATTAATACGCCGAATCTCTATACACCTTAAGGGTTTTTGCAAAAAGTTTGGCATAAATGTAATATATCGAAAAATGAGTACTTTGAAGACATTAAAACAGATTTAAAAGCTAAATAATGACTTATAATTTTTTTTTATTTTTTATTACTATACTATAACAATAGATTTAGATAAAACCAATCTGGTTAGTTTTCGTACAACTTTTAAATCGAACCCCTAAGCAATCAAAGTGGGGGGAACAACAGTGATATATATAAATGTGTTATGTTAAAGCCAAATAAAATTTAATTAAAAATATAGCTTATTTATTTGAATTTAATTTTTTTATATGGTCATTCATTTTATTAGCGTGTGTGATATTGCTGATTTTACAAGAATTGCTCCATTCATGCCTGTAGAGGAGTATTTGCAAATTAGATCAAGACAAGCAGCTAGTATCTGTTCATCAACTGATGTGCCAAAAACTGTTGTTAAACAAAATCAAAGCAAACCAACTTTATCGCAACAATACACACCACCTATTATGTTGCCTTCAATAAATGTCTCAGCAAATACATCCAGTTTCCAACCAATTCGTTTACCACCACGTCATATTGATAAGGTTTCAGCTGAGCAATTTTGTGTAATGGAGCCATTTGAACGCATGCCACCGTTACCAGCTTTACCATTTGCAGAACGTCAACATTATTTACAACAGCGATATAATATGTTTGCTTGTCCACCAATTGATTATAATTATGTCCACAACCAAAGACTACAACATAATGATAAAATTCTAAGTTACAATGCAGGGGCACCAGTATTACCTGACAGTTCAATAAAGCAAGTGAGGAATTTTATTAACATTAACAATATAAATACCGCTGAAATTATATCGTGGCGTACTGACCCTGGTACAACTTCTGGTACAACTGTCAGTAAGAATCCTAATATAACATCAAAAGGCACTGATCTTTCTGACCAATCTGGTGCAGTTGTTAGCAAGAATCTTAATGTAACATCAGGAGACAGTCATCCTTCTGGTTCTTCGAAAGACACTGCGATATTGTTTGGCCAGTCTTATGAAAATCAAATATCATCAGCTGTTGTTGCAAGTAAGTATATATATTGAAATGAAGATTAAGATTTCAATAGAAATGAATAACTGTATCCGAAAATAATAATTTTTTTTTATTTAGAAAAAACAAGTAAAGATAGCAATACTTTGGATAAAAACGCTGAAATTATTAATGAAAACTTAGCTGATGCAAGTAATACGTTTACAATGCCTTCTTGCAGTTTTACAGCGAATGCAAATACCACTAGTTTGTCGCATTCAATTGATGGTAACAAAGCAAGTTCTAACTCCGGTAAGAAAAAAAAGGGTTCTAAAATAAAGATTTCCAGTGCACCTTCAACTTCGAATTTCATCAACGATGGTAGGTAAATTTGTTAACACTGTCTATATTAATTTATTTAATTACCGTTGTTTAGATAATCCAGTTTTTGTAACTGAGAAAGGACTTTTAGTTCCAAGTATTAGTTTGTCTAAACGGTATGAGATGCAAGCAAAACTAGCAGCTAGAGGTGTGACCGCTCCCGAACAAAATATATTATTTGGACAAAGAATAACCGACTTGATAGTGACAATGCTACACACGTGTTTCGAACCAAAAAATAATATTATGAATGCTACGGGTGCGATTTTATGTGCTCGAAATGAAAGTGCATACGAACTTAGTATGAATGTTGTGCTTTCTTTAGCAACAATTGGCTTGAATACATTTTTACACATAAGTAAAAAATCGTGTTATAAGTCGGCATCAAATTTTGAAATGCATCGTCATTATCGACATTTTCAGGTATTTTCAGAGCGGTGCCAGTTAATTCGAAATGTCAGACTTATACCCAGAGCCGATTTTGTTGTATTATTGATGCAAGCTAACCATGATGAAAAATGGACTACAGAGGTACTAGCTTGGGTTAATCGTACAAGAGCGCCAGTACTTGTGGTCGATCCACCTACAAAGTTCAATATATCCAATAGTCTTAAATATGCAGTACTTCCGATACTGCCCGTAGATGGTTTTCAAGCACAAAAATATATACAAAGTTTCTTATGCAATTTAAATGTGCCGAATGATTTATTACAACAATATACCGGAGATGAGAGAGTTATTTATGAAGCAAATAATTACAGCGTCATAAAAATACTAAATGACAATAGGTAAACCACTAACATTTAGTTAGTGGTCAATAAAATAAAAACACAAAATCCATCACATACACATATACTTACAGACACACACACATAAAAACATACGCGTATACAACAATTAACACGACAATAACAAAAATATGTTATAAATAAAATCAAGGGCAGTATTTAAAGGCGGTTACTGCTTCAATAAATCCAGACATTAAACCGTCAATCTGGAACTAATAAAAGCAACTATAGAATCAATAAGAGATCTTATCTTACATAAGCATACGACATACGACAGTCATAATACAATCGTAAACGGGGTTTCAAACGATGAAAGCCAGCCGCAATTGTTTAAAGACTACAATTTGAATGTATCCCTAAATCGTTTGGTAAATGTTTCTAATAAATCTTCAATTTAAATGCAACAAGGATATAATTAAAAAATTCGTATTAAATACACAAAAATATTGTTGTTTGTTGTTTGTCACAAAAAAAAAAATTAATTGTGAACAACTAGAAAAAAGGCAATTTAATTGCCTTGTTAATTTTTACAAAGTATTTTGTTGATTATAAAACATGGTAATTATAACAATTTGCAATTATAATTATTAATAAACATAACAAAAAAAATCAACATCTCTTTAAAATGTTTATCTAACAAATGTCCCTTTTAAACGCTTTATCTTCGGCTGTGCACTGATAATTATATGAAAAAAGCATAAATATGTTATATAATTACATAATGTGTTAGATTTCTTAGCTATGTATTCATGTTTTTTTGTTTTTCTCATATACATATTCATTTATTAATTAGAGTTAATTTTGATTAGTTATTTTGTACGGGCACTACTTAATGCAATCAGTCAAAAAAATTCTTGCACAAAAGTGCTATGCATTAGCTCTACTAATTAGTGATTACCGCACATTAAATTAGAAAAAGGTATACTAACTCGATTGATTATACCGATCCAATATTATCCAATATTATCCAATATTAGATTCGAAAAAAATACTTAAACTATTTTACTCTTAAAAGTAGTAAAACAAAAGGCACCAACACAAAATGTTCCAATTAGAAATAAGATGAGTTCTTGGGCTAGAGAGATGTCGAAAAATCAGAAGTGTTAAGTAAGCAATTAAGTAAAATGTTTATCCTGATTGATTGTGAACTTCCACAGCATATTCAGTATTGTGTCATTCACAAAAAGTTTTAAAATGAGAAACTTGAGAAAAAGTTTTAAATGATATGACTTATTAACGCTAAAAATTTAAAAAAAAAAAACAAGCAAGCGATTATACTTACATTAAGACTGAAAAGTTTTCGGAAATTCTCATTTAAAATTCGCGCGCTGTATATTTTTCGATATTTTAAGTTTATGTAGTTTGGCAGCACTGTCCTTAATTACTATGCCAAAAATGAGCTCGATCTGTCAGACAGTTCGTTTACGGCAGCTGTTGAAACCAGTTCACCTCAGTAGTGCGTTGCGAAATGTCTTCGACGGTCGTACGACCGTCCTGGAAGGCTTTGTACCACTCATAAACTTGAGTTTTCGATAAAACTGATTCCCCATAAGCCTTTTGTAGCATTCGCAACGATTCTGCACACGAAATTTCGTTCGAAACACAAAATTTGATGCAAACTCTTTGTTCAATATTTTTTTCCATTGTTTTTTTCGCAACGCCCTACTGAGGTGAACTGGTTTCAACAGCTGCCGTAAACGAACTGTCTGACAGATCGCGCTCATTTTTGGCATAGTAATTAAGGACAGTGCTGCCAAACTACATAAACTTAAAATATCGAAAAATATACAGCGCGCGAATTTTAAATGAGAATTTCCGAAAACTTTTCGGTCTTAATGTATAATTACAATGCCTCATCATCGCTTAAGGCATCATTCCATCCCACTGAAAAGTACAACAAATAATAATAATAATAATAATAATAATAATAAGGTTAAATCGCTAGAAGACGTTAAGTTCTTTATACCGATAAACGTAGAACCTGTCTCTCCAAGTTTCTGGAAATACGTTTTCTTACAAAAATCGTGAACAGAAAAAACCTGATTCTAGATCATAATTTAGAATTTAGGATACATCATAATATAATAGCACGAGGTCATAGGCTCGTAGAAAAAATTATAGCACACGTTGTTGTATTATTTATTTTGTATGCGAAATTACTTGAACGTTAAGGGCCATAGTTGTAATATATCTTTTTTATTTTCTTATCTTATAATTTTACTATAGAACAGTGTATTAGTCCAATAAAACCATCTATTAGAAATGAATAAATGGCAGTGTGAGTAAGCAGTGGAGAGAGAGAGTTGAGATAACGAAACTTAGTGCCTAGATGTATAGGCATATGTAAGTCAGAACGTATCGGCGTGGTATGGAGAGAAGGAAGATGGGTGTAGGGAGTAGGGGGTATGGGGTATGGCTATTGTAATTATTGTAATTTAAAATTTAAAGACAAAAAATGAAAAAATGATTTTACATAAAATTAAAACATATTTTTCGTTACAAACACAATTTCTAATGACTCATACTTGGTACAGTCATGCTTTGAAGCAGTGTTACAGAGATAGGAACTAATGAAAACACATTGTCAATGGATTAAAACCAAAGTTTCTCAGTGTTTGTAGTCATCAAAAATATGTGTAGTATAAAACAGTAAAGGTTTATAGATAACTAAATAGATATCAGAATTTTTTCAAGTGTTTTTATTGTTGGCAGCATAGAAGAACAGTGGCATATATTTGAATCGATTTTTTTTCAAGCGGTAGTAACTCAAAATGGATAATTCATTAGTCGTCTCCTCAAATACCTACACAGTATCTTTCTAGTTGTCATTTTAAAAATCTCAATCTAATTAGATTGCAAGGTTACAAAAAAAGACTTGCAGAGTTCTAATAGATAAAAGTTTTAATGGTTGCAATTAGCGATCAAAACAATCCCGATGGAATTATCGGGAGTAATGCTGGATGAAACAGTTTGTTTTGACAAACTCGAAGAATTTCTTGGAAGAGATTACATATCTCTTCCTACTTTCTTAGTTTTTGACAATATAAGTTGATACAAGATTGACTAAAAATTCAGACGGAATTAGAGAGTTAATTTTAATGCCTATTAATTTTACTACTCAAAAACTTTTACAATTAATTTGAAGAAATGTTATGATATGTGTACTTTATGATGATATGCGTTATGATTTACTATATATGTTTTTTTGCAAAATAGAAAGAAATAAGTCTATGGGCACTCGAAATAAATCTGTTAAATGACTTTGCCACTTCTCGGTAGATAGTATTATTTTTAGCCAAAAACTGAAATTGTTATATAAAGTGAGCATTTTTATACGGAAAATTTTTTATAAGCACCATAAAAAGCACCATTAAGCGTTGTGGCTTAGAACTTGCACCCTTCTTTTCTCCTGACCGCTGCCAATGTTTAAAATGTTGCAAAATTGACGTATAAATTGTTTTTGCAGTACCACGGCTTAATCAAATAATTTCTATAAACTAAATAAATGATTAAGTTCACATTATTATATTGTACTATTATTTACAATATATTCGCGTTATTGAAAACTATATCATTTATAAAATCCCCCACTCTAGATTTTTTGGTCCACCGAAATTATCAGAAGAATCTTCCTTAAATGATTAATTTTCAATTAAATGTGATATAATTTTATTCATTTTTACAATCTTTGTTTTTTTTATTCTAGTTTAATTTTTAACTTTTAATTCGCAAGTAAATGCAATAAAAATAAAATATCAATAATAAAATAAAATATAAATATCGAGAACTATTTGCCAATCGAAAACAGATTTAATTTTTTTCACTGAGATAGATGCTTTGTAACTTATGCATCATAATTTTCTATCCCTAAAGAAACCATTATATATGATAGCAGCGCTCTACACATGGAACTATATATGCAGACAAGCACCTTACAGAGTGCAGTTTAAGAGAATCGTTGTGGCGCTATGCTCCACTAAGGGAAACGGATTCTAAGAAGAAAGAAACCTTATAAGTTAGTCGTTTATTTTTGTTCAACCTAATAATTCTATGATATATATTTACATATTTGCAAATCTCAATCTTATGTGTCATGTTAACTATATGTAAATAAGTAAGTCTTATTGTATCCTTCATTTAATTATAACTAGGTTAAAAATTATATTAAAGAATACACATAGTAAATGTGTGATTTGAGAATTGAATGTTTTTGCTATAGAAGTTTGGGTAAGAGCGAAAAGAAAAAAGAGAAAATTAATTTCCTTTAGAGTTATAGAACGGTCGAAGTGTTATTTATTAACCGCCCAACTCTTGAATCTATTTATAACTAATACTAATAACTTTGTACAGCAGTCGCTTAGAAATTATAATAGAATTCCTGTATCCAGAAAGCTTTGATTCTAACAAAACAAAATTTTTTAGATTTTGTATATGTATTTTTTTAAGTCGGTAGCTGCTACCATTAAGTTTAGAATGTTGTAGGATTACATTACTTCAAAATCTTGGATTGATTATTTGATGTTCTAGATATGCATATAGCAGATGTTGCCATTATAAAAATCTTGCCAAAGTCTAGTCAGTGTAGACACAGAATTAAAATCTTACCAAAATCTAGCCAGTGTAGACACCCTGTCAGTTTATTATCCTTTTTATAAAAATTTTTTTAAAAAATTGTGTAGTACCTATTCCTATATACCTATTTGAGGAATACAGCAGACTTGGTACTTACTGTAGTGAACTCACATTTGAGTTCAGATTTAGACTATTCACAAACTTACAAGTTAACTTAACTATAATCCAACAGCACTCTTTTATATTTTACTCATACATAAAACTTATTCTATTTAAATAAAAGTTTATACTCTGCACTTGCTGCTAAAAATAATTGAAACACTTCCTTACTCGACTTTCATATTTGATTAGACAACAGATCCAATAATATATAAATATTGCAGTTTTTACCAACAAGTTGGAAAGGACGACTGTATATGAATTGTTTTTTTTTAAAGAAAAGAAATAAAAAAAAATGAGAGACTTGTTATATGGATGTGTATATATGTATTTATTTTGATAATAATAAATTTATCAACTGTAAATTTGGATTGAATTTTGCGCACACTTTAATTTTTCATTCTATGGAAATGTCAGTCTGTTGAAAACGTATATAACGTAAGTCTATTAGATCACGATCAGTTTATGGTTAAATTGTTATATTAAATTACTGTAAAATCTATAGTATGTAGCTCCAGGATATTCATTTTACTACAGTTGTTGTACATAAATTGTAGACTTTGGTATAGACTCAATTTTCATAAAGTAACTGAGTTTCAAATTCCAATTTTGTGGATTCTTCAACAGATATCTGATTAATAGAAGTTTTGCTTGAACTCATTTCGGCTTTAGTAATCTCAACAATATCATTAACACCAAAAGGTGATTTATAATGTGGTATTATGCACTTGATCAACTTCTCCGGTACAGATAAATTACAGAGAAATGTTTGCATGTAGTTGTATTCGTTGAATCCTTCAATTGGTAATATTGGAATGATTGCATATTTGTGACAATTGGCTGTTTGTAGCTGGCTGTTTACCGCAGGATCTACGAAAAACAAAGGAGCTTTTACTGTACTTATCCACATTTTAAGTTTATCACACAGTTCAATATTATTATCAGCTTGCGTTATAACAATGACAAAGTTAGGATCTGGTAGCTCACTAACTTTGGTAGTAACTTCATTACTGCTACGAAAAAGCTCAAAAAGTTTATTGTCTGACGGTGCAATGGTTGGTGTAATAGATTCATCAACGTCCATATTTCGATTAACATGAAACCAAAGTTTAATACCGCAATTAGACAAAAACAGACCAGCATTTATTCCAATATCGTAACTAATTTCAGTCTGAGTACTTATTATCACACCTTTGACGTTCCTAGGCTTCTTATGTGGCTCATGAAAACTGCGTATCATCATAAATGCAATGTCACAAATATTGCGAGCAAACAATAAGTTTTGCTCTGATTGCGGTCTTCCTTGTTTTAAAAATTGCCTTTGTATATCATGCCGTGTGTTAATATCAACTGATGGCACGAAATAGCCTTCCATGGTTTGAAAGTAAATACCATCCATATACGCTACACCTATAATTTCAACAATTAAATTATTGGATAATTTATAGATTTAAATAAACAAACCTTCACTGCTCCCCGCTTCAATACGTTTAGAGTGGAATGATGGAAATAAATACTCCTGTGGATTAGAAATTCCACAAGGTAAACAATGGCTCGCAATTGCACGAAACGGTTTAGTTTGCATATGTTGTACGGTTTTTAATTGGGCTGTGGGAGAAGAATAAATAAATTTAATCTTAAAATATTTGAGTGCATTACTTACTGCAAGTCATATTGTTAGATTTTGCGATTATGCTCGTTTGTGTGTCAATGACTTCTACGGCAATATCGGACGCACTAGCACAAAATGTAAGTAAGGATGGATGCCTCGATATTTCTATACTTTCCTGATTGTGCTCAATATCAAAATCAGAAGTGGAGTTTGTAATAATTACCGGTTCTTCGTTATTAATATCACATTCTTCGGCCATACTATGAGTATCACATGTGCTAGAGGTCAGAGTTGAGTCAGAACATACATTCTCCACAGCTGCAGTTAAAGACCTTTCAATAGGATGTTCGTAGTTTTGAATGGGAACTATTGCTTGTCCTCGTCGCAAGACAGGCACGAAGTAAGTATTTCCATTTTCATGAGTATACATATGCGTTTCACAATATTCAGGTTGTTGTTTATCAGAATCAGACGCGCTCACACCGTTCTCATCATTTTGTCCTTCTGTTAAAGCATCGAGTGGCCGAGATTGTGCCGAAAGTAGACGAAAATACCTTATGGGAGCATTATGTATTTCACGTACTTGGTAGGGAAAGTGAGTAGCAAGCGTAGGTATTCTAATATAAGGTGTAGGCATACCAGGAACCTCACCTTTAAAAGGTGGAATAAGTGTATATCTTTGCACAATACAAAAGCTACAATTATGTAAATTAATATAAAAATGATCATTATATTTTAATATCAATGATTTATATTTATATCAAACTAATTAACTGATTGCTTACTTAAAAGATTTAATCCGCTCCGGATTACGATAAGGTTTTCCAATCAATTTAACTTCGTACAATGTTATATAATCTTCACTAGATTCTTGGACCAAGCCCTGGTATACCTCCTTTTGAATTGTTTCTATAATAATTCCACAACCAGGAATTAAGCGCTTAAGTTGTTCTGCTAACATATTGTTGCAAAATATCAGAATTTGGATCAAATAAAACTCTTAACTTTATCGGCAACAGTTCTAATTATTAGATAAAAAAATGCTTTAAAAGCAAATCTGGCTTTTGGCTTTTCAAACCGTATATCAATTCAATATCAAGAATTTTAAAATACGTCAACCTACGAAAATATAATAAAATGTATGTTATATGTATGCATGTAATAAGTACACATTTATTTCAAATCTTATAAATAAATCCGTTTATAAATTCCGGAAAGGAATTTTGAGCACGGGTTGTAACATTTTCAGCAAAATAAATAAAATCCTTTGCATCGAGACGTAAATGAAGTAACTAATGTTCTTTCACGTTGCATCGTTAGTCGTTTTTTACGATCGCCAAATTGCATGAATTTTTTCTCATCTGTCACACTTGTTAGATTTGGCACCTAAGGACTACTCTACTGACTATCAGATCTAAAAAGAATGCTCTAAAAGGAAAAATGTTTACTCTAACAATGAAGTCATGCCTGTAATTACTGGGTATTGAAAGGCGTGCGATAAACTGTTCTATAAATAATGCCTATAAGTATTAGAGAAACGCTGGAATGTATTGTAATTAAGGGAATCCATATTGATGAATGAAAAATATATTGTGACTTACTGTCTAATATGCTGTATACTTTATCTTCATTTCTTACACAATTCTAGTACATATATATATGTATTTGTGTATATATCAAATGCCTTAGACAAAACATAATTTAGCAAAAAGTTATCAGAGATAACCTAAATATCTTAGCATCCCTAAAAAGTATTCTAACAAATCTGCTGTTCTCATGGGCATACATGGTTTCCTGGTAAACAGTAAAGCATTGTGCGTTTAAGGCGAATCATTAGTATAGACGAAGAATGGTTTATCTAAGTGCAGGAGATCAGGAAGTTAAAAAACTCTGAAATCACTTTAGAGTACTTTGAAAGCCATTGCTAATGAATAAAAAATACTAATGTTCTCATTCACTACTATTGACTGACCTGAATCAATAGTTTACTAATAAAGATCATGCCACTGTTAGACAGGAGTCATATGGTGTTGCACCAAAGTTAAAATATATAATTCAATAAAACAGGAAACTATCATCAAAATTACTTTTTGAACAATTGACTGTTTCTGGAATTTTATTACATTACGGATACACAAAAACACCGTTACATACAATTAATTAAAATCTAATAGTTATTAAAATATATATAAATATAATTGCACTTACTTAAGATAGACAAGTCCAAATACCTATCGCTCCGATGTACTTCCAAATTCCGAATATTTTTTCAATACAATAGTTCCTTGAAAACATAAAATTAATTGCGACACTATTTTGCAAATGTATTGTTCAATACGTGATGGAATATTTTTTTATTCATTAAAGTTGCAAAAGAAAATTTAGAAATTTTGTAACAATATATATACTTCTTCTTTCTATTATAAAAATTTTACATTTTAAAGTTACAGGAAAAAAATTATAATTAATATGACATTATATATTGACAGTTAACTCTAATACAAAATTTGTCATTAGTCATAGAACAAAAAGAAATGGTAATAGGCAAGTATATTAGAATATCTTATTGTGCTTTTACATTACTATATTGCACATAACATATTTTCAAATTTATCTCGACAAATATCCAACAATTACTCCCAGAATAGATATAGTATATGTCAGTAGAATGGAACAAAGATACAACAATAAAATACATTGTAAAACTGGTTTTAAACTTTTTTCTTAGTATATAATTTGTTGTTGCGCAGTGTCCTTTCGTAGGTCCATGCTATGTATAGTGTCACGGACACGTCAAAATTGGGTCTTTCAGGCTATGATGAAAATGCATATTATGCACTCTTATACTTTTTTGTTGTGCTTAAGTTTTTAAATCAAATATATACATACATGCATACTGAACTACGAGACACAGATAGCCACAGCTTAAATTTTTAAGCTTTTTAAACCGACATATATTTTTTTCTCTCACTCTCAATTTTTTAATTTGCATTGAAATTAACGTTCCCGTGACACTCTACATAACATGAGCCTTAATAAAAAGAACTACAACAGCGTTGATTGTGTGCTCTTTCTTACGTTTTTTTTTTTGCTCTCTTTCCAAAATAAAATCGCATAGCAAAATTAAAATGAATTCTAAGAGAACAAGAAATGAGTACAAGCAATATTTTTATGCAATTTCTATTTTATATAATATTATATAATGGATTATATAATAATCCACACAATAACACAACAAACAAAGAAAAAGAACAAAAAAACAAATCACATGGGACACACTATTATGCATTTCTTAATGTCCCACTAGATTTTTGTAACCTTGGTATACTTCCTCAAATAATTTCAATGTGATACTCATACATGAAAAATTAACAAAAAACCGCATATTAAAAATTTTTCCATAATGTAAAAATTTTAAGAAACATTTATAATAAAATATTATATTTATATGAATTATTTGTTAATTTGTCCTGCAAAACAATGCTAGTACTAGGCTTTACATTAGCCGTCATTTTTTTTTCAGAGTAGCAAAAATATACTCGCAACTTACGCAAGAAAACGTGTGAAGCAACAACAATGCTCTTAAAATCCTCAGAGTTAGGTTTTGGTCGCCAAAATATTTTAAGACCAAAGTTTTAATGCGGCCAAATTCAAAAATCAGTCTGTTATGAATGTTCATTGAAAATATGTTTCAAAATGCAAGTCGTTTGTATCATATCATATTGTACACAACATAACAAAAAACATATGGCAAACAAAAGCATTAAACATATATTAAAAGTGCTGCCAATTTCTTTCAACCAGAGGTAATGTTATTTTTTTCCTGCTCTGAAAGAAAAAATTACTGCTATTGTAAAGTTATTTTCAGGCACATATTGCGGAATAAAAGTAAAGATAATACACTCTCTGAATTTGAATTTAATATAATATCAAAATTTAGTTTAAAATGACTTTCCAATAATTTAAAATAAAGTTAAATTATAACTCTAAATTTATGTACTATTGCTTTTTGTTTTTTTTTTTGTGTAATAATTTAATTTTTAAACTTTAAATTGCTATACTTTCGACTATTTCGAAATGGCAAGACTGTCCATCACCTGTTTAGTGATAGTTGATGTACTTTTTTCAAAACATTATTGTTTACCATAGAATTTTAACATAATAGTACAAGATCATTTATCGCTGTAATTAAGTGGTAAACTACAAGTTGCTACTACTAACCCTCTTCAACACTTTAATTTGAATAAATCTATCGAGCTTCGAATCATAGAATGTTATAACACAATTGACAGTGTTGCAAGAGATTATGAAGGTAGCTTTCGCTGACAAATGGCACTTCAACTAAATATATCGAAAATAACCATGCAAATATATGAAAAAATATACCAAAACAAGCTCAAAGTGATATCCTACAAATTTTAAAAAGGATAAAAATTCATCGATGTTAAACAAGAATGGACTCAAGAAGTGAAGGAGCACGACGCAACATATTACCGAATATTATCTTATTGGATGAAAAAATTTCCCCAATTGAACAATTTGTAAAATAACGAAATGATTGTAAAATTAAATTAAAATATTCGAATTGCAATAGGAATTCAAGGATAATCGTTGTGGACGGTCAATCTTCTTGGTATTTTTGAACATTGTCGTCATGAATAATTTTAGATACATGCCGTAAAAAATTTTTTAGAAGTATGTTTGAAGCAATGCACAATTAAGTATCTTGGTGAGAGAGAGTATATATTTCAACAAGAATCTATACGGCCATGAAAATACACGGCAATCAACAATCATTTCATTTTATTTAACTTCCGTTGCCCAGTAGCCTCCACTATTAACACATGAGAAACCGTTTAGCTTTTAGGAATAAGACATGTATAGATACAACAGAGTGTTGGCTTGCTCAAGAAATCTGTTCCGAAATTTCTTTTATGTTTCAAGTAAGTTGACTTTACTAAATAAAATTTAAATTATTTCTGAAATACTCCGTTCTTCAAAATAGGACTTTGCTATTGTTTAAGTGTTATTTGAAAAAACTCCATATCCGAAACAAGAACAAAGAAATAAATAAGAGATTATTTGCTCTCAAGCCAAATAATGGTTTACTAACTGTCGCTGTGTTTATATGAATACCAAAGGTTATAAGCGACTTGAAAGGCTCCATCTCCCTTGTCCTTTGGCGAGCCTAACATTCCTAGAGGGCGCGTCCCCAGGTTGCGGATAGTGGAATACCTCCCAGATATGGGTAGTAGGAGGGAAATTAAATACTTCCTGTGGACCAAATAGCTCGAAGTAAACTTCGTTATCAAACAAAGGCAGCGTATAATTCAAGGCAGTGGACGATTCAACAACAGTCTGGTCAAAGGACCGAATTTCTAATGGTGTCTCTATTTCAGCGTCTGTTCAGTATGTTAGGTGCGGCTTAAAGCGGTCGTCGGACTTCTAGCAAGCGGATCGCTATACACATTGCTTGCATTTATCCGGGCGGGAGAACAAACAAATGAATAAACCACCTCTTAATTCATGATTGTTGGAGGTCACGCTGCTGGACGTTCATGTAAAAATAGGTGCTGAAATGGGCAGTGATCATTATATGTTGGTTGCCAAACTGGGTTACTGAGATACACTGGGTTGTAAAAATAAAGCCAGAAAGATCTGGATGTCGGATAGAACTTGGCTTCGAATAGAAGAAAGAATAAAAACAAAGAAAGCAATTAACGTTGAAAATATTGAAAGCGGTAAACTTCCGCAAAAAATTTTTTGGAGGCATATGCAGAATGCTGTTACGAAAAAACTAATACATATAACGATTATTCGCAAAAAATGGAAAAACTGCAGATAAGAGAAAAAATCACCTTAATATAGGTCTAGTCTTTGGAAAAAATATTTATATATTTTTTGTAAAGTAGTGTAACCAAAAAGTGATTAGTTGTAAAAATAACACAACATGAAAAGCTCAACCCAAACACTAAATACTTGCACATAAAGTATTTACTTGTCCCCTGTTGACACGAATAACTAATGCACTGTCAGCTAATTGCTCACGGCACAAATATATCAGCCTTAAAGCTCCTAGGCACTATGTTAAAAGTACCAACATACTGCCTGGTCAGATAACAACGTCGATTGCGTGCGTACTATAAAACCAAAATACACAGAAATTCAAATATAAAATCCCACAACAGTAATGCTCTTATTCTAAGAGCACAAGAAATGAGAGCAAGTCAAGAAAAATATTACAACAATTTAATTGTAAGAGGCAATACTTCACAACACAACAACAATAATGAGTGTAAATTGAATAAACGAGCGAGTGTAAAAAAGAAAAGAGCAAATTCTAATTAAAACCCGCATCACATGCAATGGTGTTTTTTCTACAAGACGAAAAATAAATAAAAATCGAAATTACGTGTGGAAGGAACGACTAGTATTCCACACCAATAATGACACACTTGTGAAACCGCTAAATTTCGTGTGGGAGGTTGAAGAGAAAGAAGCCTATAGATATAATAAATGTAACTTTAAATGACTGCATTAAATTAAATTTATTGTGTTAATATATTATATAAAAGACTGTTTGTTATAATAATATTGTAATATTATTATATAATATATTAATATATATAATATTATATATTCAATTTTTATCATACTAAAATCAGAGATGAACTCTGATTTATTAATATTAAACAGCCTTCGAAAGTTATTTTTTATAATAATTTTGAATAAACAATTTTTTTTATAATTTTATATCATATTTTACTTTTAATACGAGTTCATTGGCTGAAAGTTTTTTTTATATAAATACAAAAATCTGTACAATTTCATCTTAAATGTCAAAGTGTCATTCCTGCTCAACCGCTGACCTTTCGTCATATGAAAATTCTTGGAATATTGGATTAACTCCAAGCGCATTCCTCATCAACAGTTAATCTTTGTTTAGAAATTAGTTACGGATATGCTTTCACATTATTCAAAGTGAACAGCCTCTGAATTCCTAAAAAACAAGTGAAATTTTCAACACAAAAATGAGTCAAATTTTTATTGAAGAATTTAAAAAGTGAGAACGTAGAACTTTAAATTGTTTGAAATGTTTTTTTTTTCTTTTAAATTCAATTAGTAGCATTATTTTAGCATCTTTGTGTTGTATTTGGTTTTAGTTTGAAGTTTTTGTGTATGACCCCTCTCTTTTTCTCTCTCTCTCTCTCGTATTCTGTAGCTCACACAATTCGGATCATTCAACAACAATGGCAACAACAACAAAAACAGCAACAGCAACAAGTAATACAATAATAGCAAGTACAACGGCTTCAACGTTTCTTTTAATATTTTCTCTTTCTCTCTATTCGTGTTTCTTTTGATTTGTCGCATTTTATGTGTTTGCCGTTGCTTGCGCGGTTTTACTTGGGTTATTGTGAGGCAATTGTTAATCTTACAATTTCAGTATATTTTTACCTGTCGTTTTAGCAATTCGCGTGTTGGACGTGTGTGTGTTACTGGTTACTGCTTTGTGTTTTGTGTTTACTGCAAACGATACTACGCTCAAAGCAAATTGTTAGTAAGAAAAATAAAGTCGTTTTCTTGTCAGTTTGTTAATGCATATGTGTATGTTATATGTATGGTATTTATGCTTTTCGGTTGGTATTCCATTCTGCCGCTACAAAGCTACTGCTTTGAAGATTTTCTTAAGCAAGTTTAGTGAGTGTTTGGCCTTCGTGTCGAATGGTACAGTAAACGGTTGTGGAATATAGGTCGAAATTGAAGCTAATTATTTATTTGAGAATAAAATGCAGTGCAATATAATTTAGTAATGAATTAAATTAGGGCTAATAATTTCTTTATAATATAACTAATTAGTTTACATAATTAAGTGCAAAGGATTACAGTGTGACTAAACGTGTAAACTTATAAATACAAACAAAGGATAAGGAATTGCTAATTAAATGAACTATTGAATTTAAAATAAAAAGTATAATATATGTACATGCAACAATATGTTATTAAAAATTTTCAAGTGCAACCAAAAACAAGAAAAAAGCAAGCATTGTAGTGGTGAACTAGTTTCCTCAAAAAAAAAAATTTGAAAATTTATTAAATGTTAAATTGGAGAAAATCTATACATAATTTGTATGATCTTTAATAATAAATGAAAGATTATTACTCGTTGTTCGTTCTTAAGTGTACAGGAATATTTTGAACAGTGGTTGCGCTCCCATTAACCGCACAACTCCATTTTGTAATACCAAAGAAGAATCAAAGGCGCGTTACAACGTTAGAATGTGCAAGTAAAAATATACTAACTTGCACAAGCATACATACATACTTACAAATATACAGATTAGTACATAAAAAATACAAATGTTGCCATATAGAAGTGAAGACAATTTCGAGAAGAAAAAAAAACAGAAAGAAAATATATACGTACCAAATATATATATACATATATATATATATATAAATTTATATTAAGAGAATAAGAAAAAAAGATAGAAATATTACAAGAAAATAAAATAACAAAAATGTGAATACTAAAACAAAAAGTTATTGCGGTTTAAGTAAAATATTATAAAATTCCACTATATTTCAGATACAATATATTGTTGTTGTTATTATTATTGTTATTGCATTAATGCATTATTATCTAGTGATGTTTGTACATTTGCAGCATTTTATGCATTTTTAAGTTTTGTATTTATGCAAAAACTCAACGTAAATACAAGCACTCAAACAAAATAACAAAAAAAATTATAAACCCAAGTGTCTTTTACCACAAAAATCAACTAAGTTTCATGTGCAAAAGCCTCACAGTATATTTAAGTGCAAGTGGCAAGGAAAAGGCGCCATTTATTTGAAATCAATACATTTATGCTTTAACAATTTAAATGTGCATCGAACAAGTGCAGTTTCAATAAATAATATCAGCAACAAAGAAGAAGACTTAACAGGTGCTATGTTCACTCTCATGCTCATAAGTCACAAATTGCTAATTAAGTTCGTTGTTTAAGTCTTTTATTTTTTGTTCAATTTTGTGCATTGCTTTAGTTTGTATGAAAATTTTATTATATCAAAATATTGCGAATACTTATATGATAATCAATGACTAAATTCATGAGATATAGAGTATTCTATTGTAAAATTATGTACTTATAAATATTAAAAAATATATGCTAAATAGGAGTAAGTATTTCGTAAGAGATGCGCTATTATTACTATCACGTGATAATATAGCAAACTACAACTTTTAATAATTAATATTACCAATAGAAATTAAAATTGTTTATAATGCTTATTTAATGTTTTTTATTATATGGATGGGAAACAATTTTCTTAAATTTTCATAAAATTCTACTTTTTATGTAAAATAATAGATATATAATAATATATATAATAAAACAATTTTAAAGACGAAAATATTATGATTACTAATGTAGACAATATTGTTTCGAGCTCTTTTAAGATTTATTAAGCCATTCCTAGATGGATACTTTTAAGTTTGCCAGAAAACGAAGTTAAGGCTTTTAATAAACTCACTACTATCTGTTATTTCAAGATTCTAATTCTTATTCGGTATGAATGTAATGTGTCCGTTTACCATCAATAGCAAGATATGAGCAAATAAGACATAATAATAATGTGTCATTCCAAAATACACAAAATCCCATTAATTCCATCTTTAGGGCTGAAGTAACAATTAGTAATAAATGAAAACATTTTAAAAAATACATCAAAGTAATTATTGGAATGATTTTATTATGATTTTATGGATATTTTTTATTATTTTATGGATATTTTTTTTTTTTTTCAAAAAAAAAAAAATAAATGAACTTTTTATTATAAAATATATAAAATAAAATATAAATAAAATATATATAATAAATAATATTATATGCAATTTATACAAAAACAATAATACTACTAAGTTTTATGATTAAGAAAAAAATGTCTTTATCCTATTTACATAGAAAGATACTAATGTGGATATAAATAACACTAAATCACTCTTTGAAAAGAACTTAGCTTGATTTCTAGTCTCTTTACTACATATTCCATTTTTGTTTTTTAAAAATATATTCTTTTAAGGATTTCGAATTCAAATTAAATTATTAAATTTAATGAAATTAAGCAAAAATACAATAATTAAATTAATTGAAATATTAATTTATTATTTTATTATTTCAAACAATAGTACGTGATAGTACGTGGATCAAAAAGTTTTACTTTCCTTGACTTACTAAAAAATTTCCAATTAAATACTTAATTATTTATTTAAATCAAAAAATTATTATAGAAAATTCTTACGGTCAACCAGTAGTCTTAATAATTTTAAAAAGACTTGTTGAGTAATATATTTATATTTTTAACAAAATTCTTATTTTGAATAGAATGCCAAATACCCATCACCATGGTCTTCTTAAAAATATTTCTTCTAAATGTAATTCGTAAATAATTGTTTCATATTTTTGTTAGTATTTTAATGTGTAAATAATAATTTTTAATTAAAAATGTTAATTTTGTTGTTGCAATTTTTTACTGTTCAATCAAAACTATTTTGTGTTCTTTTTGGATATATTTATTATATTTAATTACTCTTAAATAATTTTTTTATAATTTTATAAAAATTATATATCTGTAAATAATTATTTTTAATTAAAAATGAAAATTGTGTTGTTGCTAAACATTATATATTACAAAAAATTGTTTCTATTAGGAAAATAATTTTTTTTTTTTGAAATTAAGCAAAAATACAATAATTAAATTAATTGAAATATTAATTTTTGATATAGTGCCATTGTGCAATAACAACTATTATAATAAACTATTTCTATTTTATTATTTCAAATAATAATAATTTATTATTAATTATTTATTATTAATTAACTCTTTCTATTTTATCATTTTAAATAATAATTTATTATTTTCTATTACCACTTCTTTTCTGTTCAAAATATCTTTTTTGTCATAGGACAACATATATTACATTACTCAATATATTTTCAGTATTATTTTTATAAATTTAATAATTTTAACAAAATCATTAACAATAACTGCAGGTATTTTCTTAATAAAATAATTATTGATAAATACATATAAACAAATCAAATCACAGCGAGCAAAGAAATCTGAGGAAGTTAAAGAAGCAAAAATTTCACAGTTCGTTTTAAGTATACATAGCTGTATATATCCATATTTACGTCTAAGTATATATATGTATATAACGTATTCGCTACTTTTACTCAATTAATCGGATTGCTAATAAATATTTGTATTACAGAGACACATAAAATCGAATGAAAACACATAGATACTTTCTTATATTGAGGTATAGCAAAAGCACATATAATATAATATAAAAAAGAATTTGTAAATATTTTAGGGAGTGGCTTAGGCATAGTTCATATGGACAGTAGAGAAATTCAATAATAAGAATTAGTTAAAATAACAATGTTCTTCATTTTTGGATCTATTTTACGTGTGACTATGTATCTGCAGATTGTGGCGAGCATGACACCAAAAACGAAATATGTTAATAGCTTTAGTTACTTAGCCGCATTAACTGATGTGTTACTGTATGAATTATTCATAAATGCCGCGATTTAAGCCGAAATATATTTAGAAAAAGACTCATAGAGAAATTAGTAACAGAAATCTTAAAGACTTTTGGATAGCATTTTATTCCATCAAATAAAGACTTTAATTTTTAACACAAAATCACTTTACAATTTTAATTAAATTATATTAAAATTTTTTAGATAATATATTCGGCTGTGAAATTATATAATTATTTTTCGCTAGTTGCCATAAAAACGCGTCAGGCAGTGTTAAATGCAAATTAAGTGCAAATTTCTTATAAAAACTAGACAACTATTTTACTGAAAACTACGTCTAACTGGACACAAAATACAACCACGCATAAGACTGGATTTATGTACTTAAGTTAAAGGTAAGTTAAAATATAGTAAAAAATTGAATAATAACAATTGATTCAATAATTGAATGGTTAACAAGAACCATAATTATATTAATATTTTATTTATTTAAAAACTATTTAAAATATAATAGTTACCTGAATGATTCTTTGAATTTCTATGCTTTTAACGTATACACTATGTATTTTTAAAATTAAAGGCGCCAAAAGTTCTATTACTATTTTTAATTATAATTCTTTGAAATAAATTGTAACTGAAGTTGAAAAATTTTTAATGTAAGTTAAATACAAAGAACTGTCAATCATAATAAATTACAAAAAAAAAGTAATGGATAACTAGATTAAAATTTTTCTTGACATAATGGTATATATCTACCTATATATAAAGGTATTGTAACTAATTTCATTATTACTATATCAGGTGAAATGCAATATAAATTTATTCAATTTTCCATATATCATGATGATTCCGACACTAGAAGCATTAGCATTAAATGCAGTTCAAAACTTAAAAGTGATAAATAATGCAATAATATGAAATAAATATTGTGTTGAAAAAGTATTGCAAATTAAATCTGAAATAGATGAAGTTTGTCAGACTCTGCACCAACATATGGTACATAACAAGTAAAAAGTAGTATACCCAGTGAATGTTTGTGCTAACCGAACTGTTTTAACTATTAAAAAATATCCATTATCAGTTGTCTTTGGAAACGTTCATACATTTAATTGTCCGTATATAATTTTTCCACTGCAAATGTGATAAATTTAAACAATACAATTTTTTATATTGTTATTATGGTTTAATATTGAATATTTAATTTATTATTCATGAAATAATTAACTTTAAGAATAAAAAAAACAGATGGTTTGGCATGCCTCAGTGTTCTCCTAGATGTATCTGTAGGGGTACCGATTTATTCACATGAGATCATTAAGAAAAGTACTTATAAAAATAAAAGACACTTAGGCAATGTGTAAATTCTCGGTTAGCATGGTCCTCTTATAACAAGACTAGATGTTGGGAACTTATTAAAGAAGGCTAAAACTTGTAAAAACTTGCAAGAAAAAAAACTATGAAGCATTTTCTCAGTAAATGTCCGTTTCTGGCCAACAGTAGTACATTATTGACAATTTGTTAGACTGTTCATCGATAAAACCATATTGTTGTGTAAACTCGACGCGATGGATTTAATTTGTCTTTTTATTTCATAAAGCTTCTTGGGAGAAATATAGTGACAAAACGACGAAAAATCGCTAATTGAGGTTAGTGGAAATTTATCTTCTGACCTGCCACTGCAACTAACCCACCAACCAATTAAACTTTATTTTGTCACTGTCCTGATCTAATAACTTTACGCGGTATAAATTAGTAATGATATCAACAAATAACCTATCGAATGATGTCTGTGTACTTGAATGGATAACGAATCATTATGATAATCAAAAAAAAAAAGAGATAATGAAATTCATTTTAAATAGTGTCACAATGGGTTAGGTAAAGGTGTAAGTGTTTTGAGAATAACCGAACTAACCTAACCAAACTTTTGACAAAAATTTTCAATTCTCTGAAATAATCAAATTATCAATTTTGATGAAATCATATCACAAAACACTAATGTAATTCAATTTAATTTTTTTAAGTTTTTTAAATTTTATCACAAATAATTAAATTAACGCTTTTCCTCATATTGATTTCAAGTTGAGTCATAAGAACCGTTTCCAAATACAATTTCTTGATAACTCGTTTTGCACGTTGCCCATAATGTAGGCCAAATATTTTTAATAAAACTTGCACAAAACATTGCAAGTCCGACTTCCTCTTTTAATTGTGGCTTTCTTCCTCTACTTTCAATTCACCAACCCAAATATATTTAATATGTTTACGATCGGCTATTGGCCTTATTCGATTTTATGGCCACTAATTTTTACTTACTTATATACTTTTTTGTTTTCTTCATACAATATTTTTTTTTTGTTTTCATTTAAATATTCTTTTTATGTTTTCTAGTTAATTTATTGCACGGTCCGAGTAAATCGGTATTCCCTCCGCACACATATGTGTTTGCTCAAGCCAAAGAACAACTGTTCTTTCTGTTGTCTATGGCTGTTCTGTAAAAAACCCACTGTTACTTTACGGCTTCTTGCACCTACATGCGAACGCGATCATTTGGGTTTACGTCCAAATGTACCTGAACATAAATGGGCATGTGCGTGTCGGATAGCAAGCCAACATGCAATTGCATTTAAATCGCTGTGGACAAAGAATTGCGACTCGAAAGTAACAAGTTGATCAACAGGTAGTCACAGCCAGTCATAGCTAGTCAAGTTGGGTAAATGTGACTGACTAAGATATAGTTTAGATATTTATTTTTCAGGAAATTGGTGTAAAGTAATTAACACAAAAAAAGGTAAAATTGCTAATAATTGAGACAAAAGAATACAAATATTTACTTTACGGAAATAGATAAATACAATTTTTATAAAATTTAACTAAAATACAGAATAATTAATAGGATAATATTGCACAATCGTAATAATTTGGCCACCATATAAAATTCTAATATAAAAAAATATATAAAGAAATATTTTTAACTATTAAATACTGTCAAGATGCAACCGTGTAAAAAATACAATTCGGACTACTAAACGTTGACAGAAACATTAATAACACTGATAAAATGATATAATAATATAACACTGAATGTAAAATTTAATATATGTTACTTTATTTTTGGATATTGTTATATTATTGGCATCTTTTTATAATTTTATGTTTTCATCTTATATTAATCTTACTTATGTTACAAATCTCATGACCTAGTTATCAATTTTCATAGATTTTTAGAATTTAATTTAACAGTTTCTTGTTTAAACGGTTGCATCTTGACACTATTTATATATATATATATATATAATTACGCATAAAAGTTTATTAAGATAGATAGTGGAACTAGATATCGGCTCACCTATAAAGTATAACATATACTGGATTATACAAAACAAGCAAGTCACGACATGTTTCTCATTATTCCAGTGAATTTATACTTCAATCAGTTATAAGCCATGTTACGTTCATCTGATTTTTACTTTAACTTTGTAAGTTATGGTTTATGGTATTTGACACTACTATTCCGCTGTGTTTATATGCCACCCTTTTCTTTCTTAGTCCTTATTACTCACCAAATTCTCATCGGGCTTTTGTTCCGCAGATGATGAAGTAGTCTGGGCCTATATATCTATGTAGGTCTATATATTATATAGTTCTATTTAACTAAATACACAACTACAGTACTTTTTGTCCATAGCATTTAAAATTAATAAAAAACAAATAAAGTCAATAGATAGATTAATTCTTATCAGTAGGTTTTGCAATTCTTTGATATTAAATTGTATTGATAAAAATAAATTATAAATGTATTGCTTTTATAGAAATAATTAGACATGAAATTCAAGCTGTATTTCAGACAGATCTGGATTTATAGTCAAAAATTCTCAATATGATTAACTAAAATAATTAATTCTGACATTGAAAGTATTGTCATTGTAAAGTTTAGCCACTTTTTCGTTACTATATTATAATTATACCATAGTTATATCATCAATAAATGATGTTATATATACTTACTAACTTACTTTCTTAACTTACAAAAAATCAACTCAGTAATTTAAATTGTAATGGGTTGTTTATCATGGGTAGCTTTTTGTCCATTAATTTCTTACATACAAACTCTTATGGTACACAAGTGAACATCGTTGTTTTTGCAAATTTGTTTATTTTTTGTGTAAATAGTAGTTCACAAAGAAATGATTAAACACAAAAACGCAACAACGCATGTAATGCACCAACTTAATTAAGCATTTATATGTATTAATAATAAAATAATTATAAAAAATTTTTATAAATTCATCGTTAGTTTTAAATACTTTTGTACAAAATATACGTATAAACGTATAATTTTTTATTATATATTTAAAATTGTATCTTTTTTACTAGAAGCATAAAGGATTTTAATGTTAAAAAATTTGCTAAAAATCTCATCACATTCTAATCAATTCTTAATATCTTTTAAGTCAACATCTACATTTTTTTAAGCATACCTATTAATGCATATATTACATAAAAACTTATCTGCACATAAAAAGTTTGTTGTCTAATGAAATATTTATACAGATAAATAATAAAACACGTATAGTTTTAATATAAATTTTTTTAAATGTATATACATAGTTGCTTTATATACATATATGTTTATATATTATTTAATCTATACTTAACAAGTAATAAAACGAATCAATTTCATATGTCCATTAAAATGTAGGTATGTCTTCCACCTCTTATTTTCTATCTTACATACTTACAAAGTTATTTCTTTGATATTTATGTGCTACTTTTATCTATGGCAATTTGAATTGAATCCATTTTACATGATCTCTACTCTACGAAATCACCAAGCGACTTGATAATAAACGTCATTACTTGAAATTCTCAATTTCCTGCCTAATTTGTTTCAATGGCAGTGAAAGTGTTTAAAATATGACTAAGAGAAAGTCAAATTCTATCTCATTGATGAAGCAGAGCTTTTTCACCTCTAAGAAGATGATAATATGAATAAAGAGAAATAAAGATAAAAATAAAAACTAATTACTAACTTACAAAACAAATCTAGTGAAAAGTTTGTCAACTCTGTTTTTGAACTTAACAATGAAATATTTAAAGCCGAAATGCGGTCTTTAAAATAAAGAAACTTAAATTTGTTTACTGCCTTTTTTCCTACCTTTTCCACCTGTGAGGTGATACGGCTACGGCTTAATTACTTTTCTATCTTTTCTATCTTTTCTATTTAATATTTTAGAGTTACAGAATTACAGAGTTACACTTGTGCAATGAAAGTAGTGAAAAACTTTTTGTTTCCTAACACAGTATGAAAGAAAATCTAAGAAAAAACTGATTAGGCACAGTTATAGCGTAATTTTGCTGGACAAGAGAGAAAAGAGCTTAAACACAGTAAATTCCAAATCACACAGCGATGCTTAATTTTTTTTTTTTTTTTGTAATTATGAGCAAAATCAAGTGTTTTTATTTAAATTTGCTTTTATTTCTCTTTATCTGTATTTCTTATTTTTACACAATAACGTTTGCTTTCAATCATTACCAAGTTGATGCATATATGCAACGTCTCCCTACATTTGGCATTTAATTGGTTATGCGTTTTAGCAATCATTTATACCAAAAAAAATAATAATATTACTTCAAATATTATTAAAAATATTAATCAATAGTAATATATATCAAAAAGTAATATTATTCAATAAAAATAATATTTATTAATATTAATATAGAGAGGCTTCGAAAAGTAGTGAACTACAAGAACAAAAATTCTTTTTATATTATTTTAATTAATTGAATTTTTGGCTGACAATACAGCTGTTTCGAATATTGCCAAATACCTATCATGTGATCTTGAAATTATTTCTTGTCTTTAATTATGCGTAAATAGTTTTTTTGAGACTGCAAGTACCAAAGCTTGAACTTGTACCCTCCCAAATTTGAAGCTCAGAGTCAGCGTTCATTAGCCAACTGACAAAAAGCCGTACTTGACTTCGAATCTTGGAGTTTTGTTAATTTGTTGTGGAAGTTTTAATAACAAATTCACTTGCTGTGTTTATATTAGAACGAAATCATAAACCAACTGTAGAATAATTGAATTAATTAATTATATTTATATTTTTAATTGTTAAATTTCAATACTATTCTATTTGTAGAGGCATTATTTGTTGCATGATTTATATATTCTTTCTTATGTATAGAACCTAGTCTACGAACGTAACACTGAGAAGTCTTGCTAATGTTACTCCACAATTCATATTATTTCCATTATAATTCTATATTAAATTTGATTTTAAAGTGGATACGACAGTATAGACAGTAGGAACTGACTATTATGACTATAGTATTTAATAGAGAGGTTTCGAAAAGTAGTAAACTACAAAAAAAAATTATTTTTGAATAATTAAATACAAGATAAAATTCCAAGTCCGCTGATGACGGGTATTTGGCAATATTTGAAACAGGTGTATGATCAGCTAAAAATTCAATTAATTGAAATAATATAAAAATAACTTTTGTTGTAGTTCACTACCTTTTAACACCTCTATTAAATACCACAGTTTCTATTAAAGTAAAAATAGTCACTACTGTTCTATTGACTTTAAAATTAAATTTAATATTATTATTCAATAATAGTAATGTTAAATGGCTATATCTGTTATATTAATCAATTTTTATATTATTTTAAAGTAATTATATGTAAAGTTATTATTTAACAGAATTATTATAGAAAAGAATATTAATAAAAACATTTAAAAAAAAGTAAGAATACTACACAGTAATAATAATAGAGATTTTATATACGTGGATAGTAATAATTTAGACTTGTGTTTAGCTGTAAAATACAGGACTCAGATTTAAAAGTTTTTATTTCAATTCGTCATTATATATTAAAATGTCTTCATTAAAATTGAATTTTATGTATTACGATTATTATAAGTGATATTTTACTCAAATTTTGCTTTACTGAAAAGAACCGTGGAAGTTATAAAGATCTATAAAAATAAATAAACTCACATTTTTAAATTGATATCTTAATTTAGACAGGCTTCGAAAAGTGTACCTATCTAAGTTTATCTTTATTTAGTAAATACATATTTAATTATTCTATATAAACAGTATTGAAGGTTTATTATTATTTTTTTTTTTCCTAAATTATATATTAAAAATTTTTAGTGCTCAGTTTTAAGTGTTCGGTGAATAGCAGTTATTATACAGAACTCTGATGGAAAAGTCTTTTGACTTGTTTTTCGACAAAAGTGTTGAATAAAAATCATTGCGATAAACTGTACATAGGACATATACTTGATCCTTTTCAATTTATTTAACTGTTTATTATACTATATATTTCAATACGAAGACATACACACACAATCGTTTGATTTAAGCCATATCCAATCTTAAGTCAGCTGTACTGCTCAGGTGCTTTAAGACTACGTACTATACGAACATTTTAAGATGGTAGTATTAACTTCTGAAGCTTAAAGCGTTATAATTGTTAGTTGCTGTCTATTTAATAGTTATTAGGAAATGTCTGTATGAAAACTTTTTAATGTTTGGGCTAATTACCATTTTTTATGTGCAGTATTAAACAATCATAAAAAGTTTGATTATATTTAGCTGAAGTTTTAGTAAATTACAAAACGGCTAATATTGGCCTCCAAGCATATTCTTATGTGTCATGATGATGTTTCCATTTAAAAATTTAATTTACAAAAAAACTTTCTTTACTTTCATTTTATTTCAGTGCAGTCGAGGTCAAATTGCACCCAAAGGTATTTTAATAACTCTTCAGTATTTCTGCCTTTTAGTATCTCCATAAAGTCAATCATTTTCGGCTCAATTTATAAAAAAGAAAAAAGAGAAATTTAAGTGATTTCAATTCAATGTTGCTGATAAAGAATTTGATTTGGGAAGTTATTTTGATAAAAATTTATTGGCAGTTTATTAGCCAATTAGCGACTAAAATTAGTTCATATAATTTTAAAATTTCCAAAATTTATTCATTAAAAATTTATACAATTTTGTTAAGTTTGCAATGCTATTTAAAGAAACAATTTTCAATAATTAATTTTTCTCATTAAGTTTGAAATGTAATAACATTTATTTTATGAATAATTTTTTCTAAATGTAGCTTTAAGAACAATTTCTCCATCAAAGCTGATACACAAAAAGGTATATATGTTAGCTATTATTTCAATTTTTATGCCACACCTCTCTACCTGGCGTTCTTTAAATGAACCACATTAAAATTTATAATATTCTTTTACTTCTTCGCATGAAAACTTTATGTTTTAAGACATTTCGCTATTAACCTCAATTTCACATAAAAATCTTTAAAATAGTAACAAAAGTAGTGGTTTCATTTTGACTAGATTGTTTTTTTTTTTTGTTGGCTTCATTGTTTAGCTATCAGCATATGTATCTGGTCTGCTGTGTGTAGAACACAACAAATAAAATTTGTTTATAATAATTTAAGCAAATAAAAGTGTCCAAAAAATGACCAAAAAATATGTGTAAAAATTTCACTTAAGAGCATTGAAGACGGACTTGAAGTTCAGTTGTCTGTCCGACAAAAAAAAACTTTTACATATTATACATGTACGTATATTCGTATACTAGCGATTTGCAAGTTTCTTTCAATAAAAAGAAATATTTATATATCTTTCTACAATATACTTAAATTATATAGAAAACTTTTTAGAATAGTATTTCAGATAAAGCGTGAGAAAGTATATATGTCAACATACTGTGATAAGATGAAGAATTTCTTATAGGTATCTTTTATCTGTTATATTATGTGTAGAATGTATCCGTTATAAAATAGATACGGAATAAAAAAAATTGACTTTTATTTTCGCAAGAAGTTTTATAAAAACATTATATAAAAATTAATAAAGTTTGTCTACATTTTAGTAAGAATAAGAATAGTTACTAATATATAATATAATACTAATATAAAATATTTTGTTGATAAAAGTTGTGAACTATAAATTCTAAACTACTACACAAAATATAGTAAATTATTGAACACACAGAGATCTGAGAGTGGATTCAGTTGAAAAATACATTAAAGATCGTGCTCTGAAACTGTTCAATACAATTGACAGTCACAATAATCCAACACTCAGTATCCTAAAAATACAGCGAAATTTAATAAACACAGGCAGATACAAAGACATCAGATCCATCATATTATAAAGCCCCGTAAAGCCCCGTATTTAGTGTGACTTAAAACTGTCCACAGATAAAATAGTGCTGATTCACCAACTCAGACATCTGAATATCAATAATATAAGTTTTTGGTAGACAATTATATCAATCAGTGTTGTAAATTCTTATATTAAAATACATTAGATATTTTAAAATAATAAATGAAATTGCGAGTAATTGTTTTTCAACTAATTGAATTGGTTTGTCCTCCTTCTACTGTAGCTACATATGTTAGATTTAAACTGCATTGAAAGACTTAATGTCAATTTGATAACTAGATCGTTTTGTATTGTTAATAAATAATAATTATAATTCATATTGTGCCATTAAATAAAAAAATATATTTTAATAAAAACAATCCAATTTCATATTTCTAAGTGGGACACTCTCTTCACTTCGCTAAATCGTTTATTTAATGATCATTAATTTTAAAATAGATTAAATTAAAGTTTATATAGAGACAAATATTTCTGCATATTACATATAACAATAAAAATCATTATCGTTATTATTTTATTTTCATAGCTCATTGAATTATTTTAACACATTTAGAGGCTCATGTACTCATTATTGATTGAGAATATTTTATAATGACTAAAGTTGCGTGTTCTTTGCGTTTTATGTACATTAAGTAGAATTAAGATTTGCTTAGACCTACTTTCATTTTACACAAACCTATATTTATTTCTTTATCTATGTTAATATCATTTAATTATAATCGTAGTTGCTATCATAATTTTATAATAACTATTTCTTTATATCGTTTAAATTCAGATTTGCAATACAAACAACAAATATATAATATGAAACAAATAAACTATACATATATATGAAAATAATTAATTACAAAAGTACATAAAATTAAAATAAATGAAATAAATGTTTTGTTTTTTTTTAACTGAAAAATGTATTTCTTAGAAAATATCTTTTAAAGAATTGAAAACCTGTATTACTTGATCTAACCGGAAAAAGAACTTGTCCATTACTCATTTTTATATTTGTTGCTTTTAAATATTATTTTTAAATAATTGTCATAAGCATAATTCACAAAGGTAATAAACATTCTAACGATTTAATCAGTTTAAGTTGAGGAAAGTAATTTTTGCTATTTTAAATATATTATATATTACACATTATATACTAACATATAATGCTTTTATTCAATATATTAAAATAAAAAGAGATTTGTTATCATTAAATTTTAAATATACAAATATTTAGAATCTTATAAAACAAATTTAATATTAATAACAATTAAAGTTATTTTGTAAAATAATATTTTATCTTTAATTCTTTGAGACACGATCTTTCACGATCTCTCTGAGAAAAGTTTTCTAGTCTTGCTAATAACTTCCTCGCGTTTGTCTTTTACAAAATTCCGCCATATCATTTTAATATTATAGATATACATATAGCAATGCAAGTTCTAACATATGCGGACTATACTTTATATATATCATAAGGAAGTGATTAAGACTTTAAAAGTATTGAAAAAATTGTCACAAAAATGGATCTCAGTAGAAATTAATAAAAAACAACTGCAGAATTAATTAGGCAAAGACCTGAAACCAAAATTACTAATGACAGTAGCCATATACACCACAATTCCAAAAAAGGTGACAACTTTCAAGATTAATTTTGAAAATAATATAGCCAGTGAATTTGATTAAAAAATAAGATATATATGTAAATACTTTTTTAGGATATGAAAACAGTTCAAAATCGATTTCCTAAAACAAAGCAGTGTAGTAATTTTTATATATAAAAATATAACACAGGCCATTAGTACAACATATAAGTCCAAAGTACAAATAGTTAGATCGGTACAAGATAATTAAATCTAAAGATAATGGTGAAATCTTGAATTAGGAAATCTTCTAAAACATATTAACTTCCTGCAATCATAAAAATAAGTATGCTACGATTCACAGGCCCATTGTATTACCTTATAATAAAAAACTCAAGGATTCGAACCACTTAGAACCTTTGGCAAAGTTTAGTATAATGCTACTCAAAGGGAGGTCTTGCAGTTTGCCAAGATCCTTAAAAAAGAAACCCACTAAAATGATAAGGCGGCGTCACACTTGTCCTGGACATAAACAAGGCAGATGGGAGACATTTTCATCGTCCTTTTCACAACTGCGGCAAGTATGGTTGAAAGGGAAATTTAGTATCCTAGCACTGTTACCTAAAACACAATGACCTGTAAGTAGTAATGCTTTCTACGGAGCATCTCAATGACAGATTTTGATTTTCTTTTATTGCCGAAATTATATATGTCATACTATTTATATCATATATATCATACTAGGTCGTAAATTTACTTATGTGGTTATCCTAGATTATGCCTGTACTTATTGAAGTGGTTATAATGCTGCAGATCTAATTAAGATGGGGAACTAAAAATTTTAGTTCATTACATATACTGCGATTTAGTGATCTATTGAGCTCCTGAAATCATATATAACCTTATTTGTGTTATCAACGGTAAATAAATGTTGATTCATTGAATTATGTTCAATTATTGACATTAAAAATTGATGATTTCTCTATGTCAAGTTCCAAGCCTTTTTCGAAATCTTATTCTAGTATCAATAGATTAAAATAGTAAAATATTTTTTTTTACTATTTACATTTTCGTTATAGTAAACATAACTAGTTAAAATAAAATCAAAACAAAAAGTTTAAATTTATATACAAATAAAAATTATATATGTGTCTTTTCAAAGCAATTGCTTTTGCATTAATTGAAATGTGTTTCTGTTAAGATAATCTACACTATTGCTTTATTACGTATAAGTAATACGTTTACGTTAATTAAAAAATAATTTTCCTGATAGAATTTTTTTAATTACTTCACGCCATTAAATATGTACGACAATGTCAATTTTTTAGCGCCAATAACTGTCAGCAACTATACAAAAAAAAACAAAAAGAAAAATTGAAGGTAATAGAACGTCAAATGTTTCTATATTTTTGTATCTTACGCTCAGTAACTGTGCAAAGGTATTCAATTGCAAAAACAACAGTTAAAACACAAATAGCACTAAAATGTGGGTACATTTAAACGTTTCAAAAGTGACTAAAAACCTTCCAAAAGCCGTTTATACCGCGTATTAACGAGTTTAAATTGAAGTTAAGTCGCTTGTCTCATCAATGGAGCATGACACAGTTTTTCATTGAAAGTGATATATTCATATATGAAAACAGCAAAAAATAAAAGAAAATAAAAAAAAAAACAAAATTCATTTACGTATATACAGATATATATATATATTTATATATATGCACACTTCTCTATCTATATACATACAAAAATATCTCTGAGTTACTTTTTCACATATAAAGTTCGCTCATGAAATGCTGGTCAATTTAGTTCGGAAATAAAGTCAAACTTTGATTTGATGCTTTCATATTTTTATGAAAGTTGAAAATTTTACTTTTCTTGTTAAGATGTTATTGTAAATGTTGTAGATGTTGTAGATGTTGTAGTTGTTGTAGATGTTGTAGTTGTTGCTTTTCACATTACTGCCACATGCATATAAAAAAAACTTGTTAAATTATAAAATTTATTTATTAAGTGACAAATGCTAAATTGACAAATGTTATGCCATTACAGAAATTGCATGCCAGCCATCCAATGAAAGCATAGATAATCTACAGTATAAAATAAGTGGACAGTTATGGCCACAGATGCACAGATACAGGGAAAAATCTTACTCGTATTTGTTTAAAATAATTCAGTGCAGTATTGCAGAAATTTGTCATTTTTATGATTATTTTTTGTATGCTGCAAACTGTTTGATGTATCAGAAGAAAACAAATTAAGTCAGATACATGGAAATTTGTATCTGAAATGGAAGTTAAAAATGAAAGCAATTATGCAGTTTAAAAAGGCAAAAATATGGAATTGTATGACAAAATATATATAAAAATAACCATAAAAATTTTGTTAAAGTACCAAGAAATTTAAATAGTATTAGTTAGTTATTAATAAAATAAGTATTAGTGAATTAGTTAACTATTGGAACATATTCAGTATCTACGATGTACACAACGCAATACTTATAAAAAATAACTATTGTAAAGACATATGTATATATCTGTAAATCTTTGCTCTTATACACTTTTACACTTCAAAAGCTATGAAAAACTTGTGAATACTGCAGTAGATAATAATATCTTATGCACATAGTGATCCAATTGGACTGCAATGTTTTACAATAGTACATTCTTTTATTTAATGCTGAATGTTATTAAACTAACAGCAAAATGTTTTAAAAAACAATTATATTTCAAGAATTTTTTTTAAATGTTCGATATATCCGTCTTTTGTAAAAACAATGGTTCTGACTTTCTCGAAAAGGAATTGCACGCGGCACGAATGTGAACCAATGAAATACCAACAACTTACGAAGATGATCTGTTTAAAAAAACATATTAATTAGATCTTCAATTCAATCTTATTCTAAATTATGATCATAATTTTAGTTGGTTTGTTCCACTGTACAATAGAAATGTACAAATGAAAGTAGTTATTGCTACCGCTGATGTTAATATTTATAGAAACTTTAATACAATGCTCATTGTACAAAGTAGTTATGAAATGATTAGTTTTTTTTTTTGTTAAATATAAAATAATTATGAAAGAAAATTTTCTGAACACTTTCCCAAATTACGCGCTCTTGCTGATGGATAATTAAGTTTAATAAGAATAGCTATAAACATATTATAGGTTTATACAGCAGGTGTAGTAATTATATACCAAAGAAAATCTTTATGTACTAATATAATTTTATGCTATAACCCTATTTCGTTTTTCTTATAAATGAGTTGCAGTTTTTTTTTGTACAATCGACACAGCTCAACATTTTTCTTCTCAGAGTTCCTTATCAGAGAAATATCGCCGGCAATAGAAAAATGAATGAACTACTCAGACAGCATCGCTTAGAAATACATTTGGAACATCTAAAAGTTTTGGGTATACTGTTAGTATGTATATAATGTAAAATTGAAAGTATTTACCTTTACATTTAAGGTTCAGAACTCTGTACTTCTACCATGCAATCAATATCTTATTATCAAATTAATTTTTTAAAAATTTTACTGAAAGATTTAATATCTTATGTCTGTCTGCATAAAAGATGTGACTATAAAACATAATTAAAAATATTTTGAAAAGTACAGCAATCTCATTTATGCACTAGCTATTACTCAACCAAATGAAACTGATGACGTACAAGGAATTCAACAAATATACATCTTAGTTCATGCTTTTAGATAATAAAAAAATCTTTATTAAAATAAATTGTAATATTCAATATGTGTCAAAATAGATTGCAAATACAACTTAAATAAAAATATATTTATCGACTTTAATGGAACGGTAACATGTTATAAAATATACACCTTATTTATATTAAATAAATAATAGTAATTTGTGAACTAAAATACCACCTTACGAGACTGGGTATACATACATACGGATGTAAACTGTAGATTCTGCGAAGAACATGAGGAGTCGGGCACACATGTGCTGTTAAAATGCCCTGCGCTATTACACAAACGGAATAGACTCCTTGGAATGTATATTCTTAAGGAAGAAGTAATAAAACTCTATAAAACACTCTAAAAATTAGATTCTATACTACTTTTTATTGACTTAACTCAGAAGAGGTCACAATAGACTCGACGGTAGCAGTGCCACATCCCTTAACAATAAAATTAATAGTAATTAGAAATCAGCTCTTAGTAGCAATAAAATAATTAAATTGTTTAAATCAAATTTAAAATAATTCATCTTTTAAACTCATCTCAGTAACTTTGACAAGTAATCAGGTCAATATAAGTGTGGCACTGACTGTTTCCTTTCTAGTCAAAAACCATAAGTATTATCTAATTTATATTGTCACACAAGAAGAGCTTAATATTGTTTATGCTCAAAGAAATGGGTCAAGAAAGGGAAGAAAATTAGACTGTTAGTAAAATATTTAAAATAAAATGTTTGTATTGAGTTAATATTTAACGTTCTCATCAAATTTCTATTAGCACAAAGATTCGCAACAGCAACTTCAAAGAAAAGTTTGTACTTCTTTAAGCATCCAAAACATGAAAAACAATCGCTGAAAAACTAGAAACTTTCCAAACTTATAACTAATACCAATTTTAGAGATGTCATCTAGCAATATATTGGAATTATGTTTGCTCAAGTGGCAGTAGCCACAATATCAGCCACAATATCCGTAGATCTAACATAAATATAGCTGCGGTCCGAGATCACTGGCTGGATTCTGAATCTGAACGATTTGTGAATTATGCCTGCTATGAAAGCTGCCAGGAAGCGAAGCACAAACGTTTAATATGACCAGAAGTATAAGTATATTTTCTCCACTAAGAAAAGACAACAACAAAACATATAAATTAATAGTATTTTAAATTAATTCTAATTTTGTTTTTGACACCTCAACTAGAGTATATTGTGCTAATACTGAATCAATAGCATGAAAAGGAGAAAATACAAAATTTACTTGCTTGAAAAAACGTATGTGCCTTAAGTCTTTCTCGTTTTATGCTTGTAATACTTGTATCTGTGCGCGAATGTATCTGTTTTAAGTCGTTTGCTTTTATATCGAAAAATTTTGTTGGCACCAAAATGTTTGTATATAATATTTAATAAAGGATATGTATTATGTATCTGCGTCCATATGTTCAACAATTGCTAAAAAAATTCAACTGCATTTCGATGTGTCTGTCTATCCGTACTTGTTGTTTCTTTTTTGTTTTGTTGTTTTGGGTGCAGCTTACGCATTGCAACAGATTGTCAACAACAATAATACATTTTATGAAAGCAATTACAGTTGAAAGTATATTTACCTATAACTTTTTATTAAGTAGTCTGCATAAGAGGCAAATAGGCGGTTTCCCTTAGATTTATTTACATACTCAATGAGTTGCATATAAGACAAACTTTATAAATATAACCGTTAAGGAGTAGCATTCAAATGGCTGCATAAGCATTTCGCATATATTATTTACTTGTTTATTTTTATTTTTCAATATTTTCAAGAGAAAAATACCAGTTTACAATTTTATGAACAAAATGAAATACACAACTATTATTTTTGTTTATTTTTGTTTTTATTTTTATAAAATTGTTAATCAACACGTTTTTCCACATTTCATAGTACAATTTCGTATGCAACTCAACTCATATGTTTTGAAGACTACGCTAATGCAACTTGCCACGGTTGTGTAGTATATAAATCTTTCGTATAGGTTTCCAATAAATACATACCTTCGCCTTTTTGGCTATTTCTGGTTGACGATGTGACTATGTTTTTGTTGGCTAAAATTGGTGTATCTTTTGCTGTGTGTGTGTGTGTTTTGATTTTTCTTTTATTTTTAAATTGGAAAGTTTTATTTGACTTGTTTTGCTTCTTTCACTGCATTGAATTGAATAATTTTTAACCGAAATAGTTTTTCTTTTTATTCTTAATATGAAATTAAATTTTCATTGTTTAAAATTTAAAAAATAAGAAGTATCTCTTCTAGAGTTTTTCATTTAATCTGTCCGTTGGCCTAATTTTTAAATGAAATATTTTATCAGTTAAGATATCTTGTTGAAAGTAAAGTGGGTCAAGCTTTTTAACAGGTTTTCATGTTCGAGTCCAACAAACAAGTTGCTGTGAAGCTGATTTGCTCCTGTTCTAATTAAAGTTATTTCAATTGTAAAATAAGTCAAAAAATAAGATGCAAGCATAAAAGAATGTTTAATAACTGTAAATAATTAAAAACAAAAAAAACATATTTTAATATAAATTCAGTATATTGCATATTTGTATATTGAGTCTAAACTTTGATATTGAAGGGAATCAATTGATTCATTACTATAATACTCGTATATCGAACTTATTAGTGGGGTAGTTGTTATACTTACTGTCATATTATTTCTTCTCCGGAGATATTGGAGTATGTTGTGTTATGTCCATACTTAAGACTTAAACTTTTATGCATACCTTTCTTTAAAACACTTGACAATATTTCTAACATTAGTATTGGCCAGAGACTTATATTTATCACATACCTCCAGCTCGCATGCACATCGTTCTTCCCATAGTTACGAAAAATGTGGAATCAAAACGGCTTTCTTAGTTTATTGTGGAGGATTCGTCCTTCCTTCCATTTCACCTACCTACCTACCTACAAATATTAGCAATCAACAAAGATAATTTTCTTCCTAGTTTTGTAGAACTTTTACTGAAATTTTTCATTTTATGAGTCAAGTTCATAGTAAGTATTGTTAATCACATATGCGATATACAATTTATGGTACTAAGTACAATACCGACGACATTTATAATGGATAACAAGCTATTCATTACGACTATTGAAATGCGTAATCATTGCATATTCTTTCCAGACTATAATTGATTAAATCCAAATTAAGTATCTTAAAATATTCAACTCATTGCATTTTGCACAAATTTTTACGTATTTTGCAGTCTTGTTCTAGCCAACCCACAAAATGTGTGTCAAAGTAAACAGAACTTGCGACTCAAGTCGTATTTTTAGTATAGAAAATTAAGTTATTTTAATATACATTATTTATGCGTGCATAATACTAGAAAAACAAATTAAACAATAAATGTACATTTTCAAATTTAAAAATTGTTATATAAATTATTACAAAATACACTGTTTACGTTTTTCATTACTTTAAAGTACTGAACGTAACTGCAACTTTTCAGAGTTCCGTATTTTTTATTTATAAAAAATTGAAATTTATTGTTAAAATTCAATTATCATTATATACAGAATTTTGAAAAATAATTATATAATCATAATTATTATAACATTTATTATTATATAAATGATTTAAATTTTTTTTAAATAACCCGTTTTGTGCAATCAAAACACCATCATCACTCACCCTATCAAGTCAAATTTTAGTGAAGTGTGGTTAGATCTTGTTCTTCGTAGAACCTATAAAATTTTATTTGGTGCCAATTTTTGGGAATTCGTGAATTCGTTGCATGGTCATATTGAATGTGATCCGCTGAGGTGATACAGTTTTTTTCCGGTTACCAGAGAGATTTTTGAGTATTTTAACAAAAGTCAGTTTTGATTTTCCTTTAAAAAAGATAATACAAATATTTATAACATTGTGAAAATAGCCTGAAGTGTATAAAATCTCATTATTTATCTATTTCTATACACGCAATTAATATAAAGTCTTAGAAAATACTAATATTATTTTAATACTTATCGGAAAATATAAAATTCGTTTTTTCAAATCTTCTAAATATGGTAACCACTCATGATATTTGGTATGAATAGTTTATCTGATGTTATGCGAAAAATAATTTAAAAACTAAACAATTAATAAACAAGATCAAATTTAATAAAAAAATGACTTCTTAAATATAATAAAATTATGCGAATATGAATTGAGTAATAATATATAATTAATATTATTAATAAAAAATTTTATTAATAAAACAGCGATGGTCAAGGTTGCTGCGTGCATGCGGTAAAAAAATTTGGCATAAAATAATCAATGCCTCAGTAAACTGTTTTTTAATTTATCAAAAAATCAAAAAAAAAAATTTAATAAATACATTAAATTATAGAGTGACAGCTATAAGTTCATGATTTTATGTATGAGAAGCAATTTTGCAAAAAATATTTTGTAATTTACACATAAAATCCTAACATGAATTGGTTTTAGCTTTACTATACAAGTGGCAATGATATTTTTGTAAACAATTCTACACCATAACCTATGGAATCTGTTACGCTATCTCTTTAGAAAAACTCTTCCTAGTTAACACGAATAAGTTATGGCTACTAATAAATCTTAAAATATCTCTTCGTTCAAGATTCTAAAACTGATACCAATATAAGTCGTTTAATGAACCCTTTTCGTTACAATTGCTAGACATGATTAATATATGTTACTATTATATATACTATATATAATACTTTTATACTACACTATATTAAAGAATCTACAGATGATTGTAGTTTGGCTGGCTTTGTTGTAGTTTGAATATTCTTTAGACAAGAAAGTTTTTAAAAATGCATGAAGAAATGCGCTATACTCTTTAAAATTGGTAGTTATTGTCATCGTTTAAATTGTTTTGAATAATAATAAAAGAAGTAAGTTTTATAAAAACTGTTCACACAAAAACGATATCCATTAGAACATCTATTATGTGTTAATTATAGCATTTGAAGAAATTCTTATGATAAGAGTATCGAACTAAAAACCTAGTCTATTTTTAAATTGAAACATATAAGCAATTACATAAATCTGGCCACATATATTTTGATAAATTAAGGATATAAATAAATATATATACTTTTTACTCTATTATCTATATTAGAAATGTTATTGTGTGGGCATATTATATATCTATTACACTTTATGTGAAACATAAAGAAACGGACGGACAGACGATTAAAGACAATTTAAGAAATCTGTTCGCAAAGGTGTACAAAAATATGTTAACAATTCAATTATTTATTAAATACTAATTATTATCTATAATATATAATAAACTTTAGTATCATAGATAATGCCATGGCATATATATTTTTCAAATTTTAAAGTTTACATGTTAATTTTATATTCGTGATGTTCTATATCCAGTACATTATATATACCTTATACATATATTATTTCTTTTTATATATTTTTATGAATATGTGTTACCAATATTAAACTTTGAGTCATTAAAAAATAAAAAAGCAACTGACTACATTCCATAAAACTAGTTCATTGGGTCTGCATTCTTTGTCATGTTTCTTAAGATACAAAGAATATTACAAAATGTAGCTTTAGTTTATGTCTCAAACACATTTTTATCTATTCGTTTCTATTATATTTCCACATGTTTTCTTTTAATTAATCTTTGTGTTTTTTTTAAACTGACTTCTTTAAATAACGATATAACGATATTCAAGAGAAAGATTTACATAAATTTTTAATAAAATTTAAATAGTTGTAAAGAGTCACAGGTTCTGTTTTACGTGTGGTCGTATTAGTAGGTGTGTTGATGTAAACTTATCTGAATATCAATGTAGATTCGGATATAAAATGTATTGCAATATTTCATAAGTATTTAAGAGGAGGAGTATACTTAAGCATATTCTCAACTAGCAATTTTAATGTTAATATTTCTTAACTAAAAGCTCTGAAACTATATTTTAACGGCAAATTTACTAGCACATCTCACTTATCTACTACATATAATTATTTTTGTGCAAAATAGAATCGAGATATTCACTAAAAGCTTAATTGAAACGTTTGCTTATTTATATTTTTAGTAACTATATTTAAATCAATATCTATTAGTCATAAGAATATCTAAATATTTCAACAAGTTGTCATTTTCTTTAAAAAATTCATAAAATTTGAATTGTGATTTTATGTAACAGTTTAATATATTAGTTTAGTTATTTTTTTAAAATGTTTAATAGAAAAGCTCATAATGCTGAGAATTTATCTATCCTTACAAGTTCGGCACGGAGGCAGATACTAGGAAATAAAATGTTCTACTGAGTTCCTTTAAACGTCTGAACGAATAAAAATTTTTTTTAGAAGACGAAACCCAAAATTACATTTTCACTAAACGACTTAACTTCACAAGACTACATTATAACAAGATAACAAGATTTTCATATAACTCGAAAATGAACTGCGGGGTAAGAGACGACTTTTTGCGCCATTTACGATTGACGAGCTAAACCGGCTAACTAATTTTACTTCTATCTGAGCATAGAAACATTGAAGAGAATAATGTTTAATCCGCATTGGTATTTCTCTAGATGCATCCCTAGGGGTACCAATTTGAGTTCCACTGGTAAACGTTAAGAAAACTATTTATCTTTACTTTCTTCATCATGACAAATGACAAATGGAAGATGGCTAATATAGTCATCTTATAACAAGACTAGAGCTTAGGGATTTGTTCAAATGGTCCGCGTAAATTGTGCAAATGCTTACAGCAGTTTTCTCTGGTCACTGGTATATAGCAACCCACGCAGAGAAACTACGCATTCCTTTTAATACTCATTGCAAAAATTGTGAAAATTTACATGAAAAAACCTAAGAAATATATTCTCTATGAATATCTAGTACTGGCCTCTAGAAGAAATACCTAGATTTTTTGGGAAACACATTTTCTGAAACTTTTTCAAACGGTTCATTGGGGATGACAAAATAAGTCTCTTTATATACACACAACAGGATGGATTTAGTTTATCTAAATCTACAATTGAGGTCAGCGAAAAGTTATCTGGTTAAAATTTGATTTTTACATTAATTTTTTTATGTACGTGAATATGAAATCCAAATATCTCTTATAGTATTTTAAGAATAGAATTTGTCTTAATATTATCACTATATTCTACAGTTAAGTGTAGATTTAAAAGGGGAAAAAGAAAACAAAAATAAGAAAAAAAGGAATAAAAAGAGGGAATAAAGCTACAATCTTAAAGTTATATTATTAAACATTTTAAACAAAAAATGTTTTTAAACCAACACTATGTAATGCAAATTTTATATTTCTGACTTGTAACTGATATGGTTTTATATGCGTGTTATTAGTTTTTATCCTTTACTAATTTCATTAGTTCTACATGAAACATGACCAATGCCTGTTTATGACTATTGGGGTTTTTCACAGTTCTCTTTCGTCACTCTACCCACTACTTTAACATATAGGTTCTTCAATATAAAACTAATATAAATATCCTCCACCATTTCAAATTTTTAATTGAAACTAACTTTTATAGCTTTTACTTTAGTTCACTATGGTAAATATAATTGTATTTGGAGAAAAAGTAAAAAACATTAGTATAGCAGATTTTGAAGAATTAGAGATGCAGCATTAAACCTTTTCTGTAACTGCAAACTATGTATGAACTTTGGATAATTAACATTTGTTTTAATTTTATGTTGCATTTTTTATATTTTTTAACTGACATCAGTGAACGCAATTTAAAGGTCAGACTACATAAATTAATTGAACCTTAATGTCGAAAAGTCCTGAGCAAGCATTTAACCCACTAACATCGAAATTAGTTCATTGCATAGAGTATAAAATATGGAACAAATTATAAACGAGTATAAAACTCAACTTATGTTATGCAATAACTGGGGCGGGGCGTTCACAATTAATATTAACATTTAAAAATTGCGGATGCAGATTACCGTTGTAATTTAACACGTTAACACAAATGCTGTGTAAGTGTTAAAATGTGTAAGTGTGCGCTGATATAAGTTGACCTTCATTAAAAGTTTTGATTAAAATCCGAAAGTGTAACACTCAGAAACAATACCAAAAAAAAGGCAATTGTGTTTAAAAAAAAAAAATTTTTTTTTTCTATAAAATATATACTTATGTATATATCGAATAAAAATATACGACTTTTGAGAAGTAAAAAAAAAAATTAAAAAAAGTAGCAAAATATATTTAAGAAAAAATGTGGTCAACTTGCAGAACAGCTTTTAACTCATTTTTTAACTTTTAACTAAATAACAAAAAAACTTAAATAATAAATATAAAAAAAAAAATAAAGCAATAAAACCGCACATTGTGTGGCATGCGAATTATATATATTATTTTTTTAATTTACAAAATTCGCGATAAAAACTTTTCATACCACACTCGCAAAAGTAGAAAAGCAACAGTCAACAGTAGGTAAAAGAAAAAGCCTTAAAAAATAACACAAACAAATTGACAAGAATGGCAAGTACAATAATAATAACAACAGCAACAACAAAAAGAAACAAACAACTTAAACTACCAGAAACAGCAGACATAACCTGACCAAGTGAAAGTTCATATTATTGAGAGTGCTAAAATTATTATAAGCACATTTCACATAAACACAGCAACACACCAACACTGCAACACAACAACACCAGCACCAGTAAAATTCAAAAATGTGTTAAAAAAACAGCAATGAACCACACGTATATGTGAAAAAATGCTTAAATAATTTTTTTCCCAACATATACAAATAAAAGTAAATAGAAATAAAATACAATGAAAAAATCACACGCCCGATAAGCTTGCTGCGGCCTTTGCTGCAGATGCTGCGACGCAGCAGCGCTGCTGGTCTTAAGAATGTTACTGGATTTTTCTTTTAATTTTTTTGGTTCTGTTTATTAGGTTTTTTGTACTTTATTGTCTCACAAAAAAAAATCTTTTGCTTGTGCTCACTCATGTGCTCGAATATTTGTTATTAGCAAAATAAAAAAAAAATAAAATTTTTAAAAGAAAAAAAATATTTTTATTTTATTTGTTTTTCTGATTTTTTACTAACATGTATGATTCATGGCCTTAAAAGATTAATGAAATGATGAGCTTCTTCTTTTTTACAATTTTTGTATAAGTTTAAATGTCGTAGGTGCAGTCATTGTTAACCAGCAGTTGTTGTTGCAATTGTTATTGTTATTAGCAGTATTACTGCTTATGTATTTACTGAATGAATTATCTGGTATTGCCACTTTTGCTGAAGCCATGAAGGATCTGTTTCTTGACATTTATATATAACGTCTTAACAATATTTCTAGTTGCTTATTTGTGACAATATTTAATCATTTCTATTATTTGCTAAACTCTTGCGATGAAAAATAATATTAAAGCATTTACAATTGTTAAAATTTTGTATCTCTCTTGACTTATGTATCTTTTATCTTTTCGCATTTATTTTACTACACTAAAAATGTTTAAAACCAGTTAGACTGTAGAGTTTTCTGTGGAATTTAGGATTTTTTTTCGATAATTGACTATAGTATTTTTACATATGTTAGTTCAGATTTATAGCTTTAGATATGAACAATAAACATTTTTTTAAACTTATTTTTATATAAATAGTATACTAGTTTATATATTAGTATAAAAATAAAAATTTAATTTCAATATAATTTATAGTGATTTTATATATTATCGTGATTTCTTATTATGTATAATTTTATATATTATATAATTTTATATATTTTATAATTTTATATATTATATAATTTTATTATTATGTTTTTGAATTGGCTAATTGGTCAGTACCTCTAGGATGACTATAGACTATAGTAGAAAAATCGGTGGCGAAAAATATAATTTTTAAAATAATATAAAAAATTGGGTTTATTTTAATAATTGACCAACTAGCCTATTGAAAATATATTAAATTTTAATAAAAAACATATCAAATCAAAGTAAAAAAAAGCAAATAAAAAAATTAAAGAAAATGAAACAAAAAAAAATTAAATTAAATAAAACAAAAAAAAAATAAAATTAAATAAAACAACAAAAAACAAATAAAATTAAATTAAATAAAACAAAAAAAAAAATAAAATGAAACCAAATTAAACAAAAAAAAAAATAAATAAAATAAAGTAATATAAAATTAAACAAAAAAAAGGAAAAAAATTTAAAAAGTTTAAAAAAAACAAAATAAAATAAAAAAAAATAAGTGAAAAAATAAAACAAAAACAAATAAAAAAATTACAAATTAAATCAAATAAACACATAAATTTATTTAATTATTATTATTTAATTTATGAGTATAAAAACAAAAAATCTTATATGTAATTGACCAGCTATTTTTACAAAAAAAGTACATATTATTAAAATGTAAATAAAGTTAAAATACAAAATTTAAATTCTATATAATTCATCAAAGGAAGTTGGTCAGCCGTACAATAAAAAAATATTTTCTATACATTTATTATCCATATAAATTTATGTTATATATGTATAAAATATATTATAATGTATTATATTATATTAATATATATTATAATATATATATTTCTACATATATATACATATATAATATATGTAATATATAACCTACAAACAGTACGTAATTAAAATGTCCATTTAATCTATATTCATAGGCTTCCTGAACGCTGTAGTAATTTGGCAGAAATATTTGATATTTAGGAAACTTTACTTAGCCTTGAGGAGTGTGATATATTAAATAAAACTATACTGATACTATCAGTCTGTCAAGCTGAATTTTTTCATCTTCGTTTTTACCTATAAACAAATTATAGTATAGTACATTTTATTATTCTTTTCCAAAAGTCTAGATATATTACTGTATAAAATAATTTTTAATAAACGAAAAATTTATTTGTGACAAATAATTGTTTCTTAATAGAGAAAAATAGATTATAAAATAAATATAATAGCAATAAAGATGACTTACAATAATATTAAGTGAATAATCATTTTTTCACCGCAAATCTGAGAAATTCTTTTTACTTGACTCATTATTGTTTTAAGATTCGTTATTATTTTATTAAATACATTTTATTTAATTAAAACAATGAATGACTTAACAAAAATTGTTACTCATATGTATACATTTAATGCAACTCATGTGTATTGTATTTCTCGATGAGACTTATATATTTTAGCTTTAAATTCACAGTATTCTAATTTAAAAATATTTTCAATATAAACATGTTGTATATATTATTATATATATCAACTATATATATTATTTTAAATTCAAGGAAAATACATGAATATAAATCTTTAGTATCTCGGACCCTAGCAGGATAAAGCGAAACTGTTAGCAAAACGTCATGATTGTGTTTAGAAAATAACTAGATGTATACAATTAATACTAATAAAATAACGTAGAGGGAAGTTTCAGAGAAAAAAATTTCTCAATTAAGCAATTTATAAACAAATAAAATGATCACTGTTACTCAATAGAGAGGTTATACGATAATTTGAACATTTAAACGGTAACAAGAAGCTTAATATCACCGTTTGTAATGGTTTGGGTGAATATAACGGGGTCTATAGTCACTCTCTGATAGTACTTTTTAATCATGCTATCAAATTTTGTATACCGTAAAAATATTTTGAAAACGGGCTTGCAATAGAAGCTATCGGTAAGAGTAGAGAAAGAGTGAACGTTTCAACAACATAAGGATTGTAATCGACCTCCAATATGTTATACCAAATGTCATTTGAATGCCCTGTGATCTTCACGGTCACCAGGTTGTATGTAGCAGAAGCTAGTTTAGAGTTAAACGTCAGCATTAAAAAATACTAGATCTGTTATTTGCCTAAGAAGGTACTTCATTATCATTGTATAAACGGATGAAGATTCCGCTTGCATTTTATTTATTAATCGACTCAGAACCATAATTCGTACTAAATTTGGTTACATTAAAATTTTGAACGTTTAGAACAGTTTTTTTCTAGATATTTACTGAAATTTAGTTTTAAATAGAACAATAAAGCGTTTTGAAAAGGTAAACATCAATAAGTTCAAGCTGTAGTGTATGAAATTTTAATTCTTGTTTTTTTAAGAGTAAATTATATGTTAATATTAATGCATAGTTATATGTAGATTATTTAAAAAAAAATAAACTTAATAAATTAATTATTTTGTTATAAGCAAACATTTTCTACTGACATGAATATATATCTGTAAAACTTTAGTAGTTGTAATTATAAGATGATACTGCACATTCCAAATTTTTGCTACTGTGAAACTAGTAATTTTAATGCATACAACTTAATTTCAACTGAATTCAGTTCGTCGAGTATATCTTTCTCAATTTATGTAGGAAAAAATAATGATAATTCGCTTTTATTGCGCTTTGATACTTGGTAGATGGAATATGCCGATATTATACGTAAAACTGCTCCAGGCAAAAAAAAAAATTACATGTTAATCTTTAATATATTTGCTCGATGTTTAGGACACAAGAAAAAAAATTTTATCTGAATACTTAGAAATAATATAAATAATATACTCTATGGTGATGATATTTTCAATGTTATTTTTTCGAAATATTTATTTGTAAATATTTTATTATAGTTATTTCTCAAACTTAGTTTCCCAAGTTGTACATTTTATTTAAATTAATTTTTTAAGTCAAGCCATTTAAATATTTAAGTGAACACCTACGTTAAAAAATTCGGCAAAATATTTTTTATCCAAAATGTTGAAGTAGTTCTCATCTATATTTTGTTTATATCAAGTGCAGCTCAATAACAAAGCTAATAGTTAAAATCAATGATACCTACTCATTATTTATAATAAGTTAATTTATTATAAAAAAAACTTTCTTATGTAAATAAAATTAACATATATTTTTTTAAAGAGGTTTTCGAAACCTCTATAGTGAACTATAACAACAAAATTAATTAATTGAATGTTTGGCTGTTTGGAGTATTGTCAAATACCCATCATAGAAATAATTCTTATACTTAATAATTCATAAATATTTTTTTTTAAATAATAAAGTTCTATATTATATATATTATTTATTATATATATACATATATTATATATATATATATTATACATTCTATATCTATATTAAATAAATAGAATATGCTAAACTTTGACAGAGATTAAAAATATTTCTAGTTAAGTTTTTATATTTTAATATACGACGTTTTGGCTGATTATACATTTATGTAATTATACTGATGTGTAGTCAGTATGAAGTTTATATAACTATACTCGAATGTATGTATGTATGTGAAAATAATTACACGAGTTGTGTGCACTGTCCTTTTTTAAATTAACTGCAAGCACTTCATCATCATATATATCAATCTTATTTTACAACTTGTAAAAAAAAAGGAAATTTACCTAATTAAATAATGCCGGAGGCAAAACCATAAAAAAACAAACCTAATAAGTAGTTCAAGAGTTAATTTGCATCTCAAAAATCAGTTTAATTTCACTAACTACGAACATCGCCTAAAGCTGCAATTGTGAATGGATTGCATAACTCTTCACATATCTGATCTCACAACGCGTAAATAAATATACGAGTACGTATATATGCACAAAAACCTAATTGTAATTTAAATTCATAGTAAGTGTTGAAAATATTTCAAATATGATAATATTAATAACTAACTTTAAAGATATTCATAAGCCTTTTATTTCATATTTCAATAGAGGAAAATGACCAACAAGCAACTAATAATATATATGAATATTATTATATATCAATTATGTTTGTATGTATGTATGTTATGTGTATCTATTCTTAAAAGTCCTACATATATGTATATTATTATATATTTAATATGTTATGTATGTATGTATGTTATGTGTATCTATTCTTAAAAGTCCTGTATACTACGAAATGTACTATATAGAATACAAGACTAAAATTACCATTATATGTTTATATATATATATAAATAGTTATTGTAAAAAAGACATTTTTATTTAGGAGTCCATTTTATATAGAAAGTAATCAATTTAATAATTGAAATTAATCTGAAATATAAGTTCTCAAAATCCCATGGGTTCCGAGAAACGGATTTTTTAATTTAATGTCCATGTTTAATATGTCATGTTAATTATTCCGATTAAAATATTTACTTTGTATAGGCTTGGGAAATTATAATACATCAAGGCTTTAAGTAGATTGTTACTTTATCATATCATGTAAATAGCTCGTGAGAGAAAATTATTGCCTAGTTCTTTTTTTTTTTTTGTTTTTGTCTTCATATAAATTATTACTTTATAAAAAGATGTAACATTACAAATTTCTAAAGATTTGATAAATTCAATATTTAAAAAGTTATGTTAAAAAAAATTGATCTTATTAAATTTATCAGAAAAAAAATTATTTGAAATTAATTAAAAACGGCTTTTGAACTTCAAGAGATTTTCAAGAGCAAAGCATATGAGATGCCTACGATTTCAATAGATCAATACCACTTTGTGGTTACTTTTAAGTTTAGTGGTGCTTTTATTATATATTTATAATATTTACTGGTTTATGTGAACAATAAAAAACAAAGAAAATTAAAACATAAAGTTATAATTTTTTCAAAATTTTTTATTTATCACCACCGATATTTCGAAGCTATTTGAATTTCTTCCATAGTTTCGATGGTTCCATGAAGTAAAACAAAACTTTGCATAATAATAAAAATATTATTAAGCATTAACACATGTAATAAAATTCAAAATTATTTGTGAATCATAAATATTTAAATGCTTATTTTATTTGTATTGATGAGTATTGATTTGGCAATAAATAAGCGGGTACCTGTACAGTTTTTAAATTCATTTTATTTGTTAATTTTAAAAAAATACGTTATAAGTGATGAATGCCATCATTGCTCTAAGCTTGAATCTCATAGTATTGATGATGTTTGAAAAAGTGTAAAAACTTAATATAATATTAACAATATTGTTGTCTTTAATAAAGGAAATAAAAAATTACATATTTATGAACTAAAAGTGTTGATTTCGAAATGTGCATGAAATCATCAAACAAAGTGTTGATATCTTATATTTAATTAAGTAATTATTTTTTCTGAGCTTAGCTTCAAATAAATTTTTTTTTCCAAAAGTTATGTGTTTGAATAAATTCATATTAATAAAAGAGTGAAATTATAAGATTTAATTAACAAATAATGTTAATTAAAATTTTATGTACATTTTAATGAATATTCTATAAAATTTTTTATTATTGTTGTTAATTAATTCTTTGATATGGGCAAGATTATAATAGACAGTACTTTTGCTAAGTTTACCAGCATGTTATAAACTTAACTGAAACTTATATAAATAAATTAGTAAGATATCTTCACAAAAAAGATATACTGATATCATATATTCCTTTGTAGTCAACATATATCACAAAACGTTATAAAACCGTCTGGTGAAATCATCACGTTTCAGAAAACCGAGGATTTAGATTCGATCATTTTTACTATTAAATATTTATATTTAGTAATAAAATAATTCATTATTGTAAATATTGTGAAAGGTGTTATAAAACTTAAGTGTAATTTTAAATTTAAACTGCTATTATAGATAAATATAAAAACTATATAAATATGTATGTGGAAAAAAATAAATAAATATGAAAAAAAATTAAATAAATACAAAAAAAAACTATATAAATATAAAGAAAAATTAAATAAATATTAAAAAAAATGAAATAAATATAAAAAAAAATTAAATGTACAAAAAAAAAGTTATATAAATTTAAAAAATAATTAAATAAATATAGAAAACAATTTAATAAATATATAAAAAAATTAAATAAACATAAAAAAAAAATTAAATAAATATAAAAAATATTTATTTCAGTATAAAAAAAATTTAAATGAATAAACAAATTTGACTTTCTTCAAAATCAGACTATTTGAACGTTCACTTATACCTATAACTTATATAGAAAATAATTTAAAAAGTATGTAAATCATTTTATTATTTTACTTTATACCGAGCTTGGTCTGAATATTTTGAATATTGTAGAGGCATATTTATAATGAGCTGCCATGGTACAATGCAGGTTTAAGAAACTTTTTCTATAACGTAAATAATACATATATATCTTTTTAAATTAATTTTATATGTTTATATCTTAAATATCATTTCTGTATCAATCATGAAATACTAAATGGTTTTGAAGTACATATATTGAATCTGCAAAATACGTTACTTATTAGGAATGACGTTCTACATAGCTTTTTCAAAAAGCAGACGAAAAACATAATAAGAAGGAATAAGCCTAGTCTAATAATAAGAAGGTTAATTTCATCTATATTTCATATAGATTGATGTAAACGTGCTGGTTAACACAAATTCTGAAACACACAACTTTGTCTAATGAGTTGTTCAGTTTATACTGAAGTCTTATAGAGATAATTTCAATTGAACATTATTTTATATAAACAAGTTGGATTTAAAATAGAAACTAAATGATTTTAATATAAAAATTTATATGTGTATAGAATTTAATTTTAACAATGAATACGTTAATATATAGATTTTCTTTAGAAATTTTTAAGCATATACATTACAATACTAACTATTTTTCGTTTTTTCGGGTTATTGCTTTTATGTGTATGTTGTTTGTGTAGTTGTTATTTGTGTCTTTTGCATATTTTAAGTGCTGATAGCTGGAAAAATGACTTGCTTATTTTGTTATGCTACGTTAAGTATTAACAATTATTAGTTGTTGTTAATTTAGTAATTGATATGAAATTAGTTAAGCAGGACAGTTCATGTGTCTTCTGATAGTTTTATTATGGCTTAGGTAAGTTTATTATGGCAACCCAAGTATTAGTCCCTTTATGTTGCCGTTCCAAAAATTTAAAAACATTTTACAATCAAACCTTCTATACAGTTTGAGATGAATCTTAAGGAGACATTTTTTCGATGTATGATTTAATTACTTTAATATTTTTTTTAAATACATTGTAATAATTATGCTTAGTCAAATGATATTTTATCTAAAAAAATAAACAATACTGTAATGCTATGACAGCAAAAACCTTGTGAGTGAATAGAAACATGCGTTTTAAGATAATGTAGCTTCCTACATAAAATGTTTAAATAATAAAATAAAATGTATGAAGTATTTAACTATGTCATTTTCTTCATGCACACAATTCATTCAGCCAAGTTCATTGATTTAATGTTAAAGACCTTCAAATTTGTATTCGTCTAACTACTGTAAACTATTTAAACGGTAGCGCTCTTCTTTGTGTGACATGCTCGAGTCGGCAAGGGTGTAAGTGGCTGGTAGCATTGAAATAAAATAGGTGGTGTGATGTGTGATGTGATGTGATACATCAAGTTGTTTTTACCGCTCTTTAAGCTAGAAATAGGTACTTTAACAACAATTATAATCATAATAATAAACACTTTAACATTTTTTAAAAATGTTTTGTAAGTTTAAATTTACCGCTACTTTAATACAAGATACAAATATACCTATAAAAAAAAATAAAAGTTTAAAAAAGTATTAATTTCATATTTATTTTGTATGACAAACTTAGTATTACAATATATAAGTATTGCGATAATAATTTCCTAACTACAAATTTCATGTTCGTTGATAAGAAATCTATACTCAAATATAAGATTATTATTTTCAAGAATTTCATTTAATTTTATTTTCAAAATTAAATTGTTGGGATGATGATATTCAGGATATCAATGTTGTTCCATAGTTTCCTACAAAGGAAACTGCAAAAAATTGAATATTGAAAATTCAATCAATTTAATTATTTATTAACATATTCTTGTGTTGGTTCAATAAAACTAAATTCCAAATAAGAAACACAGTCAAAAGTTGTAATTAAATTAAGCCACCCTGCTTATCTCCTTATCGTACATATTTAAAAAGAAATATTTTGCAACATTTATCTACTCTACACGGAACGTACACTATTTGAGATATTATTGTAAATAATTTAAATAATTTTTCACTGCCATTAACTCACTTTTCTTGCTTATACGTATATAGTTTTTTGGAATACAGTCAAACTACCATAACTCGAACTAAAGAGAGTACAACAGGGTTTTAGAGAGCAAATTATATACAATTCTGCTTCCATAACTCGAACATCTATAACTCGAATGTCTCTACAACTCGAATGCAAATATTGTCATGTATAAATAGTGGATAATAGTGGGAAAGTGGATAAAATTTTTGTTTTAAGTATGAATCCATTTTGGTGCTAGAGGAAGACCCCTTTTCTAAACCAAATGTTTCAATAATTGAAGAGCATATTGTAATGAACATATACCTATGGTTTAAAAAATAATAATAGTTAGGAGCTTATCAAAAGTCATCATTGTTTTTAGGATTATATGAGATCTTAAAGCTGTGACTTTTATAATGTAATTTTAAGTCAATTATTTACTTTTAGCAGCAAAAAAAGATGTATTTATACCAATAAATTGTTCAATAAATAAATAAATAACCAATAAGTAAATAAATAATCAGTAAATAATTGTTTGATTTAATAGAAATCTGCAACTGGCACTAAATTTTATATAATATAGTTTAAAATATTGTATAAAAAAATCACATTAAATGTACAGTACCACATCATCACCAGGAAAAAAGGAAATCCAATTGAAGTGGTTAATTTCGTACCAAAAACGGAAGAGATTTGATTTTACTTTATTGGCTTAATTTCTTTCTGCAAGCTTAATTTCCATAAGTGTCACTGTTAACTACAACTGTTTAAGATATAAGGAAAATTATTTACAATCTGTAAATTAAAACTTAAACATTTGAAATTGACAACAGCAAATAGCGTAACATTTTATAAATTGTGAATTTTACGGAGTTGAAGTTTCAGTTTTTATCTTAGTATTTCATTGTTAAATTTTGTAAGCGTAGACAATTCGCAAGGTTGTTAAGGTGAGCGTAAACGGGTTTGGCTGTGAAATCACTCGATTTGGCTATAACTTTTCCGGTTTTAGCATAAATGTATCTGACCGTACCCATATTGAGTATGAGATCAGTTTACATACCTCAATACTTTTTTTTAAATATAATAATAAATATGGAAATTATGATATTATTGCATTTTTTTTTTGTTTGCTGATGTGAATGCATTTAGTCCAGTTATTGTACAAGAAAGTGTCAATATTTAGGCACTTGCCTATATACACATATGTACACGTAATTTAATTTGTATTGAAATTAATCTAAAACACAATTTACAATAAATTTAAGTTGCAAAACTTAAACATATACAAAAAATAAAGCAACAGTTGCACTATAAACTTTGCAACTGCATTCGATTGTTGAATAAATTAATTTTATATGGAATTTAGACCTTTCACTCAGTTGCGTTAATTTATTTTTTTTTTTATCAATGAAACTATTTCACATGGCATTAGTTTTTTAAGGTTTTTGATTATTATAAGTTTATAACAATCTTTTTATAATTATTCCAAACTCCTTCATATATTCAAACTTACTGTAACACAAGTTATGAGCAATAATTCTTTCTATAAGTCTTTTAAAAAAATATTTTTAATATACAATTTTTGTTTGTTTGTAGTTTACAAATTTCAATATCCAAATTATTCTAATATTACATTACTTGTAGGAACAGAACCACTTGAAGTTTTTGTGTTCACTGGTGGTATTTTATATAATTTAACATCGAAAACAACTTATGTTTACATTTCTTTTCGAAATAGTATTGCCTGTCTTCAGTGACCATGGTGTTTGACAATTTTTCTCCATTTTCACGGCCCCATGTGACAACAAGCTTTACCTCTAAAGCCACTATCGTTTGCTTATACGTTTTCCAAAAAGGCTTCGCTTGTGCCTTCTTGTATTCCTTCACTCTCGAACTGTATGCCCAACCCAACTTAGACGTATAAATTTCTCGTGTCTAGTTTTAGTTACGTTTGATGTGAACCATCAAACTTTTTTTACCACTTTTAAAGGTATACAAATCAAAACTGACTTTTACTTTGTCTAAAGATTAGTCTTCTCTAATAATGTCTAACATAAAAATAAAAGTTCATTTTCGTTACTTATTAAGCCAAGTGAAATTACAAGTCTGCAAAATTATATTTTATATCTTAAATTAATTAACATGTTTTTTATTTACATTGAAGAGAAACTTATACATAAAAATTGTCATAATATGCAGTATTTTAATTTACATTACTGACATTACACGCAGATATAATTTCGCATATGCAATTCATAAATTAAATTAATTTCATAGACCTTATTGGAAGATTGTCATTTTTTATAAACAAAAGGGAATAAACAAAGCATTTGCTTTAAGTAATTTTTTATATTAAGTATAAGTTTTTATAATAAAATTTATTATTTTGTATATATTGTGATTTAGTATTTATAATTTTAAATAAAAAAAATAAAAAATAAACGTAATAGAAAAATATTATATTCTCTATATAATATATCATTTGTATTAATATTTATATTATTTATATTGATATACATATTATTTATATTATTATGTATATTATTTTAATATTTTATATACATATTATATAGTGTAGAAAAAGTCATTGATGTTAATGAAACTGCCAAATTATTTATTATTTTTATTGTTATTCGAAAGTTTATAGATATAGTTTTCAAATACAAAAAACTATTCACACGGCACACTTTTTTCCCCATTAACTGCTTATTTAGCTCAAGTTTTTGCTATTGCACAGCTGTTTGTTGATTTCAAACTGCCTTTGCAAAAGTATAATTAACAAGAAAATCTTTTGTTTCTTTCTACAAATTTTTATTTGACTCTTTTATGATCACTTGCACTTTAATATCAATGTTTTCTTATGAAATTATATGTTACTTTGTTCTGGTGTTTCCTTAAACAGCTGATATCCACCTTGAGCGTTAACCATGACTCTAAGTAGATAAAGAAATGATTCATATAATAGTATGTGTATGAAACTGAACAATTTCGAATAATTTACGAAAAATGTTTTTTTTTAACATATTATCACTTGGTAGTTTCTATAGCTAACCTTGGACCTGCGGAATACTTTACGCCAACACTAGAGGTCACTGTAGAACAATGTGTCTCTACCACTGCAAGTTAGCGGGTACTTTATGTTCTACTGCAGAATGATCATTTTCTTACATGTCCCATGCTTTCAGTTTATCCTACAAAATGCTCTCCTAAGATGCAAAAGCTTTCATCCATATGTGAAGAATAAAAAAATTACAAATCGAAAATTTAGTATAAATTTTAAAATTGGAATTTGTGTTGTAATAAAATATCTGTAGTTAATCTGATTACTTGTCGATTATGTATCTCAGACTTTAAATTTTTTATTTATAAAAAAAAAAATTTTTCTTATTTCTACCATTGCTAAATATATTGTTACAATTTATTTATTTCTTTTTCTATGATTATGCACAATGTTGAAACTTATAAAGTTAATAATAACAATAATATAAGACTAATATTACCAAAATTAATAGTAAACAATCAGTTTTTAAACAAAAAAATAAAATAAAAGTCGGTGAATTTTGCAAATATTGTTTTTACTTTATGAATAAAATTTATAAACGTCAATTTCTCGACGAGAAATTCGATTATTTCCTAAAACCACTGATGATGAGTACTCAAAACAGCGTTGTATGGTCAGCCAAATTTCAATAAATTAAATAAGTTTTTGTCCTTGTCTTTTCTTTACTATTCGAATCCATCGAAAATTTATAAACTTTTGAGTACATACATATATGATAAATACATTATAACTTATTTAGTCTTCTTCACTTTCAAAACATGATTTTTTGATTTGTACTGTACATATGATCTCACAGCAAATATGATATCAACAATGTCAAGGTAATTCATTAAGCAGATCATTTAGAACTGAACTTGAAGCAAGTATTACTTAGCATTTAAGACAACTTGTCTGCTGCTACTTCCATTCTTTTTACTTTATTAGTCTTAGGTATATATGGTACTATTATTGATTATTTCGCGAAGTCAAACCAACTGCGCAACTTTTTTTAAAGTTTATCATAACTTGCATGCAATATTTCGATATAACAAATTTTTCGAGTATATTTAGTTACGAAAGAGAAGTTTTGAAAATATTATACATATTTTAATTTTTTAATTCTATATAATATACTAACAATTAACTTCCTCTAAAATTGGAACACTTCTCGTAAGTAGATTTTGTTCGTACAGGCTTTTTGAGCGGTGTTTCCTGTATAGCGTCAGTAAATAGAAAAAAATTATAGATAATCATTTATTTATAATTTTTCGTTATTCATTAAATGTCGTGACTCACTGAAACCAGTTATAAAAAAAAAAATAATTAATATAAAAATATTTGAGATTTTGTTTGTTTTTGGGGCGGCATTATTCAAATAACTTAAGCAGAAACATTAAGTTTTTTGTATTTGTAGCCTTACCGGACCTGTAGACTTTATGACTTTTTGGTAAAATGTTGGTAACATTGTACCTACTTTATATGTATTTCATAAAACTTAGCCAAATTTATATTCATAAAAAACAAATATTTCATGTTTATTTAATGCAAATTTTTTTTATTTTTCTGTCTTTGCAGATACTTACCGGTTTATTGGTTCAAATTTTTCATAATTATTTAGTTTCTTCTTCCTATACAAAGCTGGCATTATATAGCATAAAGTTACGGATTTAGAACTCAAAATGTTTAGTTTTACGGCGGCCATTTTAATTTGGCTGTCCGCTATTTCATCGCTCATAACTTTTAATTATATTGGCGCGGCGGCTGCGGAAGATGCATTTTCTTGTCCGAATGGTAAGTATTTAGAATGAATTTCAACTATTAATAACTGCAGTTTATAGATGTTAGATGTTGGATGTTGAATTTTTTCATGTCAATTTCAATTTATTACTTGTAAAAAATGTTCATGTAAAATATAATTAAAATGAAAATATTTATGCACAGCAACCGACCGACCAATCGTTGATTCCTCAGCTGTGCACAAATATTTATCTTTAATTCAACATACTTGTATCTTGTGCTCAATTTATTTAAACTTTTTTTCGAATATCTGAATTATATTCATATGAATATAGTGTTTGCAAATGTGTATGTATTTGCTATTGCAAATATTTTTCAAAATAACAAGAAATACCAAAGCCACTTTTTGTGGTTTCCAACCTCTCGTGCACTTACCAGGCTGCCAAATCACATTTGTGGTATGTCGTATTTTATTAGTAATCTTTGTTCAAGTATTTCTGAGCAGCTTTAATAAATATGCAGGTGTGGCCTAATTACAGATACAGTGCCAATGTTCGTACCATTCTTCCATAGTTCTGTAAAAAAAATTTTTATTTTTATATTTTGTTTTGTATAATATAATAAGATATTGAACAATTGATTTATTTGTAAACTTAAATGCCCATTTAATACAACATTTAACAATGTAGAAATTAAAATACTCAAAAATCCATAATTTTTTATGTTTAATATGAACTTGAATGACGGACACAACACAATCATTAATCAAACGTGCAAAACAAAAAACTAATTATTTCGTAGAGTTTCAAAAATGTTAATAATTTGTTGTATTTTAGCTTTTTCTTAAAAATATATGTATCTGGTAAATTTATAAACCTAATTGATTTGAGATGGTGAACTTGATTAGGTTAACTTTAAGTGTAAATCTATGACAGCTGCCACGTAGACTGCCTAAGGATCCGTTATGTTGCCCTATGAGGCACCAAAGTAAACTAAATGGAGTTTATTTTTATTGATTTAAGAGTCCCTAAATTTGGGATGTCTAAAATTTTTACAAAAATAATTTAATTTTAATATTAAACAAGCACAAGAAAAACACTATCAACAGATTATGTAAAATTTTAAAATTTTATTTAATGATAGTTATAGATGTTTAATAACATAATTTATATTATTATAAATAACTATTTATCTTACATTTAATAACATAAATGTAAATAAAACAGTTGCTTTGCATCTAATTTTTCAATACACTTAAATAAAAAAAAAAACTAAAAAAATTCATATTATATTCGTTAAAGTTGAAGTTTGAAAATATTTCTAACAACAAAAACAAAAAACAAAAGAAAAATGATTTTGCTTAATATATATTTATATACACTGTTTTCCAACAATCGCGTGGGAATCTAATTTCAATATTCACACAGTAACTGCATCACAAATAAAAGTTTATTCAAAACAACTTTCAATCAAAAAATATTAAATAATTTGAAAATGTTTTTTTAAATATTACTTAATTTGATTTTTAATATGAAACATATTTTGTTTTTAAGTTTTTGCGCAATTTTGATTTGAGTTTTCCGATATTAATTTCTTATCTTATATGTATACTATAAATAATTTTTTGTTAATGAAGTTTTCATATATAAACCAGTCACTGTTTTTTTTTTTAACTTTGAGGCAAACTACCTACTGTTTTCTCATTAAAAAACATTATTTATTGATTAATACGCATACATCCCATTAAATATGCGATTTTTTATCAACAGAAATCACTTTTTTTCTTTATCTTACATAATGTACTTATGATTTAATTTCTGAATCTGTAAAAGCAAGTCTTCATCTTTTTGCTATAATTTTTGCTAACAGAGTTTTGTTAAAGTGATTACATTTTTGATCAGAAGTTATTGGGACACATGTTTCCAGTTTCATACAACAAATGTTCCCTCATCCTAAGCACTCCACTCCAGATAGACAGGGTCTATCTCTTTTTCCGCCCGCCACTTCAAATACCTTTTTCGCTAGATTATTATCATCGATTCTTATTACATGACCAATCCTACAAAATCGTAAATGTTATAGCAAATATTTTTATCTTAAAACATCTGTCTATGGTTTAATGCAAAACTTTCTAAATTTCTTATGTATAAACTTTCTCAAAAATGTCTTTTAAAATGACTCATTCATAATCTGCAATATATGCTTGCAATTTTTATAACCAATACAGTTGCATTTTAAGGTAATTAAACACCATTTTTTTAGTTTTCTTGAGCATAACTAACGTTTAAATGATGTTCTATATGCTACGTACACATTTCTGCCCACAACAATAATGTCTACATAAACAATCAATCACTACATTATCGCATTCTTTATGCACCTCAATGTAACTATGTTACTCATACGCTCATACGCCCTCATATGCTTCGCTGATATAATAATTGCTGATACTATAAAACAATTGCCATTACAAAAGCACAGCAATATGTAATATTTATGCCCATATAGGAATAGTTGCCGCATCTACATCAAGCTATTTGCAACATAGAACGATTATCATAACCGGTAGAAATGAAATAAATTTTTCAGTTAACCAAATACCTGCTGCATACATACTTGATAATACATTATTAAAGTATAACACGCAAACGCATCAAGTGCATTCAAGTAAATATATGAACAGTACAAATAGTAAGAATCTACGAGATACACAAACATAGATACAAAAACTAAGTATCTTTAGTGTGTTGAGTACATTTATATGATGATGGCAAGTGGTAACTTACACTTCTATACGTTTTGGTTATTCTTTTTTTTAATTTGCAGTAAAAAAAATAAAAAAACCAGATTTCTTAACGGTAGGTACGTTGCAAGTGACTAGTAATTGTGTTGCTTCTTCTTAGTCGTAGTCATTTATACGTATTTATACATATACATATATTTATAGTTAAATATATGATTCTTTATAACATGTTTTTTTTAAATAGCTGTTTTGCACTGTCTTCAAATCTGAGTGTATAGCTTAAGCATTGAAGATTGCCAGCAGCTATCATCATCACAAACAGCGCTGACAAGCAAATAAAATCAGCACGAAAAGCGCGCCGAAGTAAATAAAAAAGTAAAAAGTTTGTTGCTTAAGTCTTTTATTTTTTTCAACACATTTTCAAAGTGTATAACCGAAGAGATGAAAATATTGTGTCTGTGTGTGTCTGAATTGAAATAAAACTGAGATTGTTAATTGAAATGGGACACGTTTATATCAAATAAAAAAATTATATATATAAAACACATAAAATTATGTTACTCAATTATTATAACAAATGTGTCAATATGTATTAATTTTTTAATTTTTAGTTTAAGTCATACACAAAAGATATTCCTTGATACTTTAAAAACACTTAATAATTAATAAAATCATATCAATAATTTTAATTTTAAATAACTACAGTAAATAAATATAGTTATCAAGTTATATTTATATTAAAAAAATAATCAATAAGTCATTGTACAATATTTATAAAAAAATTTTAAGTTTTCTAAATTAAATATATTTGAAATATATAAATACCACAATGCAAAACTGCGGAAGGTTTTAAAAAAGTCAACACAAAAATATGCATTTTTGGTTTTTTAATTTATTATTCGACATAATCTCCTTTAAACTTAATTCACTTTTTCTAACACTATGTTTAATTTTTTATCCCACTACAAGTTTATATCATATGAAAGTCTTTAATTTTTAATACATTTAGTTTATTTTTCCACATAATCTCTACAAAATGTACAATAAAAAGCTTTTACGACAAATGGAATCTTAAAGTCGGTTTCGTTTTTTCAGAATTTTTTAATTTTATTTCGATCATTATTTTTAGTATATTCCTATACGTATTTCGACAAATTCGCTTTTGCCTTCATCAGGAGAATTCTTAATATTATGAATCTGTTTATTTGACACTATTTTTCCAAACTTAAACTTTAAAAAGAAATAGTCTAGTGACATTAGTCCTTGTTGTTTTACATAATTAACTACCATGCAGGCTTAACACGATGCTCTGAACACACGTATTGAGAATATGCGCCGATAAACTCCCGATAATAAACTCTTGGCAATTGAATTTAAATGTTTGATTATAAACTCTTCTCTTTCAACGATTGAGAGCCACCTATATCTCTGTTGTTATTTGAGTCACAGCATAGGGTTGATGAAATGCAACACCACATCGAGCGAAAGCATAAATGCTAACACATTTTTACCACAACTTTAAGTGTTAACCAAATGCATAAGAACACCCCCTTACAAAACTAACTCAGTGTTCAGGACAACCGAAGTTATGGGGGTCCGGATCCAGTGGTACTCGGTTTTATCTCTGGTAAGATGTCGCAAGTGAAAATGCATTTGCTACCATGAACACACTTAATACTAATATATTTTAATCGCCTTTCACGACAGGCATGCCTTACTTCGGGAATATTCTAACCAATAACCGAGAAGAGTAGTGGTCTAGTAGCAGTTAATGTGATATGATGAATAAAATTGAAGGTAAAACTTCAAACTAGTTTTATACATATTGATATGATAATTGTCGAAACATGAGCAGCTGGTGCACTATTTTGGTGTAATAAAAGAACTGTATTTGATAATCGAATCTTTAAATTTATCAAACAACATTGCATAGTAAAAGTAAGTAAGTCAGAGATTTGAATCCGCCAGTAGCCGTGATCAACTGTTTTCCATCTGACAGCATAGTAGTTCTTGCTTACGGACTTCTACAACTTTTTATATTTTCTGATTTGATTACATTCACACATTTCATTAACAATTATGATTTTATGAATAAGTCAACTTTTTTTTCTAAAGCCATTGTAACAGAGACTTGGGAATATGTACGAGATACCCTAAATGAGCACACAATATGCAAAAGGTAGTTAAAATGGTCTTAAATTAATTAGACCAACAATTCCAAACACTTGCATTAACATATAGTCATATTGTGCCAATTTATTATATGGATGGAAATTCTGTCCTACGGAGAGTTTTATTAACATTATGCGATACGGGGTACGGTCGTCTTTACGCAAACTATATTGTGAGAAGGATAATAATTATTAGCATATGTGTAGAATAGTAGGTACGGTTTAGAAGACATTAATTTAAGTTACAAACAGTTAGTTTTTATTTACTTACGAAATTTTGAGTACAAGTAAACATTAATTTATTTTGTGTATTTTTCGTATGAATTTTTTTACTGAAGTTCATTAAACTCAACCAAATTTCACACAGTAATTATTCAAGCGTTAAAGTAGCGAATAGCAACTTCACTGAGTAAGCAAATTGTTTTTCGTTAGATATATAAATACAAATATGTTTGAAGAAAAAAAAAAAGAAAACAAGAAAGAAGTGTTATATATACTTATATTTGTATTATAAAATGCTTATAACGTTTTTTAATGGTAAATAGTTTTCTATACCAAATCTAACAAAACTTAATGAATTGAATTTTTTCATGTCAATTTCAATTTATTACTTGTAAAAAATGTTCATGTAAAATATAATTAAAATGAAAATATTTATGCACAGCAACCGACCGACCAATCGTTGATTCCTCAGCTGTGCACAAATATTTATCTTTAATTCAACATACTTGTATCTTGTGCTCAATTTATTTAAACTTTTTTTCGAATATCTGAATTATATTCATATGAATATAGTGTTTGCAAATGTGTATGTATTTGCTATTGCAAATATTTTTCAAAATAACAAGAAATACCAAAGCCACTTTTTGTGGTTTCCAACCTCTCGTGCACTTACCAGGCTGCCAAATCACATTTGTGGTATGTCGTATTTTATTAGTAATCTTTGTTCAAGTATTTCTGAGCAGCTTTAATAAATATGCAGGTGTGGCCTAATTACAGATACAGTGCCAATGTTCGTACCATTCTTCCATAGTTCTGTAAAAAAAATTTTTATTTTTATATTTTGTTTTGTATAATATAATAAGATATTGAACAATTGATTTATTTGTAAACTTAAATGCCCATTTAATACAACATTTAACAATGTAGAAATTAAAATACTCAAAAATCCATAATTTTTTATGTTTAATATGAACTTGAATGACGGACACAACACAATCATTAATCAAACGTGCAAAACAAAAAACTAATTATTTCGTAGAGTTTCAAAAATGTTAATAATTTGTTGTATTTTAGCTTTTTCTTAAAAATATATGTATCTGGTAAATTTATAAACCTAATTGATTTGAGATGGTGAACTTGATTAGGTTAACTTTAAGTGTAAATCTATGACAGCTGCCACGTAGACTGCCTAAGGATCCGTTATGTTGCCCTATGAGGCACCAAAGTAAACTAAATGGAGTTTATTTTTATTGATTTAAGAGTCCCTAAATTTGGGATGTCTAAAATTTTTACAAAAATAATTTAATTTTAATATTAAACAAGCACAAGAAAAACACTATCAACAGATTATGTAAAATTTTAAAATTTTATTTAATGATAGTTATAGATGTTTAATAACATAATTTATATTATTATAAATAACTATTTATCTTACATTTAATAACATAAATGTAAATAAAACAGTTGCTTTGCATCTAATTTTTCAATACACTTAAATAAAAAAAAAAACTAAAAAAATTCATATTATATTCGTTAAAGTTGAAGTTTGAAAATATTTCTAACAACAAAAACAAAAAACAAAAGAAAAATGATTTTGCTTAATATATATTTATATACACTGTTTTCCAACAATCGCGTGGGAATCTAATTTCAATATTCACACAGTAACTGCATCACAAATAAAAGTTTATTCAAAACAACTTTCAATCAAAAAATATTAAATAATTTGAAAATGTTTTTTTAAATATTACTTAATTTGATTTTTAATATGAAACATATTTTGTTTTTAAGTTTTTGCGCAATTTTGATTTGAGTTTTCCGATATTAATTTCTTATCTTATATGTATACTATAAATAATTTTTTGTTAATGAAGTTTTCATATATAAACCAGTCACTGTTTTTTTTTTTAACTTTGAGGCAAACTACCTACTGTTTTCTCATTAAAAAACATTATTTATTGATTAATACGCATACATCCCATTAAATATGCGATTTTTTATCAACAGAAATCACTTTTTTTCTTTATCTTACATAATGTACTTATGATTTAATTTCTGAATCTGTAAAAGCAAGTCTTCATCTTTTTGCTATAATTTTTGCTAACAGAGTTTTGTTAAAGTGATTACATTTTTGATCAGAAGTTATTGGGACACATGTTTCCAGTTTCATACAACAAATGTTCCCTCATCCTAAGCACTCCACTCCAGATAGACAGGGTCTATCTCTTTTTCCGCCCGCCACTTCAAATACCTTTTTCGCTAGATTATTATCATCGATTCTTATTACATGACCAATCCTACAAAATCGTAAATGTTATAGCAAATATTTTTATCTTAAAACATCTGTCTATGGTTTAATGCAAAACTTTCTAAATTTCTTATGTATAAACTTTCTCAAAAATGTCTTTTAAAATGACTCATTCATAATCTGCAATATATGCTTGCAATTTTTATAACCAATACAGTTGCATTTTAAGGTAATTAAACACCATTTTTTTAGTTTTCTTGAGCATAACTAACGTTTAAATGATGTTCTATATGCTACGTACACATTTCTGCCCACAACAATAATGTCTACATAAACAATCAATCACTACATTATCGCATTCTTTATGCACCTCAATGTAACTATGTTACTCATACGCTCATACGCCCTCATATGCTTCGCTGATATAATAATTGCTGATACTATAAAACAATTGCCATTACAAAAGCACAGCAATATGTAATATTTATGCCCATATAGGAATAGTTGCCGCATCTACATCAAGCTATTTGCAACATAGAACGATTATCATAACCGGTAGAAATGAAATAAATTTTTCAGTTAACCAAATACCTGCTGCATACATACTTGATAATACATTATTAAAGTATAACACGCAAACGCATCAAGTGCATTCAAGTAAATATATGAACAGTACAAATAGTAAGAATCTACGAGATACACAAACATAGATACAAAAACTAAGTATCTTTAGTGTGTTGAGTACATTTATATGATGATGGCAAGTGGTAACTTACACTTCTATACGTTTTGGTTATTCTTTTTTTTAATTTGCAGTAAAAAAAATAAAAAAACCAGATTTCTTAACGGTAGGTACGTTGCAAGTGACTAGTAATTGTGTTGCTTCTTCTTAGTCGTAGTCATTTATACGTATTTATACATATACATATATTTATAGTTAAATATATGATTCTTTATAACATGTTTTTTTTAAATAGCTGTTTTGCACTGTCTTCAAATCTGAGTGTATAGCTTAAGCATTGAAGATTGCCAGCAGCTATCATCATCACAAACAGCGCTGACAAGCAAATAAAATCAGCACGAAAAGCGCGCCGAAGTAAATAAAAAAGTAAAAAGTTTGTTGCTTAAGTCTTTTATTTTTTTCAACACATTTTCAAAGTGTATAACCGAAGAGATGAAAATATTGTGTCTGTGTGTGTCTGAATTGAAATAAAACTGAGATTGTTAATTGAAATGGGACACGTTTATATCAAATAAAAAAATTATATATATAAAACACATAAAATTATGTTACTCAATTATTATAACAAATGTGTCAATATGTATTAATTTTTTAATTTTTAGTTTAAGTCATACACAAAAGATATTCCTTGATACTTTAAAAACACTTAATAATTAATAAAATCATATCAATAATTTTAATTTTAAATAACTACAGTAAATAAATATAGTTATCAAGTTATATTTATATTAAAAAAATAATCAATAAGTCATTGTACAATATTTATAAAAAAATTTTAAGTTTTCTAAATTAAATATATTTGAAATATATAAATACCACAATGCAAAACTGCGGAAGGTTTTAAAAAAGTCAACACAAAAATATGCATTTTTGGTTTTTTAATTTATTATTCGACATAATCTCCTTTAAACTTAATTCACTTTTTCTAACACTATGTTTAATTTTTTATCCCACTACAAGTTTATATCATATGAAAGTCTTTAATTTTTAATACATTTAGTTTATTTTTCCACATAATCTCTACAAAATGTACAATAAAAAGCTTTTACGACAAATGGAATCTTAAAGTCGGTTTCGTTTTTTCAGAATTTTTTAATTTTATTTCGATCATTATTTTTAGTATATTCCTATACGTATTTCGACAAATTCGCTTTTGCCTTCATCAGGAGAATTCTTAATATTATGAATCTGTTTATTTGACACTATTTTTCCAAACTTAAACTTTAAAAAGAAATAGTCTAGTGACATTAGTCCTTGTTGTTTTACATAATTAACTACCATGCAGGCTTAACACGATGCTCTGAACACACGTATTGAGAATATGCGCCGATAAACTCCCGATAATAAACTCTTGGCAATTGAATTTAAATGTTTGATTATAAACTCTTCTCTTTCAACGATTGAGAGCCACCTATATCTCTGTTGTTATTTGAGTCACAGCATAGGGTTGATGAAATGCAACACCACATCGAGCGAAAGCATAAATGCTAACACATTTTTACCACAACTTTAAGTGTTAACCAAATGCATAAGAACACCCCCTTACAAAACTAACTCAGTGTTCAGGACAACCGAAGTTATGGGGGTCCGGATCCAGTGGTACTCGGTTTTATCTCTGGTAAGATGTCGCAAGTGAAAATGCATTTGCTACCATGAACACACTTAATACTAATATATTTTAATCGCCTTTCACGACAGGCATGCCTTACTTCGGGAATATTCTAACCAATAACCGAGAAGAGTAGTGGTCTAGTAGCAGTTAATGTGATATGATGAATAAAATTGAAGGTAAAACTTCAAACTAGTTTTATACATATTGATATGATAATTGTCGAAACATGAGCAGCTGGTGCACTATTTTGGTGTAATAAAAGAACTGTATTTGATAATCGAATCTTTAAATTTATCAAACAACATTGCATAGTAAAAGTAAGTAAGTCAGAGATTTGAATCCGCCAGTAGCCGTGATCAACTGTTTTCCATCTGACAGCATAGTAGTTCTTGCTTACGGACTTCTACAACTTTTTATATTTTCTGATTTGATTACATTCACACATTTCATTAACAATTATGATTTTATGAATAAGTCAACTTTTTTTTCTAAAGCCATTGTAACAGAGACTTGGGAATATGTACGAGATACCCTAAATGAGCACACAATATGCAAAAGGTAGTTAAAATGGTCTTAAATTAATTAGACCAACAATTCCAAACACTTGCATTAACATATAGTCATATTGTGCCAATTTATTATATGGATGGAAATTCTGTCCTACGGAGAGTTTTATTAACATTATGCGATACGGGGTACGGTCGTCTTTACGCAAACTATATTGTGAGAAGGATAATAATTATTAGCATATGTGTAGAATAGTAGGTACGGTTTAGAAGACATTAATTTAAGTTACAAACAGTTAGTTTTTATTTACTTACGAAATTTTGAGTACAAGTAAACATTAATTTATTTTGTGTATTTTTCGTATGAATTTTTTTACTGAAGTTCATTAAACTCAACCAAATTTCACACAGTAATTATTCAAGCGTTAAAGTAGCGAATAGCAACTTCACTGAGTAAGCAAATTGTTTTTCGTTAGATATATAAATACAAATATGTTTGAAGAAAAAAAAAAAGAAAACAAGAAAGAAGTGTTATATATACTTATATTTGTATTATAAAATGCTTATAACGTTTTTTAATGGTAAATAGTTTTCTATACCAAATCTAACAAAACTTAATGAATTCCATATTCCAAGTTACAATTTCGTGACTTTTGCTTGATAAGAAGCAGCATCCAAGAAATTACTACTTTGACCGCCAAGTCCAAAAATACTCAAAATTTAGTAGACAGATCCTTTAAAAGATTTTACTATTCACAGTAGCCCAGGAACATTTAAAGATGTGACATCATTGAATAAAGTTGTGAACAAAGAATAATGTATTCTTTGGTTCTCAGTTTAAAATATCCTAGTAGTGCCACACATAATATGATTGCTATATCAGTAAAAAAAGTAATTGGTGGAAATTATAAACAAAGAATTAAATTTATTTACAAAACGAAATAATGTTTACAAATGAATAAATTTCAGATTTACATGACCTAGAAATACCATAGAAAATGTATATTGAAAATGTATTAACTTTTTTTTAAAGTTTTTCAGTTTTCCGTAAGTAGAAGAATTTGGAATGAAGAACCGCTATTGATATTTATCATCTTTTAATAGACCACCAAACAATCGAAGAAAGAAAACTGAAACTTCTGCAAATAATAGAGCAATAAACCGAAGTAATATATACAGTTGCTTATGAAGATACAAATTCTATAGCATTCCGAAAAATTAAATTTGAAAGTAATTGAGTTAATTTTTTTTTTTTCACAAAAGAAAAAGAAATTTATTGCATATTATTTACACATATATAAATACTACTTAAAGCTGGTAGTAGACATTTTGCTTAACGTCATTCTCAAGATTAGTCTTTCTACTTCTATAGCATTTCGGTTTAGATCCAAAAATAAAAAGATAAGATGATTTGTATTTACTTAAGATAAGTAAGTTCTATAAATGATGATTCCTTAATTTTCAAAAAACGATAGAAATAATATTATTAATATTATTATAATGTTGTAGTCTCTTCAAACAGAAACTGTTAAAATATTTCAAACCGTTGTGTTCAAGACAGCCTTTTTTAATGAACTAAATATATTAGTCTTTAGTATTTTAAACTACAGACTATAAAAAAATGAATTTTAAATTTAAAATAATTTTTTAAATTAAAATAAAACAAAAACAAAGTAAAACTTTGAAAATCTTTTAACTGTTGTATGGTTTTAAAAAATTTGATGTATGTTTTTTTAATTAAATACGAAATTAAAATTCTTGATATTTGACATGTAACGTATATATTTTATTATTCAAACGCATTTTATAGTAAACTTTGTTTGAAGAGTGCAACCCTGTGGTGGTTTAAACATGTTTAACTAGTAGTTCAAGCTCTTAGATACCTTTTCCGGAGTTCAACATGGTTAATTCGTCTGTTTGAAAAAGATATATATTTGTTGTGGAGTTAAACAAAAATTTTATTATAAACATTTAATATATTATTGAAGTTCAAATATATATATACATATATTTAGTAAGTGTACATTCAGTACCCATGAATGTAGGTACATAAATATATTCAAAAATCAATATTTATATAATCTCAGAAAAATCGCTATAAATCTAAAAAAATTGACGGATCAAAAACTGTTGCATGTGGCTATCATAAAATTATTTGCTTTTCTCAAAACTTTTTTCAGAATATAAATATCTTACATAGATTTAAAGATATAGGAACTCAAGTCTGAACAATTTCAACAAAATAAAGAAATCATTTTTTTTATTTATGTATGTGTCGTAAGTATATTTTTTACACTAAATTTTTTGTTAAAGTGTTTTGTATAGATCCAATAGATGTTTAGAATTCTAATTTTCTTAAATTATGTTTCTAAATATAGAGGGATTTCTAAATATAACTATATCTTAATCATATTGGTAATTGTTATAACAAACATCTATGAAATAGACGATGCCATTCCAGGGCAATACATTATAATGAAATCCTTACGACTATTTTTAACTTTTTTATTGATTCATAAAATACATTTATAACTACAACATGAAACTATAAAATTATAAATTCATCTGTTAGCAGTACATAGAGAATTGAGTATAGTTATTGGTCCATTCTAGTATGCATGGAATGGATGGAAAAATAAAAAAAATCATCTGATAAGTTAACATATATAATAAATATATATTATTTATATATTATTGAAAATAAAATTATAATTAATTAATTCATTCAATTATTTTACAGCTGGTTTATGATTTCGTTCTAATATAAACACAGCAAATAAAATTGTTAATAAAATCTTTCATAGTAATAGTAACAAAACTCCAGAAAAATATGCGAACAAAAAAGTCAAGTACGGCTTTGGATCAGTTGGTTAAGGTGCGCTGATTCTGAGCTTCACATTTGGCAAGACCCAAGTTCGATTCCTGGTACTTGCAGTCTCAAAAAATAATTATTTACGAATAATTAAATACAAGAATTATTTCCAAGACCACTGATGATGGGTATTTGGCAATACTCGAAACAGCTGTATGGTCAGCCAAAAATTCAATTAATTAAAATAATATAAAAAATAAATTTTGTTGTTGTATTTCACTACTGTTCGGAAAAAAAACCTCTTTATATTATTTTTATAATAAATATAAATATTTATATATATGTCTATGCATAAATATAAGTATATAAAAATAAATATATATATATATATAAATAACAAATATAAATATTATAACATAAGTGTATATATATATATAAATGTCAATAACTTTAGAATTATATAAAGTTTGGTTTTACTTACTGCATGTTTATAAAGTGTACCTATGATGCAATAAATTTATTAATATAGTAATTAACACCTAATCATACTATATTATAGATATTTTTGAGCATGCGAAATTAATATAAACTTAGCATGCAATTTATTAGCAGTTGATTACATTCATATCTAGAAAAATGGAGCGTAAAATTTGGTACATATATATATGCATAATATTATTTTAAATGCATCACGTTATCTTGTATACAAGTTTTGAATTATTTACTGTAAAATACGGCAACGCTTAAGTGGATTGCAATGCTTCCAATTACTACGAATAAGAAATTATCTTTCCAACACCCACACATGTAGACTCTGAACCATTTGTCTTCATTGACTTGTAAAGAAAAGTAGGCGTTATTAATTAAAATTTTTATGCCGGAAATATTTAACTGTAATCAACTATTAATATATAAGTCTTTCCAATCTAATGATTTATATAAACATTTTTGGTGAATAGATTAAAATTTTGTACAATACTGTTTAACATTTTATTTGGCATGATATAAAATTTAAATGTATTAAAAACCAAAGTTGTTTATTTTAAGAAATTTGTCTTATTTTTGTATAAATAAAATGCTTCACTATATAAGGCAGTCCCTAAACTAAAACTATTAATTTATGTACAAAATATTTAATTGAATAATTTAAAACTTTATTGATGTGCATAAACCTCGCGATTGATTTGTAATTAAGAAACTCATCTTCTACTTGACGTCACTTTATATGAGAGCTTTGAACTAAAAACTTTTTTCAATATATCTCCTAATAGAACTTTTAGATTGTATTTGATGTACCAACCTAGAAAATAAATTGCGATTTTTTGACAATTTAAAAAAATATGTTTTAACCTATATTCCGCTCCTTTAAGTAAAAATTAATAGTATAAATATTATGTATATCGATTGAGCGGCTTAGAAACCTATTTGTATAAGTTTATATACATAAATAGATTTTTATTTACATATATATGAATATAGAGATTTCGAAAAGTAGTAAAGTACAAAAATAAAAATTCTTTTTATATTATTTTAATTAATTGAATTTTTAGCTGACCTATCATGTGATCTTGAAATTATTTCTCAAAGCTTTACCTGACTTGTATATTCGAACTTGGAGTTTTTTCTTAATTTGCTATAAAAGTTCATTAACAATTCACTTACTGTGTTATATTAGAAAGAAATCATAAACTAGCTGTAAAATAATTAAATAAATTATTTATATTTTTATTTTAATTGTTAAATTTCAATACTATTCTTTTGTAGAGGCATTATTGGGTCAGTTGGCTAATGAACTCTAAATCTGAGCTTCATATTTGGCAGGGCACGAGTTTAGTACTTGGTACTTTAACTATTTACGAATAATTAAATATAAGGAATAATTCCAAGACCACTGATGATAGATATTTGGCAATACTTGAAAAAGCTGTATGTTCAGCCAAAAATTCAATTAATTAAAATTCAATTAATTAAAATAAAAATAATTTTTTTGTTGTAGTTCACTACTTTTCGAAACCTTTCTATAAATATAGCAGTTTCTATTAACTAAAATAGTCAGTATGGTCATGTTGATATATTTAATATATATCATATCAATATCATATTTAAGAAGTTTAATTTAGTTTTGTTTTAAAAAAGTAATTTACTTACCAAATAGATCTATACAAATATTAAATAAGTTTAATTCGAGATACGTATAAACAAACTTAAATACAAATATAAATTTTAAATTTAAACTTAACAATAAGTTATCGCAATTTATTTAAATTTAAACCGAAAACTGTTTAATTAAAAATTAATTAGTGTTTTGAAAATATTTAATTTTCTTTTGAATTATATTTTCATACCTGAAAAATAAAACTATAAACATAGTATTAACTCCATGGTGAGTAAGCAGTACTAATTGATAATATCCGTAATAGAAACAAAAATTTAATAAATAGATATAATCTCTAAGATTCTGCACAATAATGGAGTGCAACAATTCATTTAATTATCTCGCAATTTACTTTTAAATATATGAAATTATTGTATAAAAATTAAATAATGGTATGTAGTAATAAATGTTTAGATCATTGCGAATTTGAACGAAATTAGAAATAGATAATTTCAAAGCAATACTGAATGGAGACATAAACTGACATTTTTTAATTATGTACATATATCAATTAAAGCAATCAAATAATGTTATAGTAATTAATATAAAAATTTTTAAACCGTTTTTTGCCCCATTTTGATTTTAATTTGATATACTAAGTAATGGAAATAAAAAAAGTTAATAATAATAAAAATAAATTAATGTTTAGTACTTCAATATGTGTACTTACATATATATACATGTGAAAATTTTTTTCTAGCTGTATAACAGAAAAAATAAATTCAAAAATATTTATAGTGTAAATAATATTAAACAATTTTACTGTTAAAAAACGGTTCCCTCTAAATCAGAATACAATGAAAGTAGCGTATTGGTTTCATTTCGCGAATATTTGATAATTAGCACTTATCGCACTGATGATGCAAAAAGAATTTTTTATTTTTAAATAGAGTAAATAAAATAAGTATAGCCAAATATGAAATATGATGTGAAAGAAAAAAAATGTGATAAATACACAAAACCTGAAAAACTACGGTACTTTTAATCTAAAATATTGGGCTCAAAATTATTTCATACGCGCTTCGTTTTTTTTTTGTTTTTTTGGTTTAATTGTAAAAGCATTTCTCTTACCGGCTCGCAATTATTTATTATTTGGAACTTAAATGGAACTTTCTTTAAATCAAATAAGTTACAACAATTATTTGCCGAAAGTTGGTACAAATAATTTGAGTGACTTTTATCAAGAAATTTATCAAGAAATGACATATCTAAGGTAGTGGTTTATAAAACCAGTAATTAACATGTTTTGGTAGACATGTTCTTTAGTTAGGAGTTCCCTCTTTTAAATTGCATAGAATGTGAAATTTCTTAGACAATTATGTTTCTACAAAAGTGTTTAATGCTAAAATTATAAATATCCTACATTATTTTACCGTCTTAAGTATTACAATGTACCCGTAATATACCATATATAACCTAACACGTCATAAGCATTTGTTTACATTAACAAAAAAGCAGATTAATGTAAGTGTTCCAGAAAAAAAAGTTTTCAATGGGCAAAACCTTTTAAGCTATTTGATTAATAATTATTTAAATATACTGATTTGTACACGTCAAGTTATTAAATATAGATAGTTCATTGGTAGTCGTAACTAGTCACTTATGACTAGTTGCGGTGCTAGGAAAGGTTGAAAAATTTAGCTACTAATATTATAATAAAAAGACATAATAATACAACCAAACATAGATGTTTATATATTGTATACATACATATTTATATATATTATATATTGTTTATATACAAAAATCCATTTTATATTATTTTAATTAATTGAAATTTCTCTAATCATACAACTGTTTCGAGTATTACCAAATATCCATTATTCATGTATTTAATTATTCGAAAATAATTTTATGAAACTGCAAGTACCAGGAATCGAATTCGCACTCACGTTTGCTACATGTGGTACTTTAGTACCAAAATTGGTGCTTTTCTTTCCGTATGGTACTCTGGTACTCGTTTTTAGAAAATGGTACTTTTTTAAAGCACAAACTTTATTATATATATGTCATTATTATATTAACCAATTCAATTTATTTATAGATGTAACTATGCACTATGAAACTAATATAATTTTATGTATTGATTTACTAAAAATATTGGAGCTACAAAAAGTAAAAGAAAATTTAGATCGGAATGGAGCTTAAGACCTTATATAATGTAATGTAGAACTATTTCCTAAAAAGATATGCATTATGTATGGTCAGCAAAAGATAGTCCGATTATTTAAATATTAAAATTGTTATGGATAAAAAGACTTGTACTCTTCCACATCTTCTGTACATTTTATATATATTGTATTTTCTTATTAACACAATAGAAAAAAATTGAACCTTTTTTTTATAGAAATGTTACCTTTTTGAACTAATTTTGGTATAGATAAAAATTTTCAAGTGGCAACCGTGCTCGTGCCCTGCCAATTTCGAAGCTCAGTGTCGGCGCACCTTAACAAACAGATTTAATTTAATTTTGTAAAAGTTTCGATTACATATTTGATTAAATATTTTACATAATACACAACTCAGTATTCATTTGCTTTAAATCTTAGCTCGTCGTATAAGTATAGTGAAAATTAAATTATAAAGAAAACTAATTAATAGTCTATTCAGATTTAATTAAGTTAAAGTTTAAACTTAAACTTAAACGCATTGAAGAAAAAGTATTTCAAAATTTTCAGGAAAATTACTCTTAACTTTGTTCCAAAGCGCGTGCGTAAATGCATTAAAATTCAGAGTTGTATTTATTAGTGTGTAAATGCAATGGCCTGTAAATTGTTGAATTGTTAGTAAGTTTGTTGCATTGTTTGGCTGTAAACGCGCCTCTGATTGAGAAAGTGTTTAAAGTGAAATTTTTTTTTAAAATTCAAACATAATGAAAATGCATTTAATGCACAAACAATTGATTATTTTTTTATTTAGCATTTTTATTGAAATCTTTTGATGTGTTTTTTTTTATTTTTCAATATTGGCATAGAGAAATTTTTGTATTGATAAGATTTAATCTAAGATCTTATCATTTAATTTTTAAGTAGGTGTAATTTTCTTTTAATTCTACTTGAATTAAAAAAATTTTTGTTGGTTTATAAAGTTAAAAAAAAAATTTTTTTTTATTAATTAACCAACCTACATGAATGCAATTTGATTTAATATATCAAAAGCACAACATAGTACAGATATTGCAAAACTTTTGCCTACAGATTTTTATTATTTTATTAATAATTTCGAAATTAAGTTCACAACAAAAATGAACTTTTTTCACATAAGCTCCAGATATATTGGTCGTGCGAAGAAACTGCATTGTTCTCTAAAAACATCGTAAAATAACAACAACTTAGACTTAAACATTATTACTCATTTTGACCCATATTAAAAGTAAAAACCATACTTAGAGTTTTTTATATTTCATGGTAAACGACTAAAATCTTCTAACTGCAATGTGAGTTTTTCATTCATTACTCGTGCCCTAACTCCGGAAATCATACATCTTGGCCTTGAAAATTTTTCGGTTTAACTTAAAAGAGTTTTCGCACATTAAATCTTTTTTCAAATTTAGGTTTATAGTTTTGTAACGCTTTTAATTTTAATTAACTTTTAATTTTTTTTGTTTCTGTTTCAGGCTGGGAACTTCGTGGCTTAAATTGTTATAAATACTTTAATATCAAACATTCGTGGGTGAAAAGCGCAGAGCTGTGCCGAAGGTAAGTGTACTTGTAATAAATAATACTCAAGAGTGAAAAAACCTCAAATTGGAATATATGTATATATATTAAAACTTTAACCATCTCTTTATAAAGTAAAATAAAAATTAAGTTGCTTACAAATATGATTCTCTAAAGCACATATAATCAATTTCATTAAGAAAACTAGCTAGCAAAGATGCATATTTCATTACCTTCTATATTGAACTAGAGATAACAATCATATCTTGTCATATATCACAACCAAAATATTTTGAAGCACGTTCCTTTTACACACGGTTTTCATAATATAAATTCCTTCCTTACTAAATGCACTTCCTTACTACTTACTAGATTTCTTACTACACTAAATCTATGAGAGAAAAGTTAAATATCGTGTAAAATAGACTAATAGAAATTTTTCTCATAATCTCTTTTTATATATATTTCATATAAAATTTATATTTTTATGTATATTTTATATATATATTTTATATATATTTCATACATATATTTTTTTATATATATTTTGTATAAATATTCATATATTTTATATATATATTATATAAAAATATATATATTTTTTTATATATATTTTTTTATATATATTTTAAAATATATTTTTTTTAACAACTGTATTATATTTATATGTATCAATAAAGAATCCATAAGCATCTCAGCTATTTTAGACATACCTGTAGAACATTAGTAATTTTTTTTATATTCGCTAATAATTGATTTGCTTAAGGTCTTGAACCATCCCTTTTATTATATAGTATCTATAACCATCCCTTTTATTAGTATTTATAACCATCCTTATTGCACGTGCCTTAAGTGCTTGTATAAATTCATTTCGTATTTAATTTTAGCAAATATAGAATTAAAAAATATTCAGTTTGATTACGTTTGATCTGTATATTATGCTCCACTGTCTATGAATTCGTTTTAATTACGTGTTTTTTTTTTTGATTAACCGCTTTCGTTTCGTAACGCTTTCGTTACTATTTTCTGACAGCTCTTCAAGGTTTTCAAAATAAGAAATACCTAACAATTGTCGCTCTGCTTCAAACTAGAGCTAGAGCTGGGTCTCTGTACAACAGGTGAATAAAAAATAACTTTTCCTCTTCGAAAAACCAGTAAAAATCAGCAATTAGAAAAACAAGTCACTGGGTTGCCATTTAGTCAATGAACAACCCATTAGACAACATAATTGGTTGTTGGACTTAACGGTTACTAAATTCCTTTAGAAAGCATTGCGCAAATAGTTTCGTTTTTCAATTAGTTTATACGAATTGAATAGTTTATAGTAAAAATTCTTATAGCACAAATGTACAGGTGTTAAACACTTAAGTACCTATAAAATAACTGACAAAGTACATTGCTACAGCATTAAATATCGATTCATCTGCTACACATGAGATGTTATAGAGATGCTACACATAATATAATGACTTTTTATTTGATATATGACATAGTAAAGATGATAAAACTTTGATTGCTGATTCGTTATCAATGATACCAATCTCTCAATAATATATCTCTTTCCAATAGTATATCAACAATAGGTTTGAGCGCTATCACTTCCATTCAAAATATACTGCAAAATCTAGTATACTGTCTGGCACATTAATTATGATTGTTTTTTAATAAATTCTTAAACATAATTTTATTATATAGTTTTGATAAAGTATCATATATATATATATATATATATCCACAAGTAATACTGAATGTTTTTTTACAGATAGTAATAATAATAAAAATAATAAATAATATTTTTAAACTCCTTATGTTGCAATAACATAGTGTTTGAATAATCTTATTAGGTTTAGTTGACTTATGTTATAGTCAAGCTCTTGTAGAATATCCTAAACATTCCTTATAATGCTAGACTACATTTCATATGGTTCGCATTGTGCTATTCAATTTATTCTGATTATTGTAATTCATAATTAAAAACTGCTACATTCATTGATATTAGAATAAGTAAGGTCTATTGTACTTCTATTGAAAGTAACATTTATCATATAGCAATTAAACACAGATATGTTGTCGCTTGAATACGTAATACTGTAATTGTGTTATTCTTAATTTTGTGTGATAGTCACCACATCTGTACGCGTTAGAGTAAAATCAGTTTGACAATCGAGGTATTGTGATAATGGACTATTGTATATTGTAGTTTCAAATCACAATTTTTTGCTAAATGCTTATTTGCAGGTTTAAATTAAAAAACCAAGTGAAGAATATTTTTCACACGTGACTATCATATTACTTTTATTTGTGTACTGATAAGTTATATATTTCGAAGATAATGACTTCCATTCATCACTGTAATATGATGTATGTATTATGCATGTCTTCATAAATACTTTAAGAGAGATGATATTAAATAATGTAGTCAAAAGACATCATTATTTTATTCCGATATCTTGCAATTAAACTAAACTAACAATCAAGACAAACATTTAATTTATTTGTTAAATAATTTTGAACCAAATATGTCATATCAAAATTATTTGAATGGATTCTTCTGTCTCAATTTTTGTAAAATGAACGGCACTCATTTTTCTTGGCAGGTCAAATCCCTTTCAAAATATTCATTTTATTTATTAATCAAATTTATATATTATAACCAATAGGTCAACTATTAAAAATATTAATAAATAATCTTCTGTCAAAAACTTTCGATCGTATTGATATTTCCTTAGTACAGCGTACTACGCTGTACTATACACCAAGTTAAAGAAATTAATTTTGTCTTTAAAAGCTAGCGTTAGCCAATAATTCAATGAAGTTTATTGTTTAAAAGAAAGTTTAACAATTACAATTTTCACATTGAAGTATGCGGTTTTCTATAACTGACCATGTTTTCACCAATGCAATGTACCTCGTCCGCATGAGGAAAGAAATTGAAATAAAATTTCAAGTTTTGTATTACGAATTCAATTATTTTAAATAAAGACAGAAACAAGTACTCAAAATCCCATGCCAGTATCCGCACCGGCTTTTTTACATAGCCAAATAATTAGTATGGCACCTTTGTTGTATAGGCAAACAGCTTGAATTATTTGTCAAATCGTTTATTGACCCTTTTCTATGCGACTATCTATCTATCCATCTATCCACGCGGCTAGCATGCTAATTTGTGCGGAGACAACAAGTAAATAAATTGATTTATGCAAAAATAACTAAAAAAGTAAATAAAAATCAAATGTGAAATTAAGTGACAAAAACGTGTTTTGTATAAAATTTCAAAGTAACTATAAATAAACATTAAATAATAATACTTTATTACTTTTGTTTTACATACCAAATTACAATCTATTTAAAATACTGTTTCAGATTTTTAAAAAAATTTTTTTTATTGAAATATCAATCTCTGAATTTTTTTTATTGTATTTATTTAACTTTTAATATAATTTCAAATATTTAAAATTTTATCGTATCAGTAATATTATTTTATTGCTGATAAATAATATCAGCAATATGTGAAATAAATAACGAATTATCAAGCAGTTAAGAATTTTTAATAAAATTAGTCTTAATAATAATTTGTTAATAACAGAATTACATTTTTTTTTTTTGAAATTGTATCTTAAACTAATTAGCAATATTGACAGGGCGAGAACAGAATTACCAATGAGTTACATATATTTTTGTAACTTTCATCGAACGTTTTTATTCTGCCTTTCACCTGAAGGCCATTACATCTTTTAGGCAAAAGATTCCTTATTTTACACAGAAAAAATGAAGAAAAACTTCCATCTTAGTGTCAAAGCAATGTTGGACAATCACAAAAAATATGAAAAAAAGTCTTAAATCCTTAAGTGATATTCTGTCACATAAAACATACCATACATAAGATGGAAAGATAGGTATGTCCACTCATTTCAAAAAATTCTTGAGTTTTGATGCCAAAAGAGTAAACATCGTTCACAACCTAAACAAGTAGAGTCTAAAGTCACTCTCTGATGCCCAAATAGGCCGCTGCCGCCTGCAATAAACACCTATACAAAGTACGTATATCCGACACAAATATTTGCAGATTCTGCTGTAATAAGGAAGAGAATATAAAATATTTGATCACCAACTGTGACGTACTAGGCCATAGAAGGCACAAAATTTTACGAGAATGAAGATCTTCAAAAACTCCCTCCAAAGGAGCTATTTTGATTCCTCGAGATACTAAATGCCTAAATGCAATGGGGTGCACAATAGATCAAACTGGTCGCAGTGCATAAAGGCCTCAGCCTAACCCATAAACCATTACTATTATCATTACCAAAATGAAAAGAGGTGTTAAGTTTATTCATTAATAATAAAAAATTTTCAATTATTTGTCAAGTTCTATGATATCTCTTTAAACGCTGACTTAATATTTTTAGATTTGATATATTTGTCAAGTTATATATAAGTTATACCACCTTTGGGTTACTAGTTACTTAAAGCTATGGTTAGACTATGATGAAATTGGCATTGTCTGCAAAATGAGAAAGTCCACATTAATTGATGGTAATCAATTTTATTAATTTTATTATTTTTCCAAAAAATACACTCAAAATGATGCAATAATTCCAAGTTCTTTCATGCTTGTTAAAATCATAGACGCAGGCGTGGTGACATACAGAGATGAAAAAGTAATGTTTCTCTGAACATCCTTCGATATACAATACAGACAAATATGCAAACGTTAGAGAAATAAAAAATCTATCGGATCAGTTGAATAAGAGCGTAAGTCACATATCCGTTTGAAGCTACTGAATCTTATGTAAAAAATAAAATAAATAACTCAAAGCTATTAGTTTGATTTTTCAATTGACAAAACATTTATGTAACAAAATGACTATTTATAATTAATTAATAGGCTATGAATGCACCCCGATCTAAAAGATCTATTATGCGCCTAAAGACCCAACTAAAATAATTCTAGGCTATTTATAAATATCGTAATTGCTGTTGGCTTAACTTTTACTATTTGATTTGGGATAAGGACCCGCTTTCAAGCTACATAAGTCTACTTCTTGGCGCCGATGGGTAGTTCCATAGAATCGACCGGAATCGCTTTCTACCGCACCTATAATCTTGATGTGGTAATTGTGTCTACAGTGACCTGTAAGAAGTTCAGAGTAGAGTTTAATATCGTTTCTGCTAGGGTTAAGGATATCATCAACTTTGATGTGTTCAGGATCAATGAATCTTGACTACCACATCTCTGTTTGTGGTCTCCAATGTTCAATGTTTTGTTTCTCCTGTTCACATAATAAGTTATTTGTGAAGTTATGAAAGTATGCCCTTCATGTCCCGGTACCTACATTACAGTAATATAGTTCCTTGATGCTAGAGTATTAGGAAGTTTAAAGCATTCCTAGACTAACTTTGAAACAAAATCTATGGATTCGAAGACTTGAATGAATTTTTCAGGCATTCGAATGTTGCTTAGCAAATATGTTAAAACTCAAAAATCTACATTAAAGTCGGTCACAAATTAAGGCACCACTGATATTTGTCTTCAAATTTTGTAGCATTGTTTATTTAAAATAAATAAAGCAAGTCCAGACAGTCGAAAAGAATATTATTTGTACGTTTCGTAGTGAAAGTGTCTATCTCAAATGGATATATAAAATGTAGGACATGTTTTTGATAAAAAAGATTTGGACCGAGCATGGCGACATGAATTCGCTATTTAAGATCGAATTCGCTTTTAGTCACTTGGTCAACAGAGAGCTTTGTGTATTTTAATCGCTCGATCAAAACCAAGCATTATGAAACTATAGTTTGTAAGTTCCTATCAGAATAACGAATTATCATACACAACATAATGCAATTAAACATTTATTACTCGATAAATATTTTAAAATAAGTACTATATTTCCCAGACTTCATCATATATAATGTTTTCCAATTACCGAAACTAATCGTAATAATGCTCTTGAAATAGTAAATATATATAGTAAAATAGAACTCATCGAAAAGCTGATCATTTGAAAATTGACTCATGTAGTGAGTAACAATTTAGTGAAGAATGCCATTTCAAAATCTTTGAATCCATCTGCACCTTTTTTTCAATAAAGACGTAAACATTTATTAAACCTCCGTCTGATTTTCTATTCATTTAAGACTGCCTCACTGAAAACTGAACTGAAATTATTATTGCGTTTAGTTTTCTACAACTATTTTAATTTCTTCTCTCTTCCTGGGAAAATAATTTAAATAATATTCATTGAACTTTATTAATGACAATTGTTATTATAACAATAAAAATTTTAATTCACATGCGTGAAATATGGGAATAAAAATTTTCATATTTCTATTTGCAAAAGTTAAATTTATTTATCATTATTAAATTTAATTATATAACAAATTTACAATTTACGATAGACGCGGGAAATGAGTTTTACACTTTATATTAATTTTTGAATTATAAAAATGTTCACACGTAAATTAAATATACTAAAAATTTGTGAGCTATAATATATCAATTTCTTCTTATCGTTTAGATATGGTGCCGAATTGGTTGTGATTGACTCTTACGCGGAAAATAACGATACACTCACAATTGCGACATCGAGCGATCCCAACCGCCGTGCTTCGGACAAATATTGGTTGGGTTTGGCATCACTGGATGATTTGCGTACAAATACTTTGGAGTCTGCATCGGGTGCACTTGTTTCTCAGTACTCGGGCTTTTGGTCATTACATCAACCAGATCCGATGTCAGGTGAATGCGTTGCAGCAACATTTGCTTCAAAATTGCAATCCTGGGGTTTGGGTACTTGCGAAAGCTTGCTTCCGTTTATGTGTCGTGCGCCTGCGTGTCCACAAAATTCAATTCATTGCGCAAATGGTTTGTGTGTGAACCAGGCATTTAAATGTGATGGATCTGATGACTGTGGCGATGGCTCCGATGAACTTGATTGCCCAGCACAATGCCATTATCATATGCAATCGGGTGGTGATGTTATTGAATCACCAAACTATCCACACAAATATGCTGCTTTGAGTAAATGTAAGTGGACTTTAGAAGGTCCCTTGGGTAGTAACATAATACTGCAGTTCCAAGATTTTGAAACTGAAAAAACTTTTGATACTGTACAAATTTTGGTTGGTGGACGTACTGAAGATAAATCAGTGTCTTTAGCTACTCTGAGTGGAAAATTGGATTTAACTACACAACCACTTGTATCTGCTTCCAATTTCATGATTGTTAAGTTTACTACCGATGGTAGTGTAGAACGTAAAGGTTTTCGTGCTACATGGAAAACGGAACCAAATAGTTGTGGCGGCACTTTAACAGCTACTTTGCAACGCCAAATATTAACTAGTCCAAATTATCCTAAAAAGTATCCGGGTGGCTTAGAGTGCCTTTATATAATTAAAGCACAAAACGGACGCATAATTTCTGTTGAAGTTGATGATTTAGATATACTAGAGGGCCGTGATTATATGCTTATACGTGATGGTGAATCGCCTATGAGCCGTCCAATTGCAAGACTTACTGGTGGCACCAATAATAATAAAAAAGTTATAATATCAACAGGAAATTCATTGTATTTGTACTTTAAATCGAGCTTGGGTGATTCTGGCAAAGGATTTAGTTTGCGTTATATACAAGGCTGTAAAGCTACAATTACTGCACGCAATGGTACTGTGACCTCACCTGCTTATGGACTTGGTGATTACCCTAAAAATCAGGAATGTTTTTTCACAATACGTAACAGTCTGGGCACACCGTTGTCTTTGAAATTTGATAAATTTGTGGTGCATAAAAGTGATTTTGTACAAGTTTATGATGGTTCATCTACTTCTGGCTTGCGTTTACACTCTGGCAATGGGTTCACAGGTACAGCAGTTCCAAAACTAACTTTGACTGCTTCATCCGGAGAGATGCTCATTAAATTTAATTCTGATGCACTACACAGTGCTCCTGGGTAAGTTAAATATTACAATATTACACGTATGGTTAAAATCAAATGTATGCTATTTGAACTTGCTTTTAGTTGGACTGCAACATTTTCCTCCGATTGTCCGGAACTTAAACCTGGCATTGGTGCTTTAGCTTCAAGTCGTGACACAGCATTTGGTACTGTAGTTACATTTACATGCCCCATTGGACAGGAATTTGCTACTGGAAAAACGATTATACAAACAGAGTGCATGAAAGGTGGCAATTGGAGTGTATCTTATATACCTAAGTGTCAAGGTTAGTTAATTGTACAATATTTTATATATAATTTTATTAAAAACAACTACATTTATTTCGCTCAGAGGTTTATTGCGGTCCCGTACCACAAATTGATAATGGATTTTCTATTGGGTCGTCGAATGTAACATATCGTGGAATTGCCATGTATCAATGTTACGCTGGTTTTGCTTTTGCTTCGAGTGAACCTATCGAGAAAATTTCGTGTTTACCAGATGGCCGTTGGGAACGGAAACCTACTTGTATGGCTTCACAATGCGCTCCTTTGCCAGAAGTACCGCATGCCAATGTTACACTTTTAAACGGTGGTGGACGAAGTTACGGCACAATTGTAAATTATGAATGTGAATCCGGCTATGAACGTACTGGTCATCCAGTTTTAATATGCATGTCAAATGGAACTTGGAGTGGCGATGTACCACGTTGCTCAAGAAAACGTTGCTATGAATATCCAAAGATTGAAAATGGTTTTGTAGTTGATGCTGCGCGGTCATACTATTATGGCGATGATGCACGTGTGCAGTGCTTCAAAGGTTATAAATTAATTGGCAGTAACATTATACGTTGTAATACTGAGCAAGAATTCGAAAATCCCCCTACTTGCGAAGATATTAATGAATGTACTTCCACACAATGCGATTTAGCGACGACTGAATGTATGAATACAAATGGTTCTTTTCATTGCCAGTGTCGATCTGGATTTGCTCCTACAACGGAATGTCGACCAGTAGGTGATTTGGGACTTGCTAATGGTGGCATACCAGATGAGAGTATTAGCACATCTGGTAATGAGGAAAGTTACACAAAAGGTATGATACGACTTAACTCTGTCGGTTGGTGTGGCGCTTCTACTGAACCAGGTGCAAATTGGATTTTAATTGACCTTAAAGCTCCAACTATATTACGTGGTTTTCGCACAATGTCAGTTGAACGTTTAGATGGAAATATAGCTTTCACCTCTGCAGTACGCTTGCAATACACAAATGAGTTGACCGATGTTTTTAAAGATTATACGAACCCTGATGGCACTACGGTTGAGTTCCGAATTTTGGAACCTACTTTATCTATACTTAACTTACCTATGCCAATCGAAGCACGTTTCATACGTTTAAGTATACAAGATTATGTGGGTGCACCCTGTTTACGCATGGAGCTAATGGGTTGCACTCGTTTAGATTGTGTAGACATAAACGAGTGCTCCAAAAATAATGGAGGATGCCATCAAAAATGTATTAACTCGCCTGGTAGTTACAGTTGCGCTTGTAACACTGGTTATCAGTTATATACAGTAAACGGCACTGCCGGCTTTAGTATTGAAAAAACTGAAACTGGTGAACGCGATGGTGACACATATCGCCGCAACAAAACTTGTGTACCACTTATGTGCCCACAACTTCTCGAACCTGAAAATGGCAAATTACTTTCCGATAAATACGATCATCACTTTGGCGATGTTGTAAGATTCCAATGTAATTTCGGTTATATCATGTCCGGTAGTTCTGCATTGCTTTGCTTGTCAAATGGACAATGGAATGCAACAGTGCCTGAATGCAATTGTAAGTAGATACAGTAATTAAAAAACAGTAAAATGTATTAGTAAAATTTCTATTTTAATTTCAGATGCTAAATGCGTTTCTCTTCCTGATGATAAATTAGAAGGGCTCACTGTTGTGCGACCAGATCCTGAATCAGTGCTTGTGCCGTTTAGAGATAATGTTACCGTAGCTTGCAACTCTGCTGGGCGCCACCTCAAAGGTTCTGCTTCTGCTGGTTTCCGGCAATGTGTTTATGATCCGAAACCTGGTCTACCTGACTATTGGCTATCTGGCTCTCAACCAAGCTGCCCACGTATCGACTGTTATCAACCTATGCCAACACCAGGCGCTGAATATGGTCAATTTGTTGACACACGTTATCAAAGTTCATTTTTCTTTGGTTGTCAGCACACATTTAAACTTGCTGGAGAAACAGCACGTCATGATAATGTAGTTCGATGCCAAGCTGATGGTATCTGGGATTTTGGTGATTTGAGATGTGAAGGACCAGTTTGTGATGATCCAGGTCGTCCTAGTGATGGTAGACAAATAGCACGAAGCTATGAGCAAAGTTCAGAAGTATACTTTGGATGTAACCGACCTGGTTACATACTTATTAATCCTCGGCCTATCACTTGTATCAGAGAGCCTGAATGTAAAGTTATTAAACCTTTAGGTTTAACTTCTGGCAAAATACCAGACTCTGCCATTAATGCGACATCCGAACGACCGAACTATGAAGCTAGAAATATCCGTTTGAATTCTGCCACAGGTTGGTGTGGAAAGCAAGAAGCATTTACATATGTCAGCGTTGATCTCGGCCAACTACACCGTGTTAAAGCTATCCTTGTTAAAGGAGTGGTTACCAATGATATCGTAGGACGTCCTACTGAAATTCGTTTCTTCTATAAGCAAACGGAGAGTGATAATTATGTTGTTTACTATCCAAACTTTAATCTAACTATGCGGGATCCAGGAAACTATGGCGAGTTAGCAATGATTACCCTGCCAAAATATGTTCAAGCGCGATTTGTGATTTTGGGCATTGTAAGTTATATGGACAATGCTTGCTTGAAATTCGAATTAATGGGCTGTGAAGAACCTAAAAAAGAACCATTGCTAGGATATGATTATGGTTATTCACCTTGTGTGGATAATGAACCACCAATATTCCAAAATTGTCCACAACAACCTATAATTGTGAAACGTAATGAAAACGGTGCAGTATTGCCAGTCAACTTTACAGAACCTACTGCAGTTGATAATTCTGGTTCCATTGCTCGTTTAGAAGTGAAACCTCAGAACTTCAAGACACCATCGTTTGTGTTCAAAGATACAGTTGTCAAATATGTAGCATTTGATTATGATGGTAATGTAGCCATTTGTGAAATAAATATAACAGTACCCGATGTGACGCCTCCACTGCTGCAATGTCCTCAAAGTTATGTGATTGAATTGGTCGATAGGCAAGAAAGCTATAATGCTAATTTTAACGATACACGCAATCGTATTAAAACTTCGGATGATTCCGGTGAAGTACGTATAACATATACTCCAGAAAATGCTGTTATACCGATTGGCGGATTTGAAAATGTAACAGTAACAGCGATAGATAAATTCAACAATCGTGCCTACTGTCACTTCCAAGTTTCAGTACAAGCTTCTCCTTGTGTAGACTGGGAATTACAACCACCTGCTAATGGTGCTATAAAATGTTTGCGTGGTGATCGTGGTATTGAGTGTATTGCTACCTGTAAATCAGGTTTTCGATTTACTGATGGTGAGCCTGTGAAATCGTTTTCTTGTGAAACTTCAAGGCTATGGAAGCCTACATCAGTTGTACCTGATTGTGTTTCTGAGAATACTGAACAAGCTGATTATCTTGTAACTGCTACTGTTACTTATCGTGCTAATGGTGCTGTAGCTCAATCGTGTCTCACACAATATCAAGATTTACTAAGTCAGCATTATGATAGCGTAAATCGTGTGCTTTCACAACGTTGCTCTGCTGTTAACGTTAATATGAATGTATCTTTTGTCCGATCAGTACCCGCTCTCTTAGAAGAAAATGTTGTTAAAATGGATTTCATACTTTCTATTTTGCCAGGAGTGCGAGAGCCACGACTCTACGATCTTTGTGGTTCAACACTTAATTTAATCTTCGATTTAAGTGTTCCATATGCCAGTGCGGTAATCGATTCATTACTCAACATCTCTAGCATAGGCAACCAATGTCCACCATTAAGAGCTTTAAAAAGCAATATTTCCAGAGGATTTACTTGTAGTGTAGGAGAAGTACTTAATATGGATACCAGTGATGTACCACGATGCTTGCATTGTCCTGCAGGTACTTATGTAAGTGTCGGTCAAAGTGTTTGTACGTATTGTCCGCGTGGTTATTATCAAAATCGCGATCGTCAAGGCACTTGTTTACGTTGTCCTGCTGGTACTTATACCAAGGAAGAAGGTTCGAAAGCATTGTCAGATTGCATACCTGTTTGTGGCTATGGTACATATTCACCAACCGGATTGGTACCATGTTTGGAATGTCCGCGCAACTCGTTTACTGCTGATCCACCCACAGGTGGTTTCAAGGATTGCCAAGCTTGCCCACAAAATACTTTTACCTTCCAGCCCGCCACTGCTACTAAAGAATTATGTCGCCAAAAATGTGCACCTGGATTCTACTCTTCTACTGGACTTGCACCCTGCTCACCCTGTCCTGTAAATTATTATCAAAGCGTGGCTGGATCACAAACTTGTAACGAATGTCCTACAAACATGCGAACTGATGGACCAGGTGGTAAAGGTCGTGAAGAGTGCAAACCAGTTGTTTGTGGAGACGGTGCTTGTCAACATGGTGGATTGTGCGTACCAATGGGACACGGAGTACAATGTTTCTGCCCGGCTGGTTTTTCAGGCAGACGTTGTGAAATTGATATTGATGAGTGCGCCTCTCAACCATGTTACAACGGTGGCTCATGTACTGATCTGCCGCAAGGTTATCGCTGCGAATGCCCTGCTGGTTACTCTGGTATTAATTGTCAAGAGGAAGTTAGCGATTGCAGCAACGAGACCTGTCCAGCGCGAGCTATGTGCAAAAATGAACCAGGTTACAAGAACTTCACTTGTTTGTGTAGAAGTGGTTATACTGGTAGTGAATGTGATGCTACAATTGACCCATGTACAGCCAATGGAAATCCTTGTTCAAATGGCGCTAGCTGCTTAGCTTTACAGCAAGGTCGTTATAAATGTGATTGTCTTCCTGGTTGGGAAGGTATGCATTGTGAGAAAAATATAGATGACTGCGCAGAAAATCCTTGCTTATTAGGTGCCAATTGTACCGATTTGGTTAATGACTTCCAATGTTCTTGTCCACCTGGATTTACTGGAAAACGTTGTGAAGAGAAAATTAACTTGTGTCTTTCTGAACCATGCAAGCATGGCACTTGTGTGGACAAATTTTATGTTCATGAATGTGTTTGTCATCCTGGTTGGACAGGTGAATCTTGTGATATTAATATTGATGATTGTAAAGATAATCCATGTGCAAATGATGGGACATGTGTTGACTTAGTTGATGGATACAGTTGTGCATGTGAGCCAGGTTATACTGGTAAGAAATGTCAACATACAATAGATGATTGTGAATCTAATCCTTGTCAAAACGGTGCAACTTGTGTGGATCAACTCGACGGTTTTACTTGCAAGTGTCGTCCTGGATTTGTAGGACTTAGTTGCGAGGCTGAAATTGATGAATGTTTAAGTGATCCTTGTAATCCCGTCGGTACTGAACGTTGCTTAGATTTAGACAACAAATTTGAATGTGTTTGCCGTGATGGCTTCACAGGCGCACTCTGTGAAAGTGACATTGACGACTGCATGACAAGTCCATGTATGAATGGTGCACAATGTCGAGACCGTGTTGGCGGTTTTGAATGTCTTTGTGCAACTGGCTGGAGCGGAATGCGTTGCGAACAACAAATAACAACTTGTAACGTGCAAGCACCATGTCAAAATGATGCTAATTGTATTGACTTATTTGAGGATTACTTCTGTGTCTGTCCAAGTGGTACAGATGGTAAGAATTGTGAAACTGCTCCCGAACGTTGCATTGGTAATCCATGCATGCATGGCGGTAAATGTCAAGACTATGGATCTGGTTTGAACTGTACTTGTCCAGAAGACTACTCTGGCATTGGATGTCAATATGAATTCGATGCTTGTGATGCAGATATTTGTCAAAATGGTGCTACATGCATTGATAATGGCAGTGGCTACACATGTGTCTGTCCAAAGGGTTATAAGGGCAAAAATTGTGAAGAGGATATAATAGATTGTAAAGATAATTCTTGCCCACCTGGGTCAACATGTATCGATCTAACAAATAGCTTTTACTGTCAATGTGGTTTTAATATGACTGGCGATGACTGCCGTAAAACTATACAAGTAGATTACGATTTGTACTTTAGTGATGCTTCACGATCAACAGCGGCTCAAGTTGTACCGTTCTATACTAGTGAATCCAATAGTTTAACTATAGCTATGTGGGTACAATTTGCACAAAAAGACGACACTGGAATCTTCTTTACATTGTATGGAGTAAAATCAGCTCATATTGCCAGTCATCGTCGGATGATGATACAAGCACATTCTAGTGGAGTACAGGTGTCACTTTTCGCAGATCAGCAAGATATTTTCTTATCCTTCGGTGAGTACACATCCGTCAATGATGGGCAATGGCATCATGTAGCTATTGTTTGGGATGGTATTAGCGGGCAGTTGAAATTGATAACAGAAGGTTTGATCGCTAGTAAAGCAGAATATGCGGTAGGCAAAACACTCCCACAATTTGCTTGGGCTGTGCTTGGACGTCCACAACCAGATGATACTAATCATGCTGTTGCATATCCAGAAACTGGTTTCCAAGGTACTATAACAAAAGCACAGATTTGGGGACGTGCTTTAGATATCACTTCTGAAATTCAGAAACAAGTACGCGATTGCCGATCAGAACCTGTACTTTATCAAGGTCTAATTCTTAATTGGGCTGGATATGAAATTACTTCAGGTGGTGTTGAACGTAATGTGCCATCAATGTGCGGACAAAGCAAATGCTTAAACGGGTATAGTGGACCAAATTGTCAGCAGTTATTAGTTGACAAAGAGGCACCTGTAGTTGAACACTGTCCTGGAGATTTGTGGGTTATAGCTAAGAATGGCTCTGCTGTAGTTAACTGGGATGAACCACACTTCAGTGACAATGTTGGTGTAACGAAAATTGTAGAGCGTAATGGACATAGACCCGGTACAACGCTTTTATGGGGTTCCTATGATATTACATACATTGCATCAGATGCAGCAGGCAATACTGCTTCGTGCAGCTTCAAAGTTTCTTTGTTAAGTAAGTTATTCTATAAACATTTTTTCCTCTTTACATAAGAAAATAGCTAAGCATTTTTTATCAATTGTTTGTACATTACAGCCGAGTTTTGTCAACCATTAGCAGACCCAATTGGCGGTTCTCAAGTGTGTAAAGACTGGGGTGCAGGCGGACAGTTTAAGGTTTGTGAAATAGCTTGTAATGCTGGCTTGCGATTCTCAGAAGAAGTACCAGAATTTTATACATGTGGTGCTGAAGGATTTTGGCGTCCAACACGTGAACCTTCCATGCCATTGGTCTACCCTGCTTGCTCACGTAAGTTTCAACTATCAACTAATATTAACTTAAAAAGGAAAAAAATTTTGTCGACAAAAAGTACAAATAGTAAATAATATGTTATTTTACTTTTTATATTTTAGCATCGAAACCAGCTCAGCGTGTGTTCAGAATAAAAATGGTCTTCCCATCAGATGTGCTTTGCAATAAGGCTGGACAAGCAGTTTTGCGGCAAAAAGTTACGAATTCTCTTAATGCTTTGAATAGAGATTGGAATTTATGTTCGAACTCGGTGGAAGGCACAAGGTAGAATACAATATATTTTAAAGCTAGTCAAATATAACCAATATGTAATTGTTTTCATAGAGAATGCAAGGATATTGAAGTAGATGTAAAATGTGATCACCATCGTCCTGGTCAAACTAAGCGATTCCGTCGTCAGACTGATAATTTCAGTGATAAGTTAGTAAACTTTGTACTTTAATTATATATTCAATTATTATTACAAACAGACACATTATGAGAATAGTTTTTTAAGAAACTACTTGCCTGATTGAAAATTGCTTAAAATGTGACATGATTTTATTAATAACATTGTATATTAATTTTTGTTCAATTTATAGTGAATGCGAAGGTCAAGAATGTGAAAACGACGATGCAATAAGCGAAAATACGCGTCAGGGACGTCAACAGACAAGTGGAGGTGATTCGTACAAAGTTGAAGTTGTGTTCCAAGCAGCCAAGTAAGTTCATTATAAAACTGCATTCAATAAAAATTACAACAAATTAAAACTTCAACAAATTATATCTTAAAACTAATATTTTAGTGACCCTGTAATTCACTCAACTACTGGTGAACGTTCAACTGTTCAGGCGTTATTAGAGAAACACATACTTGAAGATGGAAAATTCGTAGTACATGACATTTTACCAAATACAGAACATGATCCAGCATCGCTTGAATTAAGTCCAAAGTATGCTTGTCCAACTGGTCAAGTTGTTATGGAACCTGATTGTGTACCTTGTGCTATCGGAACCTATTATAATACAGCCAACCAAACCTGTGCTGCTTGCGAACGTGGTACCTATCAATCAGAAACTGGACAATTACAATGCAGTAAATGTCCTGTCATTGCGGGTCGACCTGGTGTAACAGCTGGTCCAGGTGCACGTTCAGCAGCAGATTGTAAAGAACGCTGTCCTGCAGGCAAATACTTTGATTCTGATACAGGTTTGTGCAGACCTTGCGGTCATGGATTCTATCAATCAAATGAAGGTTCCTTTAGTTGCGAACTCTGCGGTCTTGGACAAACAACACGCTCAAGTGAAGCAACATCACGAAAAGAATGTCGTGATGAATGCAGCTCAGGTATGCAACTTGGTGTTGATGGTCGTTGTGAACCTTGTCCTCGTGGCACTTATCGTTCACAAGGCGTGCAACCTTCCTGCGCCGGTTGTCCAATTGGACGTACTACACCAAAAGTAGGCGCCAGTTCAGTAGAGGAATGTACGTTACCTGTCTGTTCACCTGGCACTTACCTTAATGGCACACTTAATATGTGCGTTGAATGCGCTAAAAGTTTCTATCAACCGGAATCACAACAAACATCCTGCATTCAGTGCCCACCGAATCACAGCACAAAAATCACTGGCGCAACATCTCAGTCAGAATGCACAAATCCCTGCGAACATATTGCTGAAGGCAAACCACACTGTGATCCAAATGCATACTGCATACTTGTGCCAGAGACGTCAGACTTTAAATGTGAATGTAAACCTGGTTTTAATGGAACTGGCATGGAGTGTATTGATGTTTGCAATGGATATTGTGAAAACTCAGGCACATGTGTCAAAGATCTTAAAGGCACGCCATCTTGCCGTTGCGTAGGCTCTTTTACAGGACCATACTGTGCTGAGCGTTCAGAATTTGCCTATATCGCTGGTGGCATTGCAGGTGCTGTTATATTCATTATTATAATTGTACTTCTCATATGGATGATATGCGTGCGTTCCACAAAACGACGTGATCCCAAGAAAATGTTAACACCCGCTATTGATCAGACTGGTTCACAAGTAAACTTCTATTACGGTGCGCATACACCTTACGCTGAATCGATAGCACCGTCTCATCATAGCACATATGCACACTACTATGATGATGAAGAAGATGGATGGGAAATGCCAAACTTTTATAATGAAACCTACATGAAAGATGGTAAGTGTAATTTAAAATGCATTCTTATATCTTTTACCTAAATTTTAAAGTGCGGCAATGACATATATGTCTATAATATTATATTATATATAATATATATGTTTATAAATATCGATAAAAATGATTAATGTAAATCTTTGTATTATATTTGTATTGTGTTATTATAATGCGCACTAGATCCTAAATCTAATATAAGGTTAATAAAGTTAAGTGTATAGAATTTTTAGAAATAAACTTTGGATTTCGCAGGACTAGTTATATTCTACACTGTAAAAATCGTTGGAATAGAATATATTTATTAATCAGTCAATCAAATTTGAATTTACGTTTTTTTTTATTACATTTGCCATATTCAAAGCATTTCCCAATAGGCCCATTTGTCATAATGAAATGTTTCTACAACAACGAAGAGAGGTGGCCCTGCGCATATCCTCTCTTTAGCTACGCCTATAACTATCACATAAAAGTACGATTGATATTAATGAATTTACTAAATTTGTTAGATAAGTAGTTATAGCGGGCTGAATGAATCTGTCAATGACATTGCTTAAAGTATATACATCATTTGTGAAATTTAGAAAATAGTTTACTCCAATATCAGGGACAAAGAGATCGTCGCTTTGTATCAGATATCTCCAACAAATTACAAGAACAGATAGAAACACAGTAAATGTTTCTGACATTTATACATTCGAACATTCGAGATATTTAGAAATTAATAATTAATTTTTAGAAAACTAATTAATTTGCTTAAAATGTACAACAAAAAAAAATTTAATACTTTAATACTTTACAATTTAATACTCCTCTAAATACACGCATTTTATTTATTATTTATTAAAATAATATTATTTATTAAAATATTTTATTTATTACATTCATAGGTAACACTTTAAAAATGAGCACACTGCCTAGATCGAATGCATCACTTTATGGAACTAAAGAAGACTTATACGATCGACTGAAACGACATGCCTATACTGGCAAAAAAGGTAAAGAAAATCATTAAAATACCTGGATTTGTTCGTCTTCCCGGCTTTAATATAAGTTAGTCTTAAGATTTGTAACTAAGCTTGATACACATATAAATAAATCGACAAATAATAAATTTTATTTTGGAAATAACGTTTGTAAATAACTTTGAATAATAGAAGTTAAAAAGTAATAAACCGTAAGGAGCTCCCCCACAAAGGAAGAGGCACTGCAAAAGTGATACCAGTTTTTTTAGAAGGTAGTCACTGTTACTTTTTATCTATACATTTATAAACCATAAGTCTTATACCATCTATTTTCAATTATTATTATAATATGTCATTAATTTAGTCTCCATGTTTTCGTATTGTACGTATATTCTGAGATTTTATTGGGTTTCTCTAGTATATATTTTTAATAAGCTCATAAAAACAATTATATATATTAAAAAAAAAAAAGTTTAATTATCATATTATTAATCTTTTGTTTGGTAGTAAAACATGATAATATAACAAACACATTTTATTCATTTATTTTTTGAAATTAAATTTAAAATTAAATATATTTTGTTAATATATAATACTTATTAATTTTTATGTTCATCGTTATTATTTTTAACATCTAGTAGCGCATTGGTTTTAAATTATTAATAAGAAAAACTTTTACATATAAATTTATATAAATGCAACTACATAAAATTTTTAATAATTAATAATTTTCTTTTGCAGATAAAAGTGATACGGACAGTGAAGTACAATAAGCCTCCAAAGTCATAAAGACAGATAAGCGCTTACGAGTACACCTGTTGTCTTAAAGTTGTCATAATTTTGGATATATTTTTAAAAATTAATTTAAAATAAAACTTAAGCAGCTAAAAAGTATCCAAAAATTATAAATAAAATAAATATTAACAAAATATATACATATATGTGATAAAACATATATGGACATTATTAACAGCAACGAGCTTTCTAAATCTTCTGCCTTCCATTAGTTGCATCAACTGCGAACCTTTTTAAAAATTGTTAAATATATAGATAACATAGATAACTAATAAAATATATATATATATGTATGTATAAATAATTAAAATTGTTTAGGAGTGTTTATTAAACTGTTAAAATAATAAATGTCTTGTATGCATGGATACATGCATTCAATTGTCATCTACAAAGCTTTATATTGAATTGTTGTAATTTTAAACTCTATTTTATTCTATTCTATTATTTTATTCTATTATAAATTTTCTTGCTTTTATAGTATTTCTTGTGTCAGAAATTATTTTTAGATATAAGCTGAAATTTTATAATCTTTTTAATTTTAAACATCAAATTACACTGCTTAATGTGAAGCTTCCTAGCTTTTAAAGCTGCTTAAGTTAAAAATATAAGTCATTCACAATAACAACACCGAACTATTTCAAAATACAACAAAAACTTAAACTGAGAACTGTTTAATGATTATTTTTATTTGTATCTGTTGCTTTTAAGAAGTTAGAAGAAAACGTGGTGTTCTTTACAATTAAGTCGTACTCAAAATCTACTTTTAAGTATTATACAAGTAATAGAAAATACAAAATAATTTGCGATTATTTACCTGCTAATATAAGATGAATTCAACTTAATGCAATAGAATTTGATACTATTTTATTTTATTATTATTTGTTTTTATTATTTGTGTTATATAAACATATAGATTGTATATTTAAAACAAATCACTTATATACTATTTATGATTCGTTAGTTATATCAAATTATTTTTAGGCAGTGCTAAATAATCAGCTATTATATTTATATATTTATGTATGTTAAAGCCAAGAAAGACCATATTTGTACTAATTAAAATTCTTTTTTCTTAAATAATTTTTCTTTTTCAAATATTTTAAATAAATTCCTCTGATATTTCATATATTGTTCACTTGTATTAGCATTATATATATATATTTTTTTTTATAATATAAATATTTTTATATTATTAATTTTTAATATAAATATTTTTATATTATTAATTTTTGTTTATTTTTATTATTATTTATTTATTTGTTTTTTTTTTTTGTAATTTATATATTTTTGTTTTTAAATATTTTAATTTCCTTTATATTTTAAGTGACGTTTTGCTTTATATTATGTAGAATATAAAATTATATATTCAAATAAATAGTCGTTATGTTAAATTTATGTAATTATTAATTAATTAACCCTGTAATCTTAAAAGTTCATTTTTGTTTTTTTTTTATGTAAAAAATTTTAAGCAATACATATTATACTTATGCTTTTATATATTAAATAAAATAATTCAACCATAAATACAAAAATTAAAAAAACAAACAAAATCAATTTTGCTTTTCAATATTAATGTTTTTTGCATAAACTCCTGTAGAAAACTTGTAAAATAAAGCATTGGCTGCTGCAATGTTCTGCAGTTACCGAAACCCATCTACATCCTAACCCAAGAGTATTTTGTAATTCTCTTCATGTTATCTACTTTATATATCCCTGCGAATTACAACAACAACAACATGTTTATCAGTTCTTTCTTGAACTAGCAAGTTTTGGTTTAACTTATATACCTGTAATTAAGATGGACTATTTAATAGTTATTGTCTTAAATAATCTGTGGTTCACAAGTTACACATTATTAAAATGAAAAATTAGTTAAATGTTAACATTGCTGCTAATATGTTATATTTTAATAATTGTAAATAAAAAAACTTACATACTACTACTACTTATAGGTGTTTAATTTCGTTTTTTTATGACTTTTTTTTATGACTTTTTTTATGACCGGCTTCAAGTCAGCTCTCCTTGAGAGCCATCATCAGAACAAGAACTCTAAAAAGATAATTACAACAATTTTTATAATATTTTAATGATTAGTTAACTTGATCTTAAGACTATTTCATTTACATCTAACCATTATGAATTGATTTTATTTACATAACAAAAACAAATACAACAAACATACAGCGTAAGTTTATATATATTTATATATATATATATATATATAAATGTGTATGGTATAAAATTTTTTATATATTTGAGAAATATATATATTGCAATATTTCACAAGGAATTTGATATCATGTTTTAGCTACAATTAATAAACTCTACATCCATTCTTCTTGTTTTTGGTTCCGTTTTACATATTGCACTGATTTTTACTAATCACTCTTCTATAGAGGTGTGCTACATTCTCCGTGTGTGTCGAGTAACAAATTTAAAAGGTGTTTAATTTCTTTAATGACATAAAAAACACATTGAAATTGTAATAATATGGAGACCAATTTATAAAATTATGTTATGCCCAATTTTAAAATAAAACATATTTAATTTAAACTGAACTGAAATAGATAATAGCATCCAACAGCACCTATCCAAGTCGGGTAACATTTGCAATAAAATATAGAGGTGTTTGTCATATCTAAATTGACTATTGTCCATTTTCCTCAGTGGGGCATAGGGTTTTGATAATTTTTCTAAATATGACTTCATTTGGTGCTTTTTCGTAGATGTAGTTTCATGTATATCGTGTTTTAGCTAGCTCTCTTTCTATCGTTCTTCTTCACATTATCGCTGGAGCACCAGGTCTTCTGCTACTTTGTGGATTCTATGCTAACGCTTGCCTCTCTATGTAATCTCTCGGTTGTCTAAGCGTATGACCTATCCACTTTCACTTTCTCATTTCTATCTAATTTTGTATTACTTTTTGAGTCGTTTGGTTTAGTAGGCGTTTATTTGATATTCGATCTGGCCACCACATTTTCAGAATTCTACGTAAACAGTTGTTGACAAACACTTACATCTTTCTTTTAATATGAAATTTTTTTAGCAAAAACTGTTCTATTGCTCTTGTCATTCAATTGTTCTATACAAAATAGCACATATTGCTAGCATAATAGATAACTTAAATCCAAGTGTTTAGTATTCCTCAGTTAGTAAACTAAGTTTATTAAGCGCCAATCGACATAAGAACCATAACAAAAATCATGGTTTCATCTAATAAATTTCGTAATATCACGTTACGCTATACACGGCATTTAAGGATAAACCAAAATGCTAATAATGATAAGCTTGTAGCGTTTTCATATGATCTCTTTATAAGTAACATTTTATTTATTTTGTTTATATCTTTGTTATAAGTTTTAGATTACACATAAGATTTGCATCATCTAACTTTCTAACTGAGCTAATATCTATAGCTTTAATAGAGAATTGATAATTACTGTCTATTTCTCAGTATAATTTAGTTTCTGTTAGAAAAAAAAGAATAAGTGATTTATATTGATCTTTTCTAGTAAATGTTTATTATAAGTTTTAGATTGACTTTATAACTGAGATAATATCTATAACCCTAATAGAAAATAGTTACTCTCTATTTCTCATTATAATTTGGTTTTTGTTTGAGATATAACCATAAGTGATTATATTTTATCTATTTCGTTTTTATCTTTGTTATCACTTTTAGACTACACACAGGATTTGCATTATCTAATTTCATAACTGAGATAATAACTATAACCCTAATAGAAAATAGTTACTCTCTATTTCTCATTATAATTTGGTTTTTGTTTGGGATATTACCATAAGTGATTATTTTTTATCTATTTCGTTTTTATCTTTGTTATCACTTTTAGAGTACACACAGGATTTGCATTATCTAATTTCATAACTGAGATAATATCTACAGCAATAATAGAAAAATTAATATACATACTATATATGTATTCAGAAAAACCATATTTCGTGTGGACAAGTAGACACTTTTTTTATATTGTTTTATATGAAATGAAACAAATATTTTTAATATTTAATGTTTTTATTAGTATAAATATAACTATAATAAATATTAAATAAACAAGTGCTTAAACTTATGTTAAAGAATATGTCGTATTTTGCTCTCTTAATATCAACAGTTGACGCTTTATTCGTGCTTATTCGAAAAGTTGTGACAATACTGCAGTTGCTGCATTCATTTTCAAAAATGCTGTGATTCAAATGTTGCATTGCGGCTGGTTTTTCACCTGAAATTTAAAAAGAATGTTTGTAAATTGAATAAATAAATAAAATAGTCTTATATATTAGATATATATTAGATGTGATATATCAAAAGTTATTATGAAAAATTGGTTTATATGGCTTCAGGTCTTAGAATCGGAATTAGCCTTCTAGTAAACTTTATTGACTCAATTATTTCAGTCAGTAATCTTTAGAAATATATGGGATTGCTATCAATAAAATACGAGAATGAAAATACCATGTAAAAGCAGATATATGGCACAGCTAGAAATTAATATTTAGAAGTAATTCAGCAGCCTCAGCCAAAGGGTCTAAGATCAATGGCGGAGCTACATCAATTCTGCACGTCGATGACATCAGAATTGCGAGGCACCTTTGATGCCACGAAGCATGTATAAAAGTTTTATTTTTAATCAAATTAAAATAAACAAAAATTAAAATAAAATAAACTTTCCTACTTTTAGACCAACTAAATTTGCTGCTATTTTCACTTCAATTAATATAATTGCCTATGCAGATAGTCTCACTTGGTCTTATTCAATTTTAACTTTGAGAAACTTATTGCAACAGAAACTATACTGACTGGGACATGAGTCTCGTTACTATATAAACATTAATCTAGTATATAACCTATACTTCCTCCAAATTAAATCGATAAGTGACAACCAAAATTATTTCTTTTCTGGTAAGTATAGTTAAGGTTTCAAGAAATATAGAAATATGCACAACTTTTTTTTCTCTGGTAACTATAGTTAAAGTTTCAAGATATATGCACAACTTTTTGCAAGGCCCCTGTGGTGCAAAGCCGTCGCAGACGCTTATGTGTATTATAAGATATATATAAATATAAATATAAAATATAATATGTATTATTAAAACCAAGTTTGTTAACTATCGTTCAAACCCAATAATATATTGATATTTTTGTGTGCAAAAATTTGTGAGTCTACTTAGCAAACTTATCAATAGTCATACTCGTATGAAAGAACTGCAACCAGTGGAAGTCTATCAAAGTGTCTAATGATGCAAAGGTGACCAGAAATGTTATATCCTATAACTTTTGGATTGCATGTAATATAAACTTCTTTACTTTGGAATGGGCGAAATCAGCTATGGCGAATATTCTATAACATTATTAAGGCATCTGAAAGATGGAATTATAAAAATACGTTCTCAAATAGATAGGAAAAAAGAGCTCTTCCATGGTATTATATCAGAACTCGTTGATAGCAATTGGCAAATTATTCTAATTGTAGTTTGAAATGTTACTCCTTTTAACATATTCTCCAGATATGGCCATAAACGATTACTATCTTCTCCTACTAACCTCAAAACGGTGCTCAGAGCGATGATATTTTAATTGAATGAATTAAATACACGTTTTTTATAAGCCATTTTATAAGAAATATAAGTAAATGTTAAAAAGTAACTTAATCATTATTTTAATCATTATTATTAACTAATAAAGTTGAATCTTTTGCAAAATAAATTATTTATTTTCATGTGTCAAATATAAATCAAAAGTAATTAATCATCATATATGTATATGATCATATATGTATATCATATATGATCGACATGACTATCTTAATTATATAATTATGGGAATGACTGGAACAAATTTTGAATCATTTAATTATTAATTATAGATGTGGATGTTTTAAAGCAAAAACAATTATTAAACACTATAGTGTCAGATTCGCGTATAAGCTTATTCCACTTTTATGGACATATTTTCCTATCTCTCTAAATGCTAGAGGAAACTGCAAAATTCTTAAAGTTAGGACGAAAGAATATAACAAAAATAGTATTCTGCAGATCATACTTTCAATTTGATATATATGGAGCTCTTTTCCATAGCTATTATAAATACTTTAGTTAAGCATATTAGCTTTAGATTCGGTAAATAACACAAGCTTTTCTCTACACCAGGGCTGTCCAGACCAGATAAGATCGCGGGCACTGAATAGGTACAAACAAACCACTGAATACAAACCACTGAATAGGTTGGAGGGCCACAGAAGTAAATACATATCGTTCATAAATTTTCCAGAGAAAAATAAAAATACTACGATAATGTTAAATTTAGTTTAATTACAACTTTGAACAAAGAAATATATACTAAAGTATTTGTCAATAATGTAATTTTACTAAAATATAACAAAGAAAAATTTGCCTAATTGTAGTAGATTAGACACATCGCGGGCCGCACAAATATTAGCCGCGGGCCGCATGGGGCCTGTCGGCCGTGCTTTGGACAGCTCTGGTCTACATATGGTAAAGTGGAATTCAGACTTAGTCAAAATATAAATCCAAGTTCAAAATTTTGGATGTCTCACCTCTTAATACGTGAACTGATATGCTCGCTGAGCGTGCGTTTGATGGAGCGCACGTGTAGTTTCCCGCGTGATGCAGATAGACTTCCTGTATGGTTAATTTACTAATTGATGTTGACACATAAAGTGATGAATGTATGCTTTTTGTTGTTGATGATAGTTTTTTAGTATTTAAATTATTTCTTTTACTGTTTATGTTTGTTATATCACTACTTCCAAATTTATTAAATTGATATTTGCTATTTTTGTTTAAATTATTATTATTGTTATTATTGTTGTTGTTATTATTATAGCTAATAGTACTATGGTTGTTAATATTATAATTTACGCTATGGTTGTTATTATAGTTTTTATTATAATTACTAAGATTACTCTTATCATCATTGTTGTTACTGTAAGGTTTCATATTGCTTAATCTCTTGTCATCTGTACTTGTAGTGACATCATTTTTATTTTTATTTGTATGAGAACTTCCGTTTGCCGGCTGCTTGTCGATTTTCTGTCTACCATTAGTGTGGGGCGCATTGTTGTCAATCGGAGCAAGAAAATTGTCATTACTAGATGTCACAAGGAATCCATCTTGTGTGTTATAGTTCACCATTTTGCTATTGTGATACCTATTAAAAATTATTTTAATTATTAAATTTCAAATTATTGTAATAATATTTTATTTATGAAACTGAGTTGATCTTAAACGACCTGAGAATGTAAACTTCAATGCTATTGAATGATTATGTAGCAATTCTAAGGTTTTCAATAATTTTATCCAAGCCCACTAACATAGCATCTGAATTGATAACATCATCCATATATATGGAAAAAAAAGAAGGCTGTGAATGGACGAGCTTGTAAAAGATACAGAAGTTTTGTAATGATGCTCTACTTTACGATATGAAATATTAGAAAACTTAACTTATTTACATACTATTATAAGAGAAAAGAACACATATTTAAAAAATATAGCATCTATTGTAAATCTATTTAAAAAAAATTGTTTTTAATAATTATCTTCTTTTTAACGGGCTAATTGGTCAATAGTTAAATAATAAAGTTTTTAAAATTGTTTTTGTTTTTTAAAAGATTTTATATGTTTATATAAAATTTCCATACCACAAGCAGATAATATAATGTAATTAAGTATTCACTTAGGCAGACGACTAACTTGGCGCAATTATAGTGAAACCAAAAAAATTCAGAGTAAGCTCCAAGCCTCTAAGTTGCATTGACTCATTAATAACACATCCTCTTTATGCCTAGAGTATAAAGTATTCTTGTATAACAGCATCATAAAACCAATATGGACTTATGGTATCCAGCTATTCGGTAATGCTCATGCTTCAAATATTGAAATTATCCAAAGAGCTTAGTCAAAAATACTGAGAACAATTACTTGAACCCCATGGTATATTAGGAATGAAAGTATCCACCGAGATCTACAAATTCCATTAGTTAAAGCCGAATTTGACAAACAAGAAAAAAATACAATAGTAGGCTGACAGAACATGTTAACCCCTTAGCTAGGAATTTCGCACTTCTATTCACTACTTCCCGCCCAAAAAGAGCTGATTGTCCAGCCATTAATTAATATTCAATAGCTTAAAGTAAGAACCGCACCTTTCTTTTTAGTAATCTGATTAAGTTGAACTGCTTCCTTAATAAACTACCTAACATTCACTCCAATGAAATTTAACCCATTGATCTAAGAGAGGTGCGTGATATAAAGTTTACTTATTTTATATTATTTTATACAATGTATAGTTAAAATAAAAACTGTAATATTATGTAATTAGTGATAAGATTTTAAAACTTATTTTTAGTCTCATTGTAAAAGAAAATGCAATAAATAAATATATAAGTATTTAAAAAAAAAAAGATTTTTTTTTAAGTGATAATTCGACTATATACTATAGTCATTATCAGGGTATATATATATATTTTAGTATATATTACAAAGAAAAATTATACAATTAACATTAAAACTTGAGTTACATATATAGAGGAAATAATTATACAATATTTTGACAATAAATATAGGATATATTATTTATCCTCTTCCGGATTTGTTTTATAATTAAGCCTGGTGTTACTAACAGTTTGTGGAATATATAGCATTTCCAAGGATATGCGTTTTTGTTGGTAATTTTCTTGGTGGAACAGCTTTACATTACATAGGTCCTTCTCATGCTTTGATGTGATACAATATAAAGCCAATACTGTTTTGGACTCAATAGGTTAATGTATTGTATAATTGTGTTTTTGTGATATATACTAAAGTATTGTTATATTATATTAACATTATATAGTACCGTGATGATAACGAAAGAATATAGTCGAAATATCGATTTAAATAAAATATTTTTAAAAACAAAAAAATTTTTTAAATAGTTAATTATTTAATTATTGACCAATTAGAGTGTTAAAAAACAAAATTATTATTAAAAATATTTGGTCATTAAAACAATAAATTATTAAAAATTGTTTTTACCACATTTTAAAAAGAGTTTAACAAATTGTCCTAATATTTATCTAAAATTGAAAAATTATCTAAAGCGCATACAATTGTATTTTATAAATAAGTAATCAAATATGTTAATATATCGAATGTCTCTCTCAAGTTGATGTGAATAGATTAAATAGTCCATGAGTTTATTTTATCTGTTAAAAATGTAATAAAGATGAGAAAAAGCATACCATCAAGAAATGGAAAGTAAATATTCTATATCCTACAATAATAATACTGAAGACAACAACAATTTTTAATAGTTAAGTACATTTTTATAGCCGTTGTTTATGAGTTAATTCTAAAAATATCACGCCAGGTGCAATTATTGTTTACTTATGAACAACAAAAATTGATCAAATTCAAGTCTACGATTCACAATTCAATTCCTGACTACAGTCAAAGTAATATATACGGACAATTAAACCAAAGCCCACTGATGACGGATATTTGGCAATATTTGTTAAACCTATAAGGTCAGCCAAAGTACGCACTTGATAAAAACTTTAACAGTGGAATTTGAACATTTGCTCACTATTAGTTTTATATATTTATTTTAAATTTTTAAATTTTTTTTTACTAAAAATAAATTTTGTTTTTTAACATTAAATAAAATGAATCTTAAATTTTGTAAAAAATAAACCATTTCATATAATGATTTTCAATTTAATATTATCAAATATTTTTTTAATATTTTATAAATTAACTGTTTATTGATGAAAGAAAGTAAAAATTTTATTTTTAAAAAAATAAGACAATTAGTCAATATTAACTTTTTAATAATTAATAATGATATTTACCAAAACACAAAAGCTGGATTTTCTGTAGCTCGTTTTACTTTACATTCTAAGCGTAAGGTGGAGCCTTCATCTATATATAGGTCTGATGTACTAGCAATTTCGGCAACCGCTTCTGCAGAAAATATTTAAATATAAATATAAATATATGAAGAAAATATTTGAATTACTCTAAAATAAAACAATACATAGAATTTTGAACACTTCTCATTCCATAAACAAAAATAAAAATATTTGTTGTTGCAATTTAGTACTGTTCGAAACCTCTCTAAGAATTAATATTAAAAGTAAACTTATGAAATCGTCCACAATTGCACTTTAACTATATAAAAGTTTTTAAAATTAGCTTTTACTACATATTAGAGTCTTGATAAAGAATATTTAATCTTCCTAAATTTTTTTTATTAACAATATAATTAACCAGCTCTACTCTATAACACTCTAGTAATCTAGATTACTCTAGTAATCTAGTAGTTAATCTCTAGTAATTAAGATTAGTCGTTGGGATTATTAACATGGACTACAAAGCCCTGTCTTTGCTATGGCACTCGGATACTCAGGCAACCACTGAGACGGTATTGGTTTCTCCAACTTTGGCGTTGGATTTCTTGTTACGCTAATCCTAATTTAACCTGTTATTTGTGACATACTATGATGTTTTTGTTAATAGAATATATGAAATAGTTTTTATTTGAATTGTGAAATTAATTCGGCATTATTTTTAACAAGAATTCTCATAGTTGTCTCCCGAACGCTCATATTAATTATCATAGTTTTGTGATATAGACATAATGTATATTTTAAATACTATATTTTTTATTATATAACTAAGTTAAAAGTAATGTTAAAAGAAAATTAACTTACCAACAACGTTCAGTTCAATAAAGATGGATTGTGTTGGATATATTGAAAGTTGGCACTCATAAAATCCATGATCTTCTTCATTAACTGATTTAATTCTTAAAGACCAATGGCCCATATGGCGAGCATGTTCAACAAGAAAACGTTTATCACTACTATGTGTCGAGAGTCCTACTGTTAACAACTGAAAATCTTTACGACGTATCCATGAAACCTGCAAATAAGTCATTTAATTAATTTAAAAATATAGAAGATAATTATATTTTCACTGTTTTTATTGCATATTCAATTAACTAAATATACAAAGCGAAACAGCTGGTCCGCTTCCTAGGCAATCAAATGTAAAAAGTCCACTTACTTTTATATAAAACAGACTAGTCCTTGTCCGTTAAACTTATACTAGTTCGACTTACTAGAGGATGGTTCACACGAACTACTTGAAAAGAAGTTGTAACCAATGCAGAGCCCCTAGGAAATGCACATATACTTGTTCTCGCTTACTTATTTTTATATAAAACGGACTAGTGTTGATCCGCTAGCATTTAGTCTAAGATTAGTCTTAGACTAGTTTGACTAGAGTTGATCCGCTAGCATTTAGTCTAAGATTAGTCTTAGACTAGTTTGAATTACTATAAGGTACTTATTATTTCCCTTTTCTAAACAATTCTAAAATTCTTCATTTGTTTATGTTTGATTTTATTCTTAAGATTAAATCGTCAAAGCTTTAAAAAGGAATTAGTCGTTTGCTACCATGTATTTTAATAATTGAACAAATATACTCAAACGCTTTAAAGATAAAGAATATTACCTATTATCAAACAAACTATTTACATTTCCAATTTTTTTTATATTAATATTATTATTATATAATTTCATAAATAAAACTTACCGTTGCTGGTGAATTGAGCTTAACAACACATGGTAAAATTGCTAGGCCTCCTTTTTGAGCAACAACTCTGGTATTATTTTTTGTTGTAAACTGGGATTCGATATTACTTTCGAAATGGTTTTGCTGTGAAGGCATTCTTCCAATATCTAAAAAATTTAAATTTTATTGTAAAATAATATGCTTTGGTAAGATATACTAAATAAAGTATATGAAATAAATATGTAAAATGTGATATGAGAATAAATTCTTTATAATCACAAAAAAAATTAAAATATATCAGAATCTGTTAAACAGTGGCTCGATCTAATTGATCGAATCATTCGAAAACCAAAAGTTAAAGTTTTAAAATTTTAAGTCATGCGTTTCACAAGATTTTGTTAATATAAGCAACTGATATGACTATACACAATCCAACTTTAATTAACTAACTCAATAATAAAGAAATTAAAAACTTTCACTTATTCAATTAATGAGATTTCAAGCATATGATATTATAATATCCCTGAACTCGAGATATATACAACAAAATCGATAATAGCAAGAACAAACTTATTTAGTACTTATTTATTGTGTGAAAACCCACCAGACACCAGAAACTACCAGAAATTAGACAGATCTGTTTGTTGGGCACTACGAGTATGAGCAAAATGTTGGAACATATTGTTTGCAATAGGTTACTGAACTTAACTAATCTAACTTATGGTTAAAAATCTTTTAACTACAACTTAGCTGTCTGAGAAATTAAAGTATTGCAACTAAGTAAATAAATCTTTCGAAAAATTTGGACGTTTTAGTAAGCTATATATACAACAGAACCTCTACAAATAGAGCACCGAGGGAAAACCGTTCAAATGATGAAAATTTTGATCATCGATTTTTCGAATTAAGATTAAGGAAATAAGATTATTATTGCTTGTGACTGTTTCGAAGTGGTTTCGGAGATTTTAGAACGTGTAAGAGGATTGCCCACCATTTTCCATCAATGTAAACATATATGATATAAAAATTGACCAAAAAAAAAATTTGCTGATGCACTGGGCTGTTTGGCAAATATTAAGTAATCATCTTATATATACGAAGAAATCAGTATAACCGTGTCTTCATATTCTCACTCAAACACAAGGTGGGGATGCTCAATATGTTCTATAAAAATTTTAAACTGGAGGGTTCAATTTTTTTTTTGAGAATTTTTTGAGAAACTAAGAGAATTTTTGTTAGTCACCGCGCATACGTTACTATACGAAAAATTCTAATCCTATTAGTAAATATACGACTATATAAGGTAAGCTAAGATGATGACGACTATTACAGAGAAGTGGCAATTATGAAATGGCAGAAATTTAATAAAATTTTGAAACAATCTTTCGAATGTACCCATAGTTGGATAATTGGAATGATTTGATTTAAGCACTCAGTGATCATTGATGATTTAAGTAATACGAATGAAGTATAAAAATATATAGAAATCCCTTCTGCTGCATTTAACTGATTAAAATTCAGTACTTACAATGTCCTTCAACATAATACCCAACATAGCGCACATAAAGGCGAATACAACAGTCCGAACTGAGGAACTTTTAGCGTATTAAGCTTCATACTGTTTAAGATATCAATCCTATACTTTTCATTAAATATGTAGAAATAAAATAAATACAAATAATATTTTATCACTTTACCGACTTAACGAACACATTTGAAATACTCCAGTTGTAATATTCATAAATAATAATAAATAATAAATAATAAATAATAAATAATAAATAATAAATAATAAATAATAAATAATAAATAATAAATAATAAATAATAAATAATAAATAATAAATAATAAATAATAAATAATAATAATAATAAATAATAAATAATAATAAATAATAATAAACAATAATAATAAATAATAATAAATAAATAAAATTTTTGTCATATTATTTTAATAGCATAATAGACTTTAATGTCTTCAATGTCAAAATGTATAATCTTAAAATTTGTACGTACCTGAAAAGGTGCCAATACACATAAAAAAGAGGATTGAAAGTAAACTCCACAAAAAATTTAATTTTGTTACTGTTGCTTCCATCATAACAACTTTCACAAAACCTGTAAGAAAAATTTCAATTATCACTTGTAATAAAATATAATTATGTAAATATAATATATATAACAAAAAAAAAACCAAGGCTATATTCATAACACGAAATAGAAGGCAGCATCCTTCAGGAGTGAGCGTCGGTGGCATGGAGATGGGAGGTGGGTGGAAAGCATAAAATATCTAGGACTCACTTTTGACAAAGGGCTTAATTGGTATAAACATATGAAATGCAAACGGTATAGTTGCTCTAAAATTCTACATCTCCTTAAGCCGCTGTTTAATAATAATCGCTTCAATCTCAAAAATAGAAAATTATTATATACGGATTTGTAACATACAGCAAAACATACAGCCTCAAACACTGCCATAAAGCAATTATAGATAGCACAAAATCTGGCTTTAAGAAGACTTATTAAGATTCCTTTGTATATTAGAACAATAGGCGTGCATAGAGATCTAAGGATCGACTCAGTGAAAAAATGTATCTAGGACAGAGCCCTAAAATTATTCACAAAATTTGATACGTTGCCCAACCCCGCCCTAACAAACCTTAAGTTCACCTCAAGACGCACAGAAAGATATGCAGATATACGGTCTGTCATCAGTTAGAAGATAAATAAATGATAATACTTCTAATATAGTTAAAGTTTAGTGTGGGGCAGTGATAAGCCCCCAAGCCACAAAAGAGTAAAAGTTCGCAATAGCACTAACTCAAATTACAACAACAACAATAAATATATTCCAAAAATATTTTAAAATAAAATCCAATGCAAATGATCTGTAGACTATATTTATTTTCTATATATACTTGCATGTTTGAAAAGATAACCATTTTTTTTTTAACTTCTGTAATTATCTAAAAGGTCCAATTTACGTTTGGAGTGTTATTTTAATCTACGCCTTAAAACTAGCAGGATTTGAAGTTGATTATTAATACCAGCGATCTAAGAATTATATACGTACAATTTAATCAAAAAAAAACTAATCTTCTAAAAAGGTTGATGATGTGTATTTGGCAGAGCTGTGTTTGTAAAGCTAAAAAATTTAATTAAATAAAAAAAAAAATTACATTGTAATTTTTCACAATTTATTCATTTCCTATTGAAAATAGTTTCTTGGACATATTTGATTTCAAGAAATTTTTAAGTCGTGACTTGTCTAAATTTAAAAACAGATCTAATGCGAAAATACGCTTTAAATCACAAAATAACTATTATACTTAAATAATTTAGAATAGCTTAATTACTATAATTAATTTTTAAACACCAATATTAAAAAAATACTTTTTAAAATATACACTTTAGGTATATAATAATACTTACTTTTATTTCGACATTAGTGAGCAGTGCGTTTTCTTTTATAAATGTTGGCCAAAAATGGTCTGAAATTATTTTTTTTAAATTAATTATAAATAATAAGATATAAAAATTATAAATGATTAGATATAAAATTTTAAATTATTTTAAAAAAATCAAATATTTATTATAGCTTTGGTATCTAACATACATAAAACTAAACTATACAACAGAAGCCCCTTTTGATCTTCTAATTGGTTCGATAGTACTGTTTCAGTGACATATATATTATATGTCCAACAAAACTGTCAAACGCTGTTTTTAGTATTTCAAACAAGACAGTTTAATTAAGAAGAGAGATAATAAGAAAACGTTTAATTTTTCTCTACCTTGGTGTAAAGGCGTTACTACGTACTTTTAAAGTAACTATTTATTTAAAAATAGTTATTGGACATACAAATGACTACTTACCTGAATCAGTTAATGAAAGATGTTACTTATGGAGATAAATAAATTGACTTGGCATTGACATAACGTGATCTGATTAGGTTGCATGGTAACTATTATACTTTAAGCTTTACTTGAAGGTCCATATAACCTGGAAAAAGTAAGTAAAAACAATTAAATATATTTACAGTAAATAAGATAATGGTTTATATTTTATGTAACTTGTTAAATGTGTTTTTATAGTAGGAATAGTTATGTCAAGTTACCGAGTCCAAAATGAAAACCTCTACACTGTAATTTTTTGAAACTTCAACAATTTATAATACGTAGAAGATATTTTATTAAATTATGTTGAAGCTATTTGAGCCAGTGCACTTGAGCACTTTTACTCTTTCTTAACTCGAGGTATTTTTAAAACCCCTCTTTATGCCTTGACTGGATTATTGATTATCACTTCATCAGACTAAGCAATAATTGACCTCAGATCTGCTTACCTTCCCTAAGAGCCTGTAACCATTCTGAGATTCGATAATCTGGTGTTGGTAAGTCTGTCAGTTTTCGCAAATAATTTCAGGGCTCTATCCTTTATGTATTTTTTGATAGATTCAATCTTGAGGTCCCTGAGAATGTCATTCGTCCTAATGTACCAAGGTACTTTGAAAAGTCTTCTCAGAGCCTGGCTTTGTGCAATTTCTAGCTGGCGAATAGTAGTTTTTGAAGCTTTGCATTACGCTACACAACCATATAGAAGTGACGGACGAATTATTTGGTTATATATCAGTTTTATTAAATATTTTTATTATTATAGTATTTATTATTATTATAATATTATTATTTATTATTGCCACAACATCCTTAAAATTACTTTAATTGCACATACTATGAAATGTGAATATAAATAATACATATGTTAGTATAAAAGTTTTTTTTTGTCTAGTTACAATGTGCGTGGGGGGGGGGGTCTGTTCACATCACATGTACCAACCATTTAATACATTTTGTATGAAATTACAAAAACAACTACCTTACATACAAAACACGTTTTATATTTTCGTTTTTAAAATTATCGAGCACTTCGTGTGAATTATATTTCGTTTTCAAAAATAAAAGTTATTCCTGAATTTTATATTTTTAAGGCAAAAATAACACACAAGTAGCGTTTTAAAATAAAAATCAGTGCGTAAGTGTTATTTGTGTGCGGAAAAATAAAGAGCACATGATAATAATTATTTCTGAAAAATAAATATTTTTTTTTGTTTATTATATTTAAACAAATTGCAAAGTTAAATTCAACAAAAACTAGTCATATTGACTAACAAAAGGTTTTTTAATGAAAAATAAAATATAAAGCAAATATAATTGTTATTTTTTGAGTTTTTTTTTTAAACGCTCATATATATAAAGCATGCCAAATATTCAGGATGAAATGAAAATTATGTATTTATATAAGAGTTTAGACAACATTTTGTTGCTGCTTTTTTTCTTAAAAAATTTTGAAATAACTATTATTTTCGGTCCCTTAATATTAGGTTTTTATGTTAGATGGATTCGAATAGCAAAAAAAAAGAAAAGTACAAAAATTTATTTAATTTATTGAAATTTGGTTGACCATACAACGTTGTTTCGAGTTTTTACTAAGACCATTGATGAAGAGTACTTGGCAATACTCGAAACAACGTTATATGGTTAACCAAATTTCAATAAATTAAATACATTTTTGTCTTTGTCTTTTCTTTGCTATTCGAACCCATTTAACTTTTAAATAGTTTCTTTTCGTCATAAAGATGCATCACTCCCGGCAAGAAAAAATTAACATTATAAATTAGGTTTTTATGTTTATATCATATATTCAATATGGCAGTATATATTTAATTTAAATATAATTCTGAAAACCTACTTGTTCACAGAATTTTTGACTGATACCTATACTGGTTTAAGTTGCTATTTTTCATAGCTGAATGTTTTATATCCACACTGTTTTTATAATTTGTTTATATAATCTCACTTTCGATGTAAAATGTGAATTTCGTCCAAGTAACCAATAGAACCTTTTGGTTTTTGAAACGTATACGTGTTACTTCTAATGAAGTCTGCATAGAACTAACTTTATTTATCATATATAAAATTACAAAATAAAATTTAACCAACAACGATTTAACAATTTAATTTATTTAAATTAATTTTGTTGTTAATAATAGTCATATCCCTGGAGATCAAATATGATTTGCAAATATTGTTGAGTATTTATTTTACTGTTCTATAACTTGACCCCCTTTTCAATAATATGCAAGGTATGAATATTTTTTATTCAATGACTAGCAGGTATTTATTTTTATTATGTACTTATTGGTTTTGAAACTCCTGAAAAATATGCGAGGAGCGCTGACTCTGAGCTTCAAATTTCGGAAGGCACGAGTTCGATTCCTGGTACTTGAAAAATTATTTTCAAGACTACTGATGATGGCTTTTTAGCAATACTCGAGTCAGCTGTATGGTCAGCCAAAAATTCAATTAAATAAAATAATATAAAATGAATTTTTGTTGTAGTTCACTACTTTTCGAAAAACCTTTTTATTTATTTAGTTAAATTATATACAAGCAGACATTTCGTGGTTTATTTGACCGCATCTTTAGAAATTGCTGTTGTACTAAAAATTAAATTAAAATAAAAATAGTTTATTTTGGAGGAGAACCTCAAAAAACGAAAGGTTCCAAAAACACCCTTCGTCTTTTCTAATATTTTTTATGTTTGCTATTGAGATTTTTATACATTATAAAATATCTATTATAATTGTTATTTATAATTATAATATATATATTTAATTTCTTGGTAATTTTTGAAAGCATTGGTATTGATTCAAAGAAGTTTTTTAGTGGGCTATATATGATATATATATATATATATATATATCATCTTTCATCTTATGAAAGATGATATGAATATTAAGTTACATAAATAAAAAATGTGTATATACGATGACATACAAATTAACATATTGAATTTATAGAAATTTATATATTAATTTTTATAATAGTAATCAATATGTAATAACTTATATGGATTTTGGCAAAAAATGACCTCATCACCTCCGATTTGGCTGAATTTTTTTTTATACGTTCCTTTCGTAAAATAAGAAGACCCTTATCTCTGAAAAAAGTTTTGAATTTTTTTTTCTTAGGAGATATGGACCCATGGGGTTTTAACAATTAGCGTTGTAGACACATTTTTAAACGACCATATCTCAAACTCCATAAATAATAGAAATTTGAAATTTTTTGCGTTTTAAAGATAATTGATTGGACTTTTAAGAAATGGTTCAAAAAATTAAGAATGTTTTTATTAAAGAAAACAATAACGTCCTAAAAAGTTTGATTTTATTTTTATGTAGAATTTAATGATACATTCAATACAGAAATAAAATGTAAAAATTTTGGTGTCATTTTTTGTGGATCGATTAATTCAATGGTGTTACAGTGCGTATGAGTGACGTATAAAGGAAAAATTACGAATAATTTTTAAAAAATAATTGTAAGGTCAATACCATTTTAAAATTTTTGGGTTTTGTGTAGAATTTTATTATAAATCGAAATCACAAATAATATGTAAGAATTTTTGTATTATATTCTTTAAAAATTTATAAATCGGAAATATAATACGTAAGTATGTGCTTATGTGTTTTGCGGGAGAAGAAAAATTTTCAATATTAGCTCTTCAATATAAACAATCTTAATTGTTTAAACTATTGTGTCTAAAAATGTGTTTACAATGCTAATTGTCTAAACCCCATAGGATCATATCTGATAGATACGGGTGTTCTTATTTTATGAAAGGGCTCATAAAAAAATTTCAGCCAAATCGGAGGTGATGAAGTCATACTTTGCCAAAATCGGTCCGATTTGTAAAAGAATGACCCACATTTAAAGTGTAATAATGTATATTTAATATGTAGTATTTCCTATGTAATATGATTTACAATGTATTAGTACATATTTACAAAGTTAGTTAGTTGTGGTGGAGGAAGGACCAAATCCACCTCAATTAGCTAAGGAAACCGTTTTGAATCCACAAATTTTCATTAAAATGGATAGTAAAGAGAAGATTAAGCTAGAAACCAGCCTGAGGCATTTATAAAGGCAAGAATCTGGCCAATGCTAATAAGATATAAAAAGGTTTTTTTTTTATAATATGCTTTATTGGATATGCATAGTACACTCTTAACTATTTATTAATTTATTACTTTTGCTGAATTGTACTTAATAGATATTAAGTAATACGTGTGCGGGTTTACTGAACCAGTGTTCAGCTCTCATAATATATAATAAGAATGATAATATAGTATGCCACTGAGGGACTAGTGCCACTATTCAAAATAATCAAACCCACTTCACAAAAATTAATTCCAACTATCGATGCTGTGAAAAATTAAACAAAATATGATATGGAAATGCTTTTAAGGACGGAAGGTTGATGGGATGGTAGACTATTTATTACATATTCCATTGCAATTGAAAATATCAGGTTTTTGATACTTGGCGGTGAAGACGGTGAGATATTTTTTAAAGAATATGTGTAATCTCTAAACTACTGAGAGTTTGTAATATTTGATGTTGTGGTATTTAATTTAACAAAGTCAAAAAAAAAAAGAAATACTAAATATAATTACTGATTGTGTGGTAAAATTAATTGTCAACAAATTAAGGAGATTATTGTGGAAAAATAATTTTTTATATAAAAATTTTATGTTTTTTAGTAACTTTTTAAATCAAAAATGCAAGTAAAATTACTTTAGAAACAATGTGGTGCCAACTCGTGAGAGTTCACTATATTTTCTTTTATTTATAATCATAGTATAGTTATTAGTACTTTTTTTTCTAAATCTCATAACTTCTTTCGATAAATACTTCATAAACACCCTTAGAGCATATTTTTAAGTAAAAATCTAGTAAAAATGGTAAAATGGTTGAAAATGGTAGTAAAATTTTATTATCTCTCTGAAACGCTTTCAACAAATCATTTGCTTTTATTCGTGCTGACAGTTTTATTTGAACGAAAAAAACAAAGTTTTTCACCTTTCATATCTTTTTTTATTGGGTTAAATCTTAATTACATGTCTGAATATTTTTATTTATACTAAATTTCGCAAGAACATATGGGGAATAATTGTAAATTCTATACTTGATTAGGATTAGGATTAATCTTATCTAAAATTTACTTGAATAAATTTATTTCCACGACCACTGATGATAGATATTTGGCAATACTCGAACCAGCTGTATGGTCAGCCAAAAATTCAATTAATTAAAATAATATAAAAAAAAATAAAATTTTTGTTGTTGTAGATCACTACTGTTCGAAAAAACCTCTTTATGAATAAATTTATAAAATTAAATTCAAGTAAACTTTATTCGGTACAAAAAGACGTGTAAGATTTGATCACATAACGCAGTTTTATTAGAATTTTTTAGGTATGAGAACTCAAAATAGTAAAATTAGAATTCGATTCGAGTCCTACTTAAATTCAATTACGAATGGGAACAGTTCTTTTGTTTAATATGTTGTGATATACTCGAGTATATCACGTGATATACGTGAGTATACTCGAACGCAACTCAAAAATGTTCGAGTATTATAGTTATTGTGTTGGAATATGTGCTGGTATATATATTTGATGAGGATTATCCACTTTGTGATTTGACAGTAACGTATGTCAAACAGAACTGTCTCAGCATTTTTATCTTATATATTTAAATTAATTAATTTATTTATTTATTTGAATTTATAAGTTAATAAATTGCTGATATGATTTGAACGGATGATTGGAATTTTGCAACATATTTTGCCAGTAAAACCTAACTCTGAAGATTTTAAGAGCATTGTTGTTGCTTCACATGTTTTTTTTCGAAAGTTGCGAGTATTTCTTTGCTCGCAAAGAGCAAAAAAGAAAAAATTAGGGCTATTATGCTTTACATTTAATGACAAGGTCGAAAATATATATTTAAATAAAAATTTCAATTGACTATTCGAAACCTCCCTATCAAATATACTAGTTTTTATTAAGTGAAATAGTCACTTCAGTCATAACAACTTATATCAAAATTTGAATTAAATCTTAATCATTAGTAAATTTTATGAAATCACAAATGGATTATCATATTTAAAATAAAAGATAAATAAACTGAAACTAAAAGCCCGTTTTTTATTTAACCAAGTTGACTATCTACGAACAACTCAGTATTTTGGAACATTTTCGTATATTAAATGGTTCCAAACAAATATTAGAATTAGAGTATATTTATTTCAATTTAATTATAGAATTATAAAAATATTTTTTAAAAAGTAATGAACTACAACAACAGAAATTCTTTTTATATTATTTTAATTAATTGAATTTTTGGCTAACCATACAACTGTTTTGAGCATTGCTAAATACCCATCATCAGTGGTCTTGGACATAATTCTTGTATTTAATTATTCGTAAATAATTTTTTGAGACTACAAGTACAAGGTATCGAACTCATGCCCTGTCAAATTTGAAGTGCAGAGTCAGCGCTCCTTAACCAACTGACCCAAAACCGTACTTGACTTTTATGTACGCATATTTTTCTAGAGTTTTGTTAATTTGCTGTGAAAGTTTCATTAACAAATCACTTGCTGTGTTTATATTAAAATTATAGAAATAAAGAATCTGATTATATGGCATTTGTATAAAAAATTATAGTTATTATTACACAATTTCTTAAGTAAATTACTATAGTGTAAACACAGGAATTTTAGAACTTCTTCAAACTATAAGATTGCACATTCATTTTTTTTCATGTTATTCGCCTACGGCTTAAAAAGTGTATTTCATGTATATATACAAAAGTTAAATGCGATGTCATCAATGTTTTGCGTTGTAGTAAAAGTGTTCTAAATAACCTGATGCTTCAAAGGGCAACCTTGATAGGATTTTCTTAGTAGTACTTTTTACACTAATTTATATACTTAAACATTATTAGTGCTAGATATATTACGTAAACTTGTGCAAATGTTAGAAAGTACTCTAGACATACCTATAATTATCATTAGGTATAGACAAACTGCATAACTAAAAGTAAGTATAATACTACACATCACTCATCTTCAAACCGAAATCATATTTATCAATTCATTAGCCTGACAGTTAATCAGAGTAAAGGAAAATAATGGCTTTATGCAAATGAACTCTCACACAAAGTTTGGCATTTTAATTATCTGTTTATCAATTTACACAGATTATTGGGTCTCGAATAACTTTGGCATTTAGAAAAGCAATTAAGGAGACTGCATGCATTTTAATATGCCCGGGCTCAATCTTTAACGATGTGCGAATGTTAGTCCCAGTAGATGATTTTATATGTTTCGTATTCCTTTGCAGGGAGTTTTTGTTCATTTGTATTACTATTTTTATCAAGCATGTATACGACGTATCTATATTTTTATATACAAGCATATCTCATAACTCTTTTAAATATTTTCACTTTTTTCTGTATATTAATATACACAACTAACTTATATAATTTTTATTAATAAATTATATAAAGTTTTGTAGATACTTTTGCACTGTTTTTTGTTTTTTTTTGAATTTTTTGATTTTTTTTGATTTTTTTTTTGATTTTTTTCTAAATAAATTAAATTACCTTTCCATTGCAATTGCACATATTTAATATATGTGGATTAATTGATTATTTAAATTTATCACTACTCATTATAAATTTAAACGTATATCTCTTGGAAATTCAGAAACTCGAGACACTAATTATTTTAACACTTAAACTGATTTCTTGATTTCTTTTTGGAAAATGTTGTTTCTTAGGCATCAATCTATGTGCACTGAATGGAAGAAACGTATATATACATGTCAAGTAATAACCATTTTGCAGGTCCTCATTTGTTTAAAGCGCAAACAAATAGATATTTTTTAACAGTCCCGAAAAGTTCTTATGATTTTGTAGCAATTATATGCATTTTATTTTACTTCTAGTCGATTTTTATTCATAAATAAATGTTTTGTTTAAACGAGCAAATTTTATTCTCATGGTATTTACATTCGTATATATGTATAACTAAAAAATTATCTGCACATGCGCCAGCTTTCGAATTTCAACACTCTAGTTTTTAAGGAAATGTACGAAAATCCAGGTTGGTTTAGTATGGCACAGTGCAACTTGCCATACTGGTTAACTTATATTCATACTTATTCATGCTTATATTTCATATATGAAAAATTTAGTATATTATATTTAAATTATGCTCATTATAACTTATCTTCATCTATGAGTAGAATAATTGATTCTTAGGCCGTGTGCGAGTTCGAGTAAATTAAGGTAAAGTAAATTGAAATTTCCTAGGGATTTTTTGCACTGCACTTATGTAATTATTTATTTATTTATTTATTGCACTTATTTATTATTATTAGTTAAAAGTTTTCAAATTTATTTATTTATTTATTCAACATCTTATAAAATTTTCACAATGGTAACACCTATATTAACTAATTTATATCTAATTTACCCTACACGAAATTCTCGTAAATATTAACATTCGCTTCCTTACCGACATAATTTACTACTTCCCTCAATTTACTCGAATTCGAACATGGCCTTAATAATTAATTTTGTTACGACAATATTTGACATAAGTGAGAGCTGGCTTTCTTAGTCTACATTTATCTAGACTAATTGGAATAGTGTACAACTTAGTTTCTAAGTTCAGTGATATACGAAATACAACCATCTTTAGAACGGATCCTTCTCAGTTAAAAAGAAAAACATAGGTTAGGTTATACCGGCGATCCCTAGTGGATCCACTTAGGCCTATAGGGCCATTATGTTACCATATATATAAGAAAAACTCAGGACTTACAACCACCTACAACCGTTGGTGAAGTCTAAAATGCTATTTAGTGTCAGGTCCTGTAATTAGTCAACATCCTCAAGAAAGGGGGCTCCTAAAGTATTGAATCGCCTCCGTGAATGAGCTAGACTCAAACATAGTAGATAAGAGGTACTCTTATCGTCTTCCCCACAACTGCGACAGATTTGATTGAAAGGGAAACCTAATCTTCTAGCATGATTCCCTAGTTTACAGTGACCTGTAAGTAAACCTACTAAAAGACTGATATCTCCTTTTATCGGAACGTGGACAAAAAAAAAACTTACATTTAAAAGATTTTTTCGATTCCTTTAATTCGAAGGCATTTTATAATGCAATATGTTATCATCCCTGAACTGTGAACTGAACTTAGAAACCTTGAGAATAGTATTATTATTATTACTAAATAATAAGCTATCCATGCACCTCGATCTAAAATATCTATTGTGTGCTTAAAAGTCCAACTAAAATAATTCTAGACTATTACAAATCTCGTAATTGCTGTGAGCTTGATTTTAACTATTTGATTTGGGACTAAGATTCCGCTTTCAAGCTATATAAGTCTACATCTTGCCGCCGATGGGTAGTTCCATAGAACATGTTCTGATATTTCCTTCTCCTCATGAGAGAGTCGACAGGAATCGCACTTTCAATCACACTTAAGTACTTAAGGTAATTAAGTCTACAATGTCCTGTAAGAAGTTTAGTGTAGAGTTTAATATCATTTCTGCTAAGGTTAAGGTTAACGTTAACTTTGAAGTTTTCAGTTTTCAATATCAATGAATCTTCTTGACTGCTGCATGCCTGTTTGGGCTCTCCTGGGTTCAAGTAGATTTTGTTTCTCCTGTTAACATATTAAGTTATTTGTGAAGCTATTTGTTACCAATGTTACCGAAGGCTCTGGACCAATAAAAGAAATACTTGCATCTTTCTTAGCTAGAAAGTCTTAGAAAGTATTAGATTGCACTCATGCCCTTCATGTCCCGGTGCCCACATAAGAGTAACATAATTCCTCGTTGCTAGAGTATTAAAAAGTTGAAAGCATTTACAGACCAACTTTGATTAACCTTGAGAATAAAACAGTAGTCTAAACAACATTTTTTTGATATTCACTGCATGAAAAATATAATAATTCAATTGCGATTATCAATAAAATATATTTTGCGATGCTTCGTTAGGGACCAATATATTAGATTGATTAAAACTAGCACTTCAATGATATACAGTCAAAATTTAATGCAAACACCTTTACAAGAGACCATTCTCTGGTAATCAGAAATATACAGAAAACTTAAATTTACAACATTTGGTCGATGACATTTTAGTATGGGATATAGTATTATCTCTGGAGAGTGAAGTGGTTAGAAATCTGAAGCATACAACGGTATTGTATATAATTTCTATTATATAAGAAACTTATTATTTTATTGACTTTTCACAAAATATATTTTCTAAGATCAGATTTACCAAAAACTTACACTTTAATAATAACATATACTGTCTAGATTAGGTATAAACTTATATTTATTGGGAATTCTCCTGATGAAGGCAAAAGGGAATTTGCCGAAATACGTATAAAAATATATTAAAAGAAACGCTCGAAATAAAAGACAAAAAATTTTTGTCAAGATTTAGTATTACAAAGATTTTATTTGTAAGTTACCAATTTTATAGAATTCTTATGGACACACTATAAAACTAACAACTAACGAACAATATTATTCTTCTGTCATCTTCATCTCCCAGTGGAGCATAGGACCTCGACCATTCTCTTATAGCAAACTGTATTACATGATTCACGGCTATTATCATTCCAGTAATAATTTGCAGCTTCCATTTCTAATTATATTGATCTTCTCCATGTTCTTGCTGATGCGCTGTCACGTCGACCTCTGCCTTAACTATTCCTGACGGGCGATGTTTTCGTTCGGTCTGCGCGACATATACCCAACCTAACGCTATTTTCATTTACAGATTTCAACAGACGCGAGGGTCTTGTTGGTGGCGTTCCAGAGGTCAGCATTACTAATGCGGTTTGGTTTTAAACATATGTAAAATCTGACGCAGGCACTAATTGTAGAAGGCTTACAGACGCGAATCAATTGTATTTGTACGCTTCCATGTCTCACAACCATAGAACAGGATCGACTTAACATTCGAGTTATAAATGCGAATTTTTACTTGAGTGGTTATTTGTTGGTATTTCCAAATAGAGCGTAACATGCCAAACGTTGCTTCGCCTTGTTTATTCGCGATGTGATGTCCTCTTCTGCACCGCATTTTAAGGTTACCGTGGTGTCAAGATAATTAAAAGTACTCACACACTCGACATTCTGCCCGTTAACGTCTGCCTGTCATTACTGTGGTCTTCGTTATATTAATTTCTAACCCGGCTTTCATATTTGTGAAACTTTTTAATTTTGTCTACTTTTTGTTTACAAATAACTTTTGACAGAAAACTAAAATATTGATTAAGAAATAGAAAGACCTAGAAATAACTTTCTAGGTCGATTTGGTCTAATTTGGACAGAAAACGTACCAGTCAATTACTTCAACTAAAGCGAAATCTGCTCAGCACTATGGTATCGGTGCTGACGGGTCACTACACAATGGGAGGCATGCTATGAGACTAGGTCTTCCTTATAACGATCTTTGTCGCGGCGGTTACTCTGAGGACGAGGAGCAAACTGTGTTTTATCTCATGTGTCAGTGCCCATCTTTAGGTATGAGAAGCTCGAAAATCTTGCGGACCCCTTTTCTTACCGATCTGCCTGAGCTGTCATCCTTCAGTAAAAGGGGATTAGCCAGATTTATTGAACTATTAAGTTGGTTTACATTCACTTAATAGTGGAGTCGCTGCCTTTTTCGGCGCTGGTCGTATACTGACCACCTAGTCTATATACGAACCATCGCTATTCCTGTGGTACCACAACTGGCCATTATTTGAGCTCAAGTAGGCTTTCTTGGTACACAAGGCCGCCACTCCAACCTAACCTAACCTAACGTAACTGGTACTTTGGTACCAAAAATGAAATGAAACTATATATATTTTGCGAATAGTAGCGAATAGAAATTTGCTACTGCAAGTGTTCATTATTTTTTTTTATTTTGATTTCTTTTATCTCTCATGTAAAACATTTTATGTACATTTGTTTTTGGCATATTCAACTTTTGTTAAATAACTTAAATATCCTACTCAATTTGAAAAAGCAATATCATTCTTATATTTTTGACTATGTATAAAAGTCTTTATTATGTTATATTATGCTTAAATTTATAAAGATAATTTTTAATTAAACAAGTTCCTTAATAAATATTATTACACATATTTAACATAATAGAAAATACAATTGTGAGACATATAAGACAACTTTAGTTTAGAACAAATTTTGATGTTTCAATTTTTTAAATACTTTTTTTTAAAAATTATTATATAAATTTAACATGCAATAAATGGAATTATAATTATACACATACATATTTAGAATATAAAAATTAATTATATACAAATAAAACTGTCATGAGAATATAAACATTATATGTTTAACATTAAGAAGAACAACCAAAAATAAATATGTAATAATAATAATAATATTAATAATAATATAATAATAATATTAATAATTTTAATAATAATATTATAACAGTAATATTAATAATAATATTATAATAATAATATTAATAATAATATTAATAATAATATTATAATAATAATATTAATAATAATATTATAATAATAATATTAATAATAATATTATAATAATAATATTAATAATAATATTAATATTATATATAATAATAATATAATAATAATATTATAATAATAATATTAATATAATAATATATTAATAATATTAATATATATATTAATAATATTATATAATATATTAATTAATAATATATATATAATATTAATAATAATATTATTATAATAATATTATATAATATAATAAAATTATTATAATAATAATATTATAATAATATTATAATAATATTATAATAATAATATTATAATAATATTATAATAATAATATTAAAAAATTAAAATTCTTAGAAATTCTAAATAAATATTCTACACTGACACTTTGCAGCCATTAGAGGTGGGAATTAGTTTGTTAAACTCGCCGTTCAATGTAATCAACGTTCAACAATTTTTAACAGCTGTTTTTTTTATAAAAACTAACATTTAATGCAAAGTTGTATGTGATCGTTGTAATTCTCCTACTGAGTTTTGTTGCACGTTATGCTCTCTTCTATTTGTTGTCATTATAGTCTCCATCATATATCCGGTATCTCTCATGGCCCCACTAAAATCCGGAAGTTCCGGAAAATCTAATGTCAAGTGGGCAGAAAATCTTTTGTACATAGAATTACGTGAACTTTCACGTTTTGATTTATTTTTTCCATCTTCAAATTTCAGTTGCTGTTTTAAAAATACTGAAGATTTTGCGATTTCCTGAATGTTTCTTAAAATACTTTCTGAGCCTTCTATATTTTTTACCGCACTGAAAAAATAATAATAAAAATTTATTAGTTTCCAAATGGTTTGGTAAAAATAATTAATTAGAATAATTTAACATAGTAAAAATTTATATTTAAAAACAATGATTAATATATCGATATTTATATTTAATAAATATATACAATACTACCAAAATATTTGCATAAGCTTGTTATTTAAAATTAGATCGGTATTTTTTAAATGAAAATTAAATTTTAATTTAACCATTAATTTTTGTTGTTGTTATGGGATGTGACACTGCTACCGAGAGTAGGTCTCTAAGCCCTGTTGCGTCCATAATAAGTAGTATAGAACCTACTTTACAGAGTTTTATTGCCACCAATATATGTACTAATATACATTCGCAGGAGCCTACAATCTACAGTTTGCATCCGTAAGTCTTGTAAGGTGGTATTTTGTTTACAGTGCCCTGTTAGGATTCCTGTGATGATTCTAAGTTTTTCTTTTGATAGGTTGATTTGGATTGTTTTAATCCTGGTATATTATCACAGTAATCTTTTTATTCTGGTTCTCCTTTTTTTATAAGAGAAAGGAGCATACTATATCCTAGTCCACAAAAAGGTTCCAACCCCATCATCGATGTGGTTAAACATTAATATTAAATACTAAATAGATCGGTAGTTAATTGAATGTCGAACACACTTCTCCAATTTATCTTCGATTAAACCATAAGTCAATTTTGAAATTAATAGATTTTATTTATTTTGTACTTGAACACACGAGTGTAGTTCTTCTGATTGAATATTACGATTGAACTGGCCTTGAGGCTTTTAAAACTTGGCTTTCATAATATTTCTTACACATTTAAGTCAAATCCAAAAATAATTGTTATTCATGTGAATCTGAACATGCAACTATTTTGAATATAATCAAACATCTATCATTAATGGTTTTTGGGAACATTTATTTGTTTGATTGTCCGTTTATATATTTTTTGGACAGATGTCAAATTTGTGCCGTGGACCCGCTTGTTAACACACAAAGACAGTATACAATTAAATTGCATTATTCCAATTTAGAGTGATTTCCAAATTGTTGTTGCTTCTTCATAAATAACCATTGCTCGTACTGTGCTATGAGTCAAGAATAACGCATAAACACATCTACCTAAATTGAAATAAAGATTGTAAATTATTATTTGAAAGTACAATAAAATGGTTGCAGAATAAATTTTTGTAAAGTTAGTGTAGATTGCGAGCATTTTGCAAAGGTGCTTAGAATTTTGCATATTGTCGACAACACAGTTCGACCTCAGACTTTAATTTCTCATTGCGAATCTTATGTCCTGTGACAAAATATAGATTTCGAATAGAAACGGGTAGGTACATGTGTTATTTCCTCATCTGTATTATTACAACTTTCAGAAAAGCATTCAGATAATATTCACTAGTAAAAGCTTGATATTAATAAAATTATTGCACATTTATACATTGAACATATACCCTATAGAATGATATCCACGAGACACATAATTTCTTATAAGTTTAAGGAAACTCTAAAATTATGTCCACGTTGTTTAATAGGTATTTCGGAAAATCGAACATTGCATAGTAAATAACTTTTACAATATAATTTTGACATATTGCTGTAAAATTACACTTCTCTTAGGTTTTACAAAATGAAAACAAAAAAATTGTTTATTACTTAGAAGCAGACAGCTGAAGCAGAAGGTAGAGTAAAATTACTATAATATAGTACAAATATCACCTTAAAGCATATTCCATATCATAACAATGTCCCTGCAAATTGTTCTGTAACCGCAGAACTTCACTTCGTTTTTCCAAAAGTGGCGGTAACACTTTTCTTACATGCTCCTGTATACGAAAAAACGCCAAGGATGGATCATTAGCAACTATATGAACATTTTCCGAAATTTTCTCTGAGGCTATAATAAAATATACCCTTATTGCAAACATGATGTAAGAACGGATTTATTCATAGCTTACTCTTTTTAGCTCTAAAGTTCAATTCTCTTTCTGAAGTTGTCATTAAATCTATTTAACGAAGTATTTGATAAGTCTTCAACAATTTATTTACTTTTTAATGTTATTCCAACAAGAAACAATACATTCATTAACAAAGCAATGTCACTGTAAACGTAATGAAATTAGAACAGTGTCAGCTGCATATATTATAAAATGGAATGGTCTGTTTTTTAATTTTTCTATTTCCGCGCTTAAATTTGTATTGTACAAAATTGATTTGAATTTTACTTCAAAAATTTCCCTTCAAGTAAAATATTAATAAAGTCGATAAACAGCTGATTACTGTTATAAATATGAACATGACAATTATTATATTAATAATATTAATAATAAATAAAAAAAAAATACTTAAAGTAAATAAATAAATAAGTAAAGATTATTTAAGTGTAATTAATATAGACCCAAACACACTAAATAAGGTATAGTAATAATTTTTTATAAAAGGATTTCATAAAGTAATGAACTAAAACAATGAACTTTTATATTATTTTAATTAATTTAATTTTTGGCTGAACATACAGCTGTTTCGAGTATTGCCGAGTATAATTTCTTATGTGATAATGGTCCACAAAAAAAAATGCACAAGCAATGACATTACTTAAAATAGTAAGAGAGCATTAAAATTTATATACATATATATATATACTTATGCCTTCATCCTTCACATCTTAACAAACTTTTTAAGCAATTAGTAAGTGCCTAATACTCTAATATAAAGTATAACACAAAATATATTGCATATATGCTGCGATATAAAATAAATATCACTGTTATATATAAAATAATTAATACATATTTCACATACTATGATAAAACGGTTATGATTAAGATTAAAATTAATAAAAACCATATATGGAATTAAAAAATCGTTTTTTTCTTAATTTAAGCAAAACTGTCAGTAGAAATAAAAACGTATGATTTATTTGATTCTAACTTGAAAGTGTTCGCGTACTTTTCAAATTTTTCAATTGTAAAACCTCAATGACCCATGGCCTATTAAGCTTTTCATTAAAAACGGTACAACCAGAAGTTTTTAATAAAAAAGGAAAGCGAAAGCAGAATATTTTATTTTCAGTACTCATTTCGTACAGATTAATCTGCGGAAACAGCACTTTATTCAGTTGTAAACTAAATTGCAAACTCCTGAAATGTTAAGGAACTTTTACTGGCATCATATTCCTAAATGGCTTCAGTAACATGCTATTTACTGCAACCGTCTATAGCCTTGTTTATCTTGGCATTTCAACATGTATCGATTTTCTTGATGATTAAGGTAAAGTTCACATCAAGTTGGTCAGTTGGAACCGATACAGTAACTTAAACGATATTTTCTACCTTGTGGAAAATTCAGGTTGTTCAAGATATCAAAACGATTACTCAGACTTTCTTCAACAAACTCTGCATAATAAATCACGATAATACTCATGTATAGGATCGGGTATAAATCCATGTAAAACAAAGCTTTCTCTTCGCAAGTATATAATTCCAAGTTTTAACCATCCTTCTCGTGCCGGCAATCTATTAAGAAGATTATACAGCCCAAAATTATACATTAAACTTATACTCAGGGTTTCAATTGCTGTGACTATTTTCAAGCAATTATTTTTGACTACGAAAATAAAATAAGCAAAATGCAAATGCAACAACAAAACGTACATAATACAAATCTGTGTGCACGAATCAGGGTTGAAAATTTAAACCGTTTTCCTTTTATCCAGTGGTACGCTCTAAAAAAAAACAAACCAGTTTTAAAACTTCTGACAGAGCCCAAATGGCTTAAGTTTTAATAACGGGACCCAAAAAACTACACCGATAAGGGCACTTTATACAATTCCTGACCTTCTTCCAGTGAAACTTTCATTTTTTTATTTTGTTTCTATATCTGTTTCTATATTAATGACCTCATCTAAATTTATTTGGAAAATTCAAAATTTGGTTTTAAATAAATGCAGAGATGGTGTACATCTGAAAACATTTTTCTTATCGAGACAAGCAAAGCAAACAATGTTCGTCCAGTCTGGATTTCAGCTCACCCTAATCATTGAGTAAAAATATTATAGAGTCACAATGACTCAATTTTAAAATTTTCAGCAACAGGCACGGGAGGGCGGAGTGAAGATATTTCTTCTTTCTGCGCTGCTGCTAGATCGGCCGCGCTTGTGCTTGTTCTTTCTAAAAATTTTACTATTGATGAATGAAGAACAAAACTGAAAACAAAAAACAGATTTGCTTGTTTACGAAGGCAGGCAGTACAAGAAAAGAGTGAAATTAGTTTTTGGTGTAATTATTTGTTTTTGCAATTAATGCTTGGCACCAGCAAGCAGCACGTAAAAATTGCATGCATTTAATATCACTTCATAATGCAAATAAGACAATCATCCCTACTTGTTTGGAAGTTTACTGACCTACATATATATATGTATGAGTATAAATGTATATTTATAAACATATGTACTTTTATTTGAAAGAATATGAATATTTTTTGATCTTATATTAGGAACATTTGAAGCAAATGCAACCAATTTCAATTTTTTGTTTTAATCAGGTATAATAATAGTTATATGTATGTTATATTAGTATTAGCTAAAATAAGATAATTGTATGTAATTGACCATGTGCGAGTTCAAGTAATTGATGGTAAATTGAGGAAAATGATAAATTATGTCAGTATGGCAGCGAATGTTGGTATTTACCAAAATTTCGAGTATGGTAAATTAGGTAAATTTGATATTACCATTGGGAACATTTTATAAGATGTATAATAAAAAAATAAATAAATTTGAAAACTTTTAACATAAGTGCATTGCAAAAAAACCCTAAGAAATTTCAGTTTACTTTACCATAATTTATTGAGTTGGTTTATTGGGGCCTGCAGACTTCATCGAATTGAATTGCTGAACTTTATTCTGCTTATATTACTTCGTAAGCAATTCCTTTGGATGGTAGAGAAAGTGAAATCGACTAAGGCATAAATTGTTATATGACCTTATATTACAAATTTGCCCTTATACAGGCTTAATAACATCTATTTATAATTTATTTATTATTGTTCAAAATAGTTTAAGTGAATTAATTTTAAGATAGTTATTAATAAACATGTGTTAATAAATATGTATAAAAATGTAAATATTAATATTTACTACGTAGAAACTTTTGCTATTTTTTATGGTTATTCACGGGATATTGATCAATTTATAATTTTTTGTGTTAATATACATTAATATTTTAAACAAAGCAATTTCTACATATAAACAATAAAAAATAATGTATCATATATATATCTAATAACGGCAAGAACAAATGTGTTCTCTTATTGGTGGTGATATTCCTCTATTCCTGAGCATTGTTTGTTGTCGTTTTGTCATTGGCCCTTGTTGTGGTAGGATTTTAGGCAGGATTTGGAGTATTTTCGGAAAATCTTCTGCAGGTTGTTTTCTTTCTTCTTTTTTACCATTCTATTTTCCAATTATTTATGTGTGATAATATATTTCTTTATCATTTATATGCAAAAAATCTTTTTGTCGAAAATACTAATGTATATTAATATAAAAAACTAAAGTTCTTCAAATTCTTGAGAACGATTATAAATTATAGTCGAAATAGAGAACAAATAATAAAAAAAAACTTTGAAATAGTAAAAAAATCTCTTTTCTATATTATTTTTTTTAAACAAAATTTCTTCGTTAACATGGACTAGGCCTCCTGGGGACACCATGTAAAGAAAAACGCGCGATGCATTATACCTCAAAGGTGGTCTGGAAATTAGTACGCAACTAGTAACATGAAAATTGTCATTTCTATTTAATTAACGATAACCTTTCATGTATGTCGATCTAGTAACTATCAATGATTATGCAGTTATTTAAATAAATCTCCATTTCTCGGCAATTATTCGCTTGCAAAAGCTAATAGTCGATACACTTGTACCCCTTGTACTGATGTTCCGTTTATACTTATTCAGTATCTTTTAAGTGCATATATATGTAAAATAGCGTTAACTATTCAAACTGCCATATAAACTGAAGGTTTAATCTTAAATCGATTTCTATATAATTTTATTGTAATACATTTGGCAAAGCTAAATCATACTATTTTTAAAAAATGTTTTACGAATTATTGGTAATTATTTTATATACATATGTATGTGTTCTTATGATTGTATTACTTCCTAAGATTTAATATAAATATTATGTAAATGCGATAAAATTGAAAATCCATACTTAATAACAATTAATTACGAAAACAATTATAACTCTTTCTTCAAATGCCATCACAATGAAAAATTGTTTCAATGCTGCAAATAAAATTTTGATATCTCTTGCCCCCGAAATTACATACAAAAATATCAATGTCCATATGTTTATATTTAAACACAAAGCAAGTAGGCATGAATGAATATAAAATAGCGAATAATTTTTTTTACTACTTACATTATAATTCAAGGAAGCAATAACAACACCTCAAAGAGCAAAAGGAGAAAAAAACACAAAAAAGGAATATAAAAATTTCTTGAACCTATGAAGCAGAGAATATTGCAAAATCTTCTTTGGTATGAAGCAAAAACGACTGAAGCGACGTCGGCAGAGTTTTGAGTGATTTGGGTACCCAGTAGTAGATACCTAGAACAAAAATTAATTTCTATGGCATTGTGACTCTATAATATTTTTACTCAATGCCCTAATTTTGTGGAAAGCTTTGTAATTGATAAGCTGATCAAACGCTTCATTAAAAGGCATTGTTTGATACGTATGCAAGTTGTTAGGTTCCACATTTAATGCCATGAATATTAGTATCAAAATGCTTGCACCTGGCTAAGAGGATCCTGTTACAGAGGATAATGTCGAAATTCTGTAGAATAGCACGAATAAGTTGTACCTGAGCTAAACAGCTCTTCTTGAGGCAATAAGCCCGGTTATGAACAATAAACCTAAGGCCAGAGTTAATGGAGTTATCAATGAACCAGCTATAAAAGCTAAATCTACCCATATATTTGTTATTATTATTTTAGCAAACATGTTTGCTATGAAATTCACTTCTAACAGCAGCACAATCGCTACTGTTAGGAGTAGCACAATCGTTACTGGGTATTACTACCCATCTTCATAGACAACATTGTATCTCAAAAAACTTGAGTTTGCATTTATAAAAACCATGTTTTAACCAATTCATACTTGTATGACAAACGATTCAGAAAAGCCAAATGCAACATTAATATCACGCAATTTAAAAGCTAACGCAATAGCTAACTTAGCGTAGAAATTGGGAAAAGTTTAATCTACAGAAGAGGACGAATGGTCAGTACATTGACGTTGTTGTTTTTTGTCAATAACGCACTGTGTTCAGAAGCGGTGCTTCAATGCAGCCTCTGACTTGTTTTACATTTACTTGTTGACTTAAGGGCAGCAGGACGGATGAAAAATGATTAAGCTTTTTTCAAGAATCCATACTCATACTCATATATAGAGTATGAGTTCGATTAAAAGGATTGTATTCAATCTCAACCTGAAGAGCAGTTCACTCTAAGTCAGAAAAGTGAACTGTTAGAGAAATGTTTTTAGAAGTGAGAAATTTATAATCTTCTTCGCTTACTTCAGAATATGTTTAAACTAGCCTAAATTGTTTGACCAGATCTGCCGATTGCGCTTTTAACGCTTGAAACATTTTCCCAAACGCTTCTTACTCATCATTACTTTCATTTGCGAAAGGAATCACAACAGTTGCCACAAGTTTTGTGATTGACTAATAAATCCGACTTATTTTTATTTTTATACACAAAAAGAATATGAAAAAACATTAAATCAAACCGATTAATATAAAGATAAACAATAGCCTATAGAGGTTTTCAAATATTATTAGGCGTTTTCGGTAGCTCACATGTATGGCAAAAAAACAACAAGGTGCTAGCCTATACTGGCCGATAAAATTTCATAAATTTAAAATTTGGGAAAAAAAGAAAAAATTTCAGTGTTTTGTATTGTAATTTCCAACATTTTTATTATTTCTTTTCAATTCCGTATTCGTTTCAATTTATATTAATTATTTATTTTTATACAAAATGTAATTTGCTTGCATTATGTGCACATATGCAAGATTTGCTATTTGCCGAAACATTTTACAGATTGTAACAGTGATACTAATGTCCCGCTTAGTGAATATAGGCCAGCATGCATTTTTTGCCACATTTGTGAGCCACCAAAAACGCTTATTATTATGTTTCAATTATTTAAATGTTCTTATAAGTATTCTTATAAGAAATAATTGCTTCAATTACAAGGGCAATCCACTTGTAAAAAGATACTTATTATAAAAATAATTGTAAGTTTTGTAGGTAAACACAATTTAAAATAAAATTGAAAAAACTTAAAAGATTATTTAAAATATTTTTAATATATATTTGAAAAAATGTTTTTAAGACATCTCATACGAGCCCGCCACTGATGGTATCATATTTCATACAGCTGGTGTGCACTCACCTTAAAAATGTTTTAAATATTTTCCATATTGTTGAGTGTAAACGACGCCAATTTTTTTAACAATGCTTTATAACAACATTTGGCGCAATTATTTCCCGTATTTGCAAGTGCACGTTTATCACAGTTTGATTAATAATGGTCGTTACTAAACTATTTGTTTTAAAAAGAGGTATGGAATACTCAAAATTTATAAAATGTTCATACGGCATTGATTTCTATAGATGGACGAAAAGAAGAAGTACATTTTGATAAAATAACGTCAAGAATAACGAAATTATGTTATGGACTTAATATGGAATATATAGACCCGGTAAGTAAAATTGGCTTTGGAATATTTAATATTACATCAATGTAATTGTTTGCTTAATATGTTTTTTTAATAAGTTTCATAGTAAACATTAAATAAATTATATTGTAAAATTGGTAAATGGTTCTTACAATTGATTCGTAAAATTGATTCTTACAATAATGCTGCCTTTGTTTTATTACATGACTTTATTGGTTGTACGGTACATTATATTACAAGAATATATATTTGAAATTGCACTAACAATTATTACCTACACTGCTTGAGCTATAATAATTTTGTTAATTTTAAAATAAAGTGTCGGTAATACTTTTTAACTTTTTTATATATTGAAATTGGCATATTCATAATTAAAAAAATATATTGAATGGCGCAGCTGCCGTTTTGTAAATTTATAAAAAAAAACTATGTCCATTAATTGAATTTAACAATCTTTCTCAAATAGTATGGTTTTTTTAATTGTAAATATTTTTGAAACAAAATTGTTATAAGGTATAGTCTTTTGAAAATTAATAATGAAGAGGTTAGTCATAATTACGTTAATTATACGATGTTGTGAAATTTGAAAGTAATGTTTAAATAATTATTTCTAAAATACAATATAAATTTTAAAATAAATAGTCTACTTAGATAAGACAATATTGCACAAAAAACAACGCCAAATATTAACTCTAACGATGATATAAAAATCCTATTCACAGTCAGTAGATTTGCTGACTAGACATTGCAAATATACAGGTATATACGGTGACGAACATAATTATTGGCACCTCAAGTATGTTAAACTTTAACACTGTTTTTACCTCTTTAATACCACGATTCGATTTTTACCTTACAAAAATTATTATAGATAGAATGCTTGATTCGCAATTAAATTCATTTTATTTCATTATATTATTTCTTATATTTAATTTCTTAAAATTAAAAAAACACAAAAAATACTAAATTAGGCTGAACAAATTAGGCTGCTCTACATAGAACTATCTAAACTCAGAGCAATCACTAGCCATATGGGGCGGTATGCACATCTTAGATCAGTCATCGAATAATCAGCGAAGCTTATGAGGATTACATAAATAAATAAATAGTTACAGAGAAGGGAGGGACTTTGTAGAAACTTCCCAGCTAAGAAATAGTAAAAGTGCCCAGTTGCACTAACTCAAAAAAACCTCAACATAAAACTTAGAGGTTCTAATAAACTATTCTAACACAATTTCATCGATCTGACATTTTCCTGGAAAAGACCTGTCATTTCTATATTATAAATGACGTGATAGTTTAGATTCTAGCTAAAAACGTCATAATGCCGATAATATTAACGAACTTAATCCATTTAAAACAAAATGAGTAATAATCATAAAGAAATCACACAATCTTAGCGGAATATAATTCTATATTTACACAGTCAAGGCAAATCTTATGCGGATATTGGGGAAATAATGGATAGGGGCCGTTACATCATTTGGAGCATTGTTTCAAGGAGACAACATCATTACAAAATGCAAGGCATACAGATTGACTTAAAGCTTTGAGCGACTGTAAACACAGCAAAATAAGAAATGTTACCCAAAAATATCCTCAACCTAGATTGCAGTCTAAGTTAAGCGAAAGTTTGGCAAGAATATTCATCGCATAACGATCAGGAGTATACTGCAGAAAACCAATTACAGTTGGCGTGTTGTTAGACGATACTCGTTTATTTTGCAGGTCAACCACCAGAAGCGTTTAACCTATGCAAAGGAGTAATTAAGCAAGCTAATCGACTTTTGGTACAATGAAATATATTTTGATCTAATGTTCAGCAAACAATTTGGTGAAAACTAAACACCAAACTACAAAAAAATAGTTTTTTATTTTCTGCTGTCAATAATTAATTATGTTCGATATGGAGTTTCTCGGCGAATTGGAATTCATTGACGGCATTATGGACAAAAATTATTATATAGCCATCCTCAAGAGAAATGTCAAAGAAAGTACCGAAATCTTGAGTTTATAGGTCACGTTTAACTTCGAATATGACAATGATCTGAAACATACGGCTTGTGATATGCGTATATGACTCGCGCACCATGCAAAACATACATTACCGCATCCGCCCTAATCTCCAGATCTCAAACCCATTGAACGTTTGTGAGTAGAATTGGATAGACGTCCAAAGAAGCCTATTATAACCACAAAGGCAGGACTGAAGGTGGCACCGATGAAGTGTGGCAAAATATTGGGCCAAATACCACACTACCACAAACTAATATTAATTAATTAATAATAATAATCACCGTAAATATTTTTTTTTAATTTTTGCATTAGGTGTGCTAATAATTTTATTCAGCCTAATTTAAAACTTTTTTGGTTTTTTAATTTTAAAAAAATAAATTTAAGAGATAATGAAATAAAATGAATTTAATTGCAGATTAATCATTTTATCTAAAAAATGTTTGTTAATTAAAAATCCCTGTACTAACGGGGTAAAAACCGTATTAAAAATATACTTGTGTCAATGATTATGTTCGTCATTGTATATTTAAACTGAGTACTACCTATGGACACATAAATACTATGTCGTTAACTGCAGTGCAAACTAAATATACAAACATTTCAATATGGAAAAATATCAATGATACATTAATATTTATACACGCATAGATCTAGATAGAAATAGATCTAGATCTGTCAGATCCAGATCAGATATGGCTCCATATATCTGATTGGTAAAGTTATATTTTAATTATAAAAATGGAATGCTCTGTATGTAATATATCTAAATTGTAAATTTGTTAATAAAACTTTCCCAGCAAATTAACAAAACTCCAGAAAAATGTGCGAACGTAAAAGTCAAGTACGGCTTTGGTTCAGTTGGTTAAGGAGCGCTGACTCTTAGCTTCAAATATGACAGGGCACGAGTTCGATTTCTGGCACTTGCAGTCTCAAAAAATTATCTACGAATAATTAAATAAAAGAATTATTTCCAAGACCACTGATGATGGGTATTTAGCAATACTCGAAACAACTGTATGGTCAGCCAAAAATTCAATTAATTAAAATAATATTAAAAAAAATTTTTTGTTGTTGTACATAACTATTTTTAGAAACCTCTTTAAAAAACAATTTTAACTGCTTGAAACAATGAACTACTTGAAACAATGAACTACTTAAACGATTCCTTTTTAATTTTATGCAATTAAAAATTTCGGTTATCTGTCCTGTTCTTGAAAGTTTGAGGTTGGGAGACCATTGTTAATGGATTAGGCAATATTTTCCTATAACTGCTAATAATAAAATTTGTTTTTGTTAAAATCAAAGTAATTTGTACCCCTTTTTAATCTAGTCACATTAATTTGGTAAAAGATTCTATTAGTTTAACACGGTAATATAAAATTATCTGAACAATAAACTCGTAATTATATGTCTGTCCGTCCTTTCCTTAGTACAACGTAGTTTTTATAGCTTATATAGGATTGTAGTTATTGTGTAGTAAATGAAAGGTTTTATCTGGCATTATTTAATAAATATTTTAATTACATTTTTTGTTAAATATTTTAATTTTTTATGCTTAATTTTTAAATCATTTGCAGTTTTGCTACTTCATAATATGTACTATTCATAAAATCGCATAAATTAGCATAAGTCCGAATTGTTAATGACTTAGTCATTCTCTTTTAGGTGTCAATAACACTAAAAGTTATAAACGGCCTTTATTCTGGTGTTACTACGCAAGAGTTGGATAATTTAGCTGCAGAAATTGCTGCAAGTTTAACGACAAATCATGCTGACTATGCAGTATTAGCAGCGCGAATAGCTGTATCCAATTTGCACAAAGAAACCAAGAAATCATTTTCCGGTAAATATTACCTACTGATGATCTAATTCAGTAATATACTAGTTATTAATTATGATACCTATATTGACTCCATTATAGGACTGGAATATTTTATTTCTCTTTGAAATGATTGTTTCAAGTTTTAATTTTAAGGTAAATTAAGCTTTAATTCAATAGGTATTAGGAAACAGCAGTTATAAAAGAATGCTTCAATAGTCAACGAGCCGTAAGAAATCCAGCACTTCCACTCGTAATATCTAGGAATGAAAAACAACTTTCTCGTACAACATGAACAGACCTACCTCAATTGATGTCAAGATATATCCATGTGGTAACCAGTTACTTGTCAGCCATAAATTCGTCTGCCTCCAATGCGCACCAGAGCTGTTGTTCCACTTATGGCTTTGCTTATTTGTTCTCATGTTCAAGTACACACCCAAAATTGCACGCTTACAATTTATGCTCGCTTCATTAAGGTTGTAAGATTCCTTCATTTGCACCTAAGTTAGGTTCAACATTCCTACCTATCACTTTCCTTAGGGGAACCTTATACCACTTCACTCGCCATCTTATCCCATTGTTAAAGTTTTGTCATCTCCATATTGGTTTGATTTTCAGAACATCGTGGGCTACAATAATCGTAACAACCAACATCTTGACGAACTTAGATGCGAAAGTTATTGTAACTAAAGTAATTGAACAAATTAGCCGGTATGATTCTAATTTGCCGGGCATAACGATTTGATAACTTATTTTAGTGAAGTCAACTATTTTAATTAAATTTTATTTTTCTCCCATTCATCCTTAATCTTTTCTCACTCCTAAATAATTCCCTCCCCTCTCGCACAACTAATACCTATTCACATCATAACTTATGTATTAGTCTAGTAATTCCCTTCATGTTATCTGCTTTTTAGATTCTTGCGGACAGCAACAACAACAAGCAACTTTTTTTCACTGCACTATATATCAATATAGTCTATTTCCAGGGATATCGGTGCTTTAAGTTGAACACTTTTTGCATTAATAATATTTATTTAAAACTAAAAATACTTAATACTGCTAACTAGTATATGCTATAAATGGATTGATTACACAAATAACAGGTACCAACAAGAGGACGCGCCATCAAGTGGTTTTTATATAAAAATTCCTAACTTTTTTGCACGAAATTCCACATGTAACATAGTGGATAAAGTCAAATAGCTGTCTAGTGAAACTCGTCAAATGGGCGTGCCCATTTCAAGTATGCATTTCTTTAGCAATATACAAAATAAATAAAGATTATATGGAATCTATTTATCAATATATTTGAAATTAAAATATTTATTTTAAATCTATATTTTAATCTATATTTATTAAAAATTTAATATTTATATTTTGTTTCAGATGTGATAACTGATCTGCACAATTATATTAATAAGGAAACTGGAGAAAAGCTACCAATCATATCTGATTTTTATTATGAAATTATTAAATCAAATGCGGATCGTTTAAATTCGGCTATTATTTATGACCGTGACTTCGGTTATAATTACTTTGGATTTAAAACGTTAGAACGATCGTATCTTCTCAAGATAAATGGGAAAGTTGTGGAAAGACCCCAGCACCTGTTGATGAGATGCTCAATTGGTATACATGGGAATGATATAGAAGGAGCAATTGAAACTTATAATCTTCTCTCTGAACGGTACTTTACGCATGCCTCGCCAACTCTGTTCTCCGCTGCCACTAGAAGGCCACAACTTTCATCGTGTTTCCTGCTTACTATGGTTGCTGACTCAATTGAAGGAATTTTCAAGTCAGTTGAACAATGTGCTATGATATCAAAATCAGCCGGTGGCATTGGATTAAATGTTCATTGCATTAGAGCTAAAGGCACGTTTATATCAGGAACAAATGGTGTTTCAAATGGATTAGTGCCAATGTTAAGGGTATTTAATAATGTGGCAAGATATGTTGACCAAGGTGGTGGTAAAAGACCTGGAGCTTTTGCAATTTATCTTGAACCTTGGCATTCTGATATATTTGAATTTATAGATCTTAAGAAGAATACCGGTAAGGAAGAAAACCGCGCTCGAGATTTATTTTATGCACTTTGGATTCCTGATTTATTTATGAAACGTGTTGAAGCTAATGAAAATTGGTCACTTATGTGCCCAAACAAATGTCCTGGCTTGCATGAGGTTTGGGGTGAAGAATTTGAAGATTTATATACAAAATATGAAAAGGAAGGTAGAGCAAATAGAGTAGTTAAAGCACAAGCTCTTTGGTTTGCTATAATTGAAGCACAAGTTGAAACTGGAACTCCTTATATGCTATATAAGGATTCATGCAATCGCAAAAGTAATCAACAAAATTTAGGAACAATCAAGTGCAGTAATTTATGCACAGAAATCGTTGAGTACTCTGCGCCAGATGAAATTGCAGTTTGCAACTTGGCTTCTATAGCACTAAATATGTTTGTGACTAGTGATAAAACTTATGACTTTCAGAAGCTTAAATATATAAGCAAAGTCGTAACTAGAAATTTAAATAAAATAATTGACGTAAACTATTACCCGTTGCCCGAAGCAAAAAAGTCAAACTTAAGGCATAGACCTATCGGTATTGGTGTGCAGGGATTTGCAGATGCTCTAATTGTACTGCGTTATCCTTATGAAAGTGAAGAAGCATTTTTATTGAATCAACAAATATTTGAAACAATTTATTATGGTGCTTTGGAAGCTAGTTGTGAATTGGCTAAAGAATTTGGGCCTTACGAAACTTACGAAGGAAGCCCTGTGAGTAAAGGTATTCTTCAATATGATATGTGGAACAAAACTCCTACTGACCTCTGGGATTGGGCAGAATTAAAAGGAAAAATTGCACAATATGGTGTTAGAAATTCTCTTCTTATTGCTCCAATGCCTACAGCATCAACAGCTCAAATATTAGGAAATAATGAATCTTTTGAACCATATACATCCAATATATATACAAGAAGGGTGTTATCTGGGGAATTTCAAGTTGTTAATCATCATTTGTTAAGAGATCTTACTGAACTAGAACTGTGGAGCGATGAGATGAAAAATTTAATCATTTTGAATAGGGGTTCAATTCAAAATATTGAAGGAATACCAAAGTATTTACGTGATTTATATAAAAATGTGTGGGAAATCTCTGTTAAGTCTACTATTAGAATGGCTGCTGATAGAGGAGCTTTTATTGATCAGAGTCAATCATTTAATATTCATGTGGCGGAGCCAAATTATGGAAAATTGACTTCAATACATTTTCACGCATGGAAAGCTGGATTAAAAACTGGAATGTATTATCTAAGAACAAAACCAGCAGCTAATGCTATTCAGTTTACTGTGGATAAAGCTAATGGTGATGCCAATGGCGTAGAAAATCCAATAGCAAATAGAAACGGCGATGCTATTTCCGACAGAAATAAAAGAATGGCTGATATGGTATGCTCACTCGAAAACAAGGATGAGTGTCTATCATGTGGATCTTAATTATATTTTTATACTTATTTCAAAATACACTTTTATAGTGTCAATTACTATAAGAAATAATAGCATGCTCACTCGAGAACAAGGATGAACGTCTATCATGTGGGTCTTAATTATATTTTTATACTTATTTAAAAATACTTTCTTATAGTATCAATTACACGTATTTTATATTTATTACCACTTATACATATTTCATATTATATTATTAATTGTATGTTTACTTTCATGTTCCATATTTAATTTCATATTTTATATTTAATATTACTTCTACTGTTATTTTAATGGAGTTTATTTTGTATTGAATTAAATAAATGAAAAAATTTCTCTAAAAAACATTGACTGTTTGTATAATTTTAACTAGACAAGGATAATTAACTTATAAATATTAATAAATAAAATTTATATCCGTTGAAACTAGATCTTCAAATATGATTTGAGCATACTTGTATTCCACCATTCGAACACCACGCGGGTTGAATTCAAAGATATTCGGGTAGCTCGAATATTTTCAAACATTTTATACAAATTTTCAGGTTTGGGTACGCGAACTTCTAGAATACTTTGAAGCACTATTAATTTTTTCTTCTTTAGCTGGTCAATACAGACGTAAGTTGTCCTTGGTCGGGACCACTTAGCTCCTCCAACTAGTTCGTTCAGTGATTTACTATCGCAAATTTGTAGTACTACGTGCCTTTATTTTGTTGATCACCTGAAACTTATCTCTTAGTTTAAAAATCTTATATATTTAAAAAATAAGTTATATCTTATTACGTCTATTTTTCAATAATCTATTTCTGAGTATGCAATACAATTGTCTATTTACAATAGAAAAAATAATGCTAATCCAGAACTGTGTATATAGTTTAACTTCAACCTATATTCCAAACTGGTAAACCCTATTAAAAATTCACAAGATAAGCAAAGGAATTATCAAAAAAACTTTCAAAATAATTTATTTTAAAGCACCACTTAAAAATTTCCGGGGCAGCCATGTACGTCACGCATTCACTCGTCTACTCAGACGGTCAAACCCCGTTTACGCCTCTTAACAGAGATTGTACTAGTAAGTCGCTTTCAGTTTAAATAATATCGTCCATCGTCGTCTATCACAAAACTAAAGACTGGTATATAGACCTTACCAATTTCGATGAATTATTTTAGTGATATTTTGTGATTTTACTGTTTTCTTTTTGAATTTACTTTGACACTCTATAGTCGAGTTAAAAGGTAATTTTTTTTATTTATTTATGCCTTAATTCTGCTTTCTAATTTCCAAGGACTCCGTCATTCAACTACGCCATATGATCCAATTGCATTAGTAACCTGCCCATTTCTGGTAAACGTCTTAGTCCCTTTCCCTTGCAACGATAAAACTTCTATTGGATTAGCGAGTTGAATGGCTTCGGTACTTATTTTAAGTCATAAACAATATCTGTGCGCTTTTTTGCATATTATTATTATAATTTAGGTACACTATATTGCTTTTATATTCAAAAATAATTTTATTAATTGTTATCAAATAATTTTATTAATTGTTATTAAATAATTTATTCATTTTCTATATTGTCATATATAATTTCAATATCATTAATATTTTCTAATTTTTGTTTAAACTTTTTATACAAAGTTTCTTCATCCGGTGTCAGTAAAATCATTTTCTGAAAAATTTAGCATTTATTATTTTTTTTTTTTGAAAAAAAAACAAGTTTTCACTATTTACCTGTGCTATATGTTTGTGCTCCGTATTCTCTACAGAATAGCCTTTAGCCTCGATTGCATTAGTAACCGATCTCAACTTGTCGGGATCACAGAAAAACTAAAAAAATAAAAACTGAAACTAATTATATATTTAAGCAAAGAATTTAAGAATATCACAAACCCGCACAAATCCACTTTTGTCATCAACGATTTCATAATCGTCTGCTCCGCAGCTAATTGCATCCTCAATTAAAAGGTCTTCTAATCCAGTTTTTAAAGACGGGTTTGATAGATCTACAGTTGTTTCAATAAGTCCAAAATCATCAAACAAGTTTCCAATATCAGCGAACACGGCACTAATTATATAAAAACCAAAATATAAGTATTTATAAAAATAATAACGATGTACAAAATATTTATGTAAATATATAATTAGATAAGGTTGAAAAATAGCGAAAAAATAATTAAGATTAAACTTTTACGAAATAATCCAACGGGCAGCAAATAACTTATATTCAGATAAAGATGACTTATTCAATTTTTCTTGTTATCGACGATAAAGTGACACTTATAACTGCAGTCGAAGTTTCCCAGCTCGTAAGAAAAATAGGACCAAACTGACTCTTTCAACACCATTAAAATCTGCTAGGCTATGACAGCAATTATATAACTTGTATAAAAATAATACTTTATAATGTATATAACTTAATATTAGATTAGTCTTTCAAATATCAGTATTTTTGTAGATAGTAAGTCAGCATTGAAAGCAATTAAATCCAAAACGGTTAAATCAAAAATTGTATTAAAATGTTACGCCTCACCTATGAACATCACACATGACAAGGTCTCTCTTTGCTGAGTTCCTGCAAGTAGCAATATCGAAGGGAATGAACTAGCGGATGACATGATCAGAAGAGGTTCTGAACTGCATATAAGGGAGGCCGATTTCTCAGTACTAACACCAATATGCAAACTGTTTAGTATTATAGAGGAGTTCACCAATGTGGTGACTAATAATTTATGGACTAATTGCGAAGACTGTGAGGTCGTTAGAATCTTATAATTAGACAAAAATAAAACGAAAAGCCTTTTTGGCTTTAGCAAACTTGTAATTCTTACTCTTACTTACTGGAGTACTAACAGGACACTGTGCATATACTCCAACGATGGCGAGCTTCTACAAGTGGATTATGCAGGAGTTGCCAAGATGAAGAGGAGGTAGAATCTATCAACCACTTTCTCGTGTGTCTGTCAGGACTGCAGACAAGGCGACTTCAATATATTGGGGAACACTTTTTCACTGGCCTGGCAAAGATAACGAAAGTAAACTTATCAGATCTCCTTAACTTCATCTGGCAAACCAAACGGTTTAACAAGCATAATACACGAAGATAACAAAGGTTAGCAAGCCGCCTCTTCCGGCAAAATCTTTGAGGACATCACAATGAGCAATATATCTCCACGAGTGGAACTGCTGATAACTGTCAGAACGCGCCTTCTCAACCTAACCTAATCCTAAGCATTAGATTAGATTTACAGCACCTAATGTACCTGTACTATGCTTGACAAATCAAAATACGACGAAATTTCGGAAATGTGTGAACTTCTGTAGTAGAAATTTGCCTTTTATGATTTTTTCACTACAATTTGCATTGTGCGCTAATATAATATTCGTTATTTACTGGACAAACAAAAAACGAGACACATTGAATGGTAAATTAAAACGTTAATTTCCAGGGATTTTTAATACCACGTCTGTTTCCATTAATATTCGAACTTCGTGCATGTATCGCATATCCACTACAAAACCCACAGCTTAACTTCTGCATTTCTGATTTTGCACATTAAATTATTATAGTAAATTGTTTGTTTTTTTTGCTATTAAGCAAAAAAATATCAATTTGTTTATTTTGTCTTAAATTGCTGACAAAACACACTTGTGACACTCGTGTTGCAATTGATACCAACAGTTGGTTTTGAAGAATACAGTTTGGGGTTAAGTCATTCTGGTGTGAAATATCTACGTAAAAATCCATTACATAAACTTATTAATTGAGGCACTTATACAGCTATAAGTTAAAAATATAATTATTAGTATGTAGTTTACCCATGTTTATTTAAAATTGTACTAATCTCCATTTTATTGCCGGCGAAATTATCCGTATTAAGCACACAAACCATGAACACTTTTTTTTTATATTGAATTTCCAGTAAGTATTTTTTCAGTGAAATGTTCTTCTGCGCACTTTTGGCGATAGTGGTTTGTATGCTTGACATGGGCATATTGTTTCGCAGTGCTTCCTGGATAACCCTACGCAACTGTGAATTCATTGCAGGATCTGAAGACGAACCTTCTTGTATAGCAATTCGTATTTGTCGTGAAAACTTTGTGAATGTTGTGCTCTTCTGCCCATCCTTCTGCGCTTTCGTGTGCTTTATGTTTGCCCATTTCGAGTGGCCGGCTAACAATGGTCCATATGTACCACGAAAGCACCGTGTCACAAACGTCAGCTTACTTTTATTAACAACATCATATGGTATTTTTGTAAATGTTAGCCCAAACCTCAAAAAAAACATGTCGGTAAAACGCAAGTACAACTACAACTACATTATATAGATAAAAAATAGTTTGTTTTTGTAGCCAATATGCATAGCTTCCTTTCTGTTGAACATCTTTATTCTTATGTATATACATATATATCTATATCTGTATTCACATAAATACTTATAATCTTTATTATAATTTGTTATTTGTGCGTACACAAAAAAATAATAAATATATATAATTATCACAATTGGTATTTAAAACCAAAGAATAATTTTACAAGGATGAAAACTTAAATGTAAACACAAACAATCAACCAAACAATCGCATAAAATTTAACAATTACAAAGCCAAGTGTGGTACATTGTGCGACTAAGAACCGATTTGTTGGATCCGCCAACAAGCACACCACACCATCATGAACTGTCATTTATATATTTCACCACGAAATCTATCAATGAGGAGCAAATATTATGTTTCATTTTGATTTTTTGACAACTCAAAGAAAACAGCTGTAAAATGTGGTGGTTAACTGCTTTATGAAAATTACTAGGGGTATTCAGGTAACTGATTAGTTGCTTAGTAGTTGATTATAACAAAAATTTGCACACAAAAATGAAACTAAGCAGGGAATCAACTATTTCGGTGATTCTCAGATTAGTACAAATTTGATTAATAGTCCCAAGTGTCGTAATAATAACTTAAAATGAACTTTTGTATAGAAATTTGTTAGCTATCTCTCTCAGCTGTTTGAATTGTGTGTAAACAATTTTCACTGTTAACGTATGTTTCGCTTGAATACCCTAGTTGCCTGAATACCCCTACTATAAATTTAAATTATTATTTGTGTATGAATTATTATTATTATTTATGTTTTTATTATATAGTTTATACATGTAATTCTCAATATTGATTTGAATTATTCTTTTAATTTCCACTATGTAAAAATATATACCAGTTGCCAAATCTTGGCAGTTGTATAAATAAAGGGAAGATTAAAAAAAAAATGTTTTTATTATATTAAATATTATATGAGTAATACGGCGTTTACATTGGCCGAAAATGGCTCATTTTGAATGAGCCATTTGAAAGTGTTTACATTCGTTCTATTTCATTTGTTCTCATTTCAACATCTAATTTTTCAACTTGCATGTTGATTTGATTTTTGGCCTGTGCCAAAAAAATGTTGCATGAAGGTTAAATATGCCTTCAAACCTTACATAAGAAACTTAAAACATATTTTTAACTTCGATTAATTACTTTTTGGGAAGTAAAAGTTCTAAAAAGCAGTGCATCGTTTTCAAGAAAATGCAACCACCAAACATTTGTTTACCTTTTTTTGTAAATATGTTAAAAACAGCTTTTTCAAACTGTCAAAATGCCATGAAGAGCTTTTATTTAGGGTATGTTCAATGGATTCCTTTGCATTTGGAACGTATGTGGAATGCATTCGAACGTCATTCATACAGAATGTGAGAAAATTGCTCATTTTTGTGCTTGAAATTTTATATGCAAGAATGAGGCATTCGATACTCATTTTCGATTTTTGACCAAAATGAGCCATTTTCGGCCAATGTAAACGCCGTATAATGGGCTGTAAGTCATTTAAGGACATATTTGCATATGTTTATACAAAATGCAGAAAAATGATATAAATTTTTATGTCCTTTTTTTAGGAATGATACTAGAGATAATGTATCATAAAAATGTCAAGCACAACGAACAAGGAAGGGCTGAAACAAAATAAAGTCACTTACACACTGTTGAACACGAACGATTTCTTGTGAGAATGTTCTCACTTGCCTTTTGTCACTTATTTTGAGTTTGTCGTTTATGTATCATGAAAAACTCACCATGCGAGAACGTTATAGTGTGGTGAGAGGAACTGATGAAAAAAAACGTTAATTTCATATTTTAACTGAAAAACTATATTTAAATTTGTTTTAAGTTTCTTTTTAGTTTCTTTTCTTCTTTTAGTTTTTGTTGAATTTAATATAACCATATGCAACGTATGAAATACATAAAATTATAAGAATCACATGACAACCCTTGACTTTGCTTTTTTAACTAAACCTTTAATTTATTTAGTTTCGCAAAATCACTTTTTCTTGACTTTCAGGAAGCAAAGGCGAGTGCAAAGGGTGATAGTGAAAATAATTGAAATTTTAAATTAAATAATTTTTGTTTATATTATTAAAAAATAACAATAATTTTTAAAAAAACATTAAGAGTTTGTAATGATGCCTGAACAGCGATTTTCGTTGTCCACGTATTAACCACAACGGACCATGTTTTGCTTTGTCAAAGTGAATGGTACTGGTGCCTCAAACTAATTTGCAATTATATTGCTATCGAATTCGTTTGGCCGCTGCTATAGCTCGCTGCCATACTAATTTTTTATACCGGATACATTTACAACAAACTTTATTACTAAGACATTATTGTTCAGCTGCATGTCAAAATTGGTTATAAATTCGGTTGTTATCAACATTAACAACTATTGCTTGTAACTGCAATTTTTTTTATATCAGCAGTTGCTATCATCTTTTGGAAATGAATGAATATTGTTTTTAAAAGTCAAAGAACCTCTCGGTAATAAAGTGCAACTGAATAACAATGTTTAAATTAATTCTAACGAGAGGCATTCCTTTTCCACTCCTCTTCTCGTATTGTAGAGTGTGTATGAGATTTCATGAACTGCTCTACAAATACACTTTTATCATCGTAAATGCAAATGCAAGTTCTGAATCTGATTGCGCATTTGTTAATTGTTGCCTGGTAATTAAAACTACTGCGTTAGTTACTGTAAAAAGCAAATCGGATGAATATCCGATAAGTAGCCAGAGTTTTGCTATATTTCAACCAAGACATAAACATAAATTTTGCTGACCCAATTGCACCTATCAGCTGAGATCCAAACAAAAGTCAAGGGCTAACGTCAGCACACTTGATAATAGAGGAATCTCTTTATATGCTGCCACAAGAATAATAGCTTGCTGTGCAAGACAACCAACTGAATTAGTCGCAAAGTTAGCGGCTGATACGTGCTCAGATGCAGATTTTGTCAGATTTGGTCCAAGGAATGCATACTAAGTCAACAAGTGCAGAACAAACAGGTATTGGACTAAATGAACCCAGCAGTCTCATCGTTATCCATGAAGATTTAGATTGAGGTTGGCTGCCAAGTCATCCTCCTGCTTGCCTGTGGTGAACATTGGCACTATACCTGCAATATATGTCTCATTTTCTTCTAGACAGAGTCTACAAGTATCTGCTTGAAGTTCCCATGTCCAGTTATCAATAAAGTCAGCTAACGTAGGGCTCTCCGCGGATAACTAAGCACTTTTATTGCTTCATTACAGGTCATTATGGTCTGAAATATCACCTTCATAAACTACAATTATCTGCTAACTCGGAATGCAGATTATGCCTCGAAGATGAGGAAACAACCATGCATATTCTTTGTGACTGTCCAGCTTTAAGAAACGCACAGAAGAAACCTGTTTCATAAAGAATTTCTGTCACCAGAACAGATTAAGAACTCTTCTCTAGATTTAGTTCTAGACTTTATTCACAAAGCTTTAAGCTTTGTTTAATCAATAGTGAAACTGGTACAATAGGTCTCTTCTGGCCGCAGTACCGGCTGTTGGGCAATTTTCACGTATACTCTTTTATTATTATTATTATTGCTTCATAGACCATTGGTTTTGGCATCTTGAGTTTAGCCTGTTTACAAGTGCTCATCTTTCACCACATATTATCCACTTATCGATATAGGCTGAAGTCATGTTGTATGTCAATGGTATTCTGGGCTCTGGGCCGCAAAAGTTATTACATGATATTTAAAGGTCCATCACCTTTTCGTTTTGCTCAATACCGATATACCTTTTAACCCATATGACTGTCACCTCATTTGCATGAGCACATTCCATGACCTTCGTGATACATTCTTGTACTAAGCTGTTGACTACGCACGTCTTTTGCATGCTTTTAATAACTGTTTGGTTGTCTAGTGCTATTTTTTTCTAAAACACCTGGGATTAGATTATCCAGAGCATGTGTGACCACCATAAGTTTCGCCTGGTAGACGGAAACATATTTTCCTAGATGTGAAGTGCACTCTAGCTTTAGCTCTTAGGAGTAAACTCCAGCCCCAGCTCTGTCATTCATCAAGGAGTCATTGGTAAAGACGTTTCATTCGTTTCATATTCATCATGTAGAAGGCCGTCCACTATAAGTGTTCTATAGGACACTTCTGTCACATAAACTTTCCTCATAATCATCATCAATGGCATCTACGTTTCCTTGACCGGAATCTGGACGATGTTAAGAATTTTCCGATGGCTCACCATATTTCCGAAGTGATTCCACGTGGAACTCCAGTTCATGCGAGTTGCCGCTAGTGCCACCTTTTTCTTTTTATATAAATCTAATGGTAGCAGACCTAACATCACCTCTAACGCCGGTGTTAATATTGTTTTGGGTGGATTTACATCACCAGACAACTGACGCATATATTATAATAAGTCTGACTATGATCGTGTAGATTCACTACGTTGCTTTCTAGGTTAGCCCCTATCGTCTTTTGCACACTCTCTTACACTGAAATAGAGTTCTATTTGCTTTTCCGATCTTTTCAATCACATATTCATTCCAAGTCAATTAGTTATATAGAATAACTCTTATATACTTCTCCGACTTTGAAATGCGGATGTAATTTTCCAAAAGTTGTAAGAGCTCCATTGATAGACTTCTCTTTCTCGTGAAGAGAATAGTATTTGATTTCACCTCATTGATAGTCAGGCCTTGTTTCCTACACTATTGCTCGACGCATTGGAAACCAATTCTCATTACGTTTCTAATGGTATCTGGGAACTTCCCGTCCACCATCAGTGCTACGTCGTCTGCATAATGTATTGTGTATATGCATTTAAAGTGTAGCTGTTGAAGTAGAGAGTCTATGGTCGCGCTCCACAGAAATGGTGAAAGCACACCTCCCTGTGGGCAGCTCCCTGTGGGGACGTACTTTGTTGCCAGTAACGCCCTAAATATTTCCGTGAGCCTACCTGCGAGCAGATTCATTCCCCAACGCAAGAGTGCTAGAAATATACCATCCAACCCCGGTGGTCTAAATAAAGCGAATGTCAAGATGGCATTCCTAACTGTATTTGTGGTCACTATCCTTTCTGCTTCAAATATTTCCTCACTGTTTATTTCCTTTTTTTGGAGAAGGCCACTGATCGTTATATTTGAAACTTTTTAGAAAATAGGTTTCCATGAGAGTACATAATGACTCTTCTACAGTCTCCGTCATGGCACCATCCTTCGTTCATATTAAACCAAGTCTGGAGACCGGGTGTTTGGTGAACGTCTTTTGTAATCGACTTACTTCAGAGGTCCCCTTCATGAACAGAACAGAAATCCTGCCACGAATCCTGTTTTTGGTTGCTCAATGCCTTCTTAAATTCGCGTTTTTTAGCCTTGTACAAATCCCGTGATTCGGAGTTTTCCCCCGTATATATTTGTTAAAGGTTTTTCTTGTTTCCTCTTTTATTGCATAAAGATTCTGACTCAACTAGAGTGTCGAAGAATTTTCAGCAATACTGGTTTGGTTTCATAATTGCCTTGACTTCCGACTCTACATTCCATGTAATCTTGAGTTTCCTAGCGGCCTGTTTTGTAATAATTCCTTCAACGACGCCATGTATGTTACCTGATTCGTATTCTCAAGAATCCTTACCAGCCTATGACTATTAATACGTTTCGGACGACAAAGTATTTCAAAGTGTATGGCCCGATAATTCGACATTGTTAATTTCTCAGCTACGAGGAAGTGTGGGGAACAAGATATAACAATTTAAAACAACTGGCTGAAATATACGTGGCCCGACTTATTAGCTTCAACTCACCACAGGCTGAGTCAACATCTGCGTTGTTCTCGGTGATTGATACAGTGCGAGAATCGATGCGATCATTTTCGGTCATGCAGGTCCGGTAGATCAATGGGATGCATTGACGGTACCTATTATAGAATCCAAGCTACCGACCATTTCGCAGAAGGCATGGGCTATGAGCCATATTACCAACGAAATTCTTTTTGCAGATTTGCTTACGTTCTTGGATACACGAGCTCACAGCTTAGTTGGCAACGTTTGGCAAGAAATGGAAACCAAACCAAAGTCTCATCCCTATTAAGTATTTTAATCAGCTGGCTTTTGCGCAAACGGAATAGCGCATTACAAATACAAGACTTTGGCAATAATAATCGCTCAAATACTGGTGGTCAGGCAGTTTTAAGTATATTTTCCATGTTCAATAAATTATTTAGCTGGGAGATTGAATTTTACGTGATTAAAAAAATTACTTCAGCAATATCTGTGACAATCTTATTGCAAATTATTGGCAGCATTTGCGCAATTTACCCTTGGCAAACCCGAAATTTGGCGTCTCAAATGGTATCGATGCATTACTTGGATCTGACCAGTGGAACCAATTGTTGGCAGATGCCATGGTTCGATGCAAATTTGATGATCCTGTGGCACAAAATACGCAATTAGACTGAATTATACTTGCACCAGCCGAAGGTACCAGGCATAATTACAAGGCAGAACAATCTATGGCATTGCATATGGAAATGTATGATGAGCGAGTTGATGTCTAAAGGCGAACAAATAACAACAGTTGATCTTTGCGAATGCATTTTCATAGATACGCACAAGCATATCAATGATGTCAGATATTGCATACAAATACCATTTACACTAGATGCTCCATCACTTCGTCATTCACATCAATTGGTACTCAAGCAAGTTCACCAGCTCAAACGAAAAGTGGCATTCAACTCACAGCTAAAGCAAAAATATGTGGCCTTTATGTCAGGTGACACATTTCAGGTATATTACATTCCACATCACAAAGTTATGAAATTTCGCGTCGTTTTGAATGCTTCCGCAAAAACATAGAATAGTATCTCATTAAATAAAACACAATTGTCTGTTTTTTCAATACAGGTTACTTTAACTTTTGCTTCGTCTTATATGGCGTTTACACTGGCTGAAAATGGCTCATTCTGAATGAGTCATTTGAAAGTGTTTACATTCGTTGTATTTCATTTTTTCTCATTTCAAACAGCTGATTTTTCAACTTGCATGTTGATTTAATTTTTGGTCTGTGCCAAAGGTTAAATATACCTTCAAACCTTACAATATAAACTGAAAACTTGTTTCTAGATTCGATTTATTTATTTTTGGGAAGTAGAAGTTCCAAAAATTGGTGCATCGTTTTAAAGAAAATGCAACCACCAAACATTTGTTTAAATTTTTTTGTAAATATGTCAAAACAGCTTTTTCAAACTGTCAAAATGCCATGAAGAGCTTTCATTTAGGGTATGTTCAATAGATTCCTTTGCATTTGGAACATATGTGGAATGCATTCGAACGTCTTTCATACAGAATGTGAGAAAATTGCTCATTTTTGTGCTTGAAATTTTATATGCAAGAATGAGCCATTCGATACTCATTTTCGATTTTTGACCAAAATGAGCCATTTTCGGTCAATGTAAACGCCATATTAGGCAGCATCGTACAGCTGATGTAGAAAATATTTTCAGGCAAGTGAAAGTCGATGAAAGTCATAAGCAGTGGCAACAAATGTTTTGGCGAGAATCACCCGATCAACCTATTCGCAAATTTCAATCGCATACAATGTGGCAGATACAATTACTTAAACTCCCAGAACAACAATAAGCTAAATCTGGTTTCTTACGAGCTCTATGCATCTTAAACGACTTCTATGTAGACGATTTCCTTAAGAGTGTACCTTCTATTGGCATGGGAGTTCAACTGGTGACCAATGTCTCATTTGTGTTGGGAGAGAGTCAGTTCCGTCTCAGAAAATGAAAATCAAATAGTGCTGAAGTCAATCAATAATTGGCAGAAACTACAGTTCTTGACCTACATTGGGATCCATTATCCTATGAGCTTTTTTATCGTGTAAGCTCCAATGACACAACACCTCTCACTTAAAACCAAGTGCTTAACGATGCTGTGAAACTATGGCATGCAATCCGAAGATGAAACACAACTTCTTGGTTGTTGTGATGCCAGTATCAAGGCAATGGCTGCAGTGCTCTATTTGGTAATAAAGCATGATGGCAAAATCATTAGTTATATCATCGCATCAAAGAGTAAGGTTAGATTTGTTAAGTTTAGACATTTTGACAAGCTATTGCTCACCACTGCAAACGTATTGCATTGTAAAAAGAGACATCACAATTGCGCTCACATTTATACATCTGTGCAGGTGAACAAACAAAATACTTCACAGCAGACCTCACGCAGCTGCAAAAGGCACAGCCCATATTCACATTCAGCAAACTCATTACATGGAATACAGTCACCAACACCACTGCAGATAATATTTTACGGGTAGGTGGGCACCTATATAATACGAGGTCGACAGAGGCATAGCGTCATTCGATTATACTTCCTAAGGATAACATATTGGCTAGGCTCATAATATCACAGCTGCAGCAAAATACATCTCATGGCGATGCACGGCTTATGCTGCATGCTATTTGGTATAAATATTGGATTATATAGGCATGCACTTTGGTCAAGCAATGAACACACTCATGCGCGATTTGCAGGCGATATAAACACATAATTCTGAAACAGCGTATGGCGAACTTACCAAAGACTCGGGTCACCTTGTCTCGCCATCTGGCGTAGCTTATTGGAGTCCATTTAATGTACGAATTGGCTCAAAAACGAACTGTAAGGAAGGATTACGTAGCAATCTTTGTGGCCATGTTAAGCAAAGCAGTGCTCATCGAATTAGCTAAAGATCTCATCTCTGAGGCGTTTATAAACGCATACCCGATTCGTGACAATGGATTCGGAACTGCAAACTTTGCAAAATGAATATTCTCAACAGCAATTGGCTTATCGAGGCACGAAATAGCATTTTCTACCATCTGGCGCACCATACAAGGCGGTCTATGTGAAGCTGTCGCTAAGTCAGCGAAGAACCATTAACTAGGCTTTGTCGGTACCCATTCAATTTACTATGATCAGTTGCATACTCTACTTGTGCATGTCGAAGCTTGCTTGAATTCACGTTCGTTCATACCATTGCATGACACTTGTGACGATAGAGTAGCTTTATCATCTGCAGATTTCTTAATTGGAAGGTCTTTGTTGGCAGTACCAAATAAACCTATTGGCAAGATATCCAGCAACAAATTGACTAGTGATAATTAATGCAAATGCAGCAGAATTTGATGCCAATGACATGATGAGTATCTCACATGAACTGACAGTTCAGTTTACACTACCATGAAGTGTCATTTAGAGTGAAATTTGTTTTGTTTTGTGCAAACGTATAAAACGCTTGTGTGTAGTAGTGTATAGCACAGAAACCCAGCGGCACCATTATGCCAGCGCTGAAAAAGTAAGCGAGGAGGTAATAGCTCTTCGTTTTTATTTTTCTTTGTTTTCGACATTTGTGTTTGACATAGACAATTTCGGGGTTGAAATTATAAAAGAATGAAGAAGAAAAGCATATGAGTTAAAAATTTCTTGTTTTGCCTACATTGTATACATTTAGTCTGCTTTCGATTTTAGTGAAGTGCGAACAGTGAACAATTTTTAATTTTTAAAATCAAATAAAAAACAAAAATATAAATAAAATATAATTTGTAATTTCACATAAACTCACTGTAAGTATATGCAAAATTAAGTAAATATATTTAAAATGATAATTGTAATTTTTGTTTTATGTATTATGTAGAAGCTACTGCGTCAAGAACGATTAATTGACCAATGTGCTGCGAATGCAGTCATTCTAAAGCAAGGGGTAATCAGCTGTTTCAATTGGAAAATTTTACAATTCAAACTGAGGAGGATTTAATTCAATTTAATGAAGAAATCACTGCCGTTGAAGTAGTTGTAAGTTAAATTATATATATTTCTTACTTTCAATTTCAACTTATTAATATTTTCACATGTAACAATTTTACTAATTCATACATTTCTTTTCATCTATTACGTTATTTATAGACTGCATCAATGAGACGCGTTATTAAAAAACAATCAATTACGCGAAAAATTTCCTGGAATTTTGGAGAATGGTACCCAAGGCAAGAAGTTCTTAAGAGCATTAGAGAATGTGACAGCAGCACTTTTTGGTATGGTATATTGTACATAATTAACTTTAGCGTATACAATAACATACTTTTGTATTTACAGATGCTTTAAGTCATCTGTACTCAAGTCATCTGTAAGCCGGAACAAGTGATCGAGTCGAGTCTGGAAATCTCTTCAAGGTGTTAGTAACAATTTCCAGAAAAATATTCATCTATATAAGTATGTTATATTTTTTTATGTAAATATTAATATTTTAATTGTATAAAACATAAATATAAAATATAATTTATCCAAACAAATTTATAGTATTTTATTTAAAAATCAATAGCATAGGTAAAATTTAAAATGTAAGCGAACATGTCAGCGCTGATATGTTGCATTACAAATTCGAAAAGGTAAGCTAACATGTCAGCGCTGATATGTTGCATTACAAATTCGAAAAAGTAATCGAACATGTCAGCGCTGATATGTTGCATTACAAATTCGAAAAGGTAAGCGAGCATGTCAGCGCTGAAATGTTGCATTACAAATTTGAAAAGGTAATCGAACGATTCAGCGCTTGCCCGCAATGACATGCACGTGTTAAAGTAATTAGGAGTTTCATTTGAATAATCAGCGCTAGGCATTACCATTCAGCGCTGAGGGAATCGATTCCCTCAGCGCTGAAAGTCCCGCTGGGAATTTGAAGTATTCACAAACAGCAAAACATGACATTGTACATGTATGTGTGTCAAGCTAAAAAAAACGCAGCAAATTTCATTGCTTGAAATTCATGAACTAACATCACACTCTCTACACTCTCTCATCTAGCGGAAACCGGTTTTCAAGTTTATGTTCATGTTACGTTCATGATAATGTAAATTGGTCCATTGTGTTTTGTTATTTCATACAGAACAGTATATCAAGATAAATTGTAGTATTCATTTTTATAACTGTAATGGAATACAAAAAAAACTTTTGACACATTTTACGATTTTATACGATTTATTCTAAACATTAAAAAGTAGTTCCTAGTATTAATTTATTTATTTCTGTTTGCAGTGATTTTTAATTATTTTTTTGTAAAAAATAGTTTGTAAATTAAAAAAATAAATTTTCTCTGTTGTAAAAATGGATGACTTTCCCAGATTTAGTTTATTTAAGGTAAGCCTAGATGTATCAATAATGAATGCTATTAAAGATATATGAATTTTTGTACTTCAAAAAAAATTCCAATTTTATAGTACATTCACACTGTCTCATGTAGGCAATTGCTTATTTATATTAATGATTGACCGTTCACATAATAATGACTTCATTTATGCAGCTGATAGAACTTTTATACAATTTTATAAACTTCACTTATTAATATATCATATAAAAAATTTATATATAAAATTAATTAAATAAATCATTTATATACATTTCATATATCAATTACATATTTAATTAATATAAACAAACATTTTATTAAATACCTTCTTCGTACTTTATATCAGCATTTGTTTACATTTTATACGTTTTCGTATCATGTAATGTGGAAAATTTATATTTAAAGATTGCATTTTTGGTCAAAAATAAGCTGATTTATTGTAAATGAGCTCATTTATATAGAGACACTTTGTATAGTAAATCATTCTCATTTGATATAATGAGTGAAACCGCCTAACTGAGACAATGTGATTGTGATATTAGTGAGGCGTTGTGATATGTTTATGTACTTTATTACTCAATCAAAGGTTAAAAGGTTGAGCATACGACCCCATGGTTTAAAATAGTTGTCTTATGCTAGTTCAATTATCGAATTTCACCCAGCCTCCAAACTGGCTAGATTTTGGCAAGCTTGCAGTTCACACTTTCGGTTTAATTTAATTCAAAAATATTTATTAAATGGAATATTTCGAAAATTATACAAATGTGCATTGAATATAAAAAAACTTACCAAAATGTAACATTGTCAAAACGTTGTAGTTGCCAAAACGTCTACATTGGCAAAATTTTAGCAAGATTTTTGCACTCATACATATATGTACCAACACATGTAAGTGTTTGTTTTATATAAAATTTATTCATAATAATAGTTGAACAGAAAAATCTTATCAAAATCTAAACAGTGTAAACTCCAAATAAAGTACTACGAAAATAGTTGTTATGTTCATTCTGTCGCATATAGAATGGTTGTGTGTGTGTCAATATTACAATGGAAATGCTGTTGTAGACGTCGTGTTCCACAAATCCATAGTTCTTGTGCACATTTATTACGCTGTGTTTCGTTTTACTTCTATGACCGGCAAAGCTGCAATCTTTCCTTAATAACAAAAATTGTATGTTGAAGTTTTACGAGGACAGTGATTTGTTTTATGTCTAAATTCTTTAATTATTCATTATTAAGAGTGTAGCTAAATAACAAAAAGTAAATATATAAGAATCAAAAAAGTGGTTTAATAAACAAATAAACTTTTTTGTAACTTTTTTAGACAAACATGGCGAATCACCAATATCAAATTGCAAATTTGCTCGAAAAGGTGAGGCGTTCATGGAATTTATTTAATGGTTATTGTACCATTAGTTTTGTATACATTATTTAACAAATAAACTTATATTCTCAACAGATGACATCTAATGACAAGGATTTTCGCTTTATGGCCACTAATGATTTAATGACGGAATTACAAAAAGATAGCATAAAACTAGATGATGAGTCGGAAAAGAAAGTAGTGCGTATGGTACTAAAGCTTTTGGAGGATAAAAATGGTGAGGTACAGAACTTAGCGGTAAAATGCCTAGGTCCTTTGGTTAATAAGGTTAAAGAGAATCAAGTTGAGATGATAGTGGATTCTTTATGCGCAAATATGATATCCAGCACTGAACAATTGCGTGATATATCCAGTATTGGTTTAAAAACTGTGATTTCAGAATTACCGCAAACTTCTAATTCATTAGCGCCAAACGTTTGCCAACGTATTACAGGAAAGCTTAGTAACGCTATTGAAAAGGTATATTTGAAATATATATGTATATATATATGTATATAATATATTGTCATATATTAAATTTATTCGAAACATATATTAAATTCTATAGGAAGACGTTTCAGTTAAACTAGAAGCTTTAGATATACTTTCTGATTTGCTTTCACGTTTTGGTGATTTTCTTGTACCGTTTCATAATACCATTTTGAGAGCATTGCTTCCACAGTTGGGATCTTCACGTCAGGCTGTTCGTAAACGCACCATTGTTGCTCTATCTCATCTTTTAACTTTGGCACAAAATAGTGCTTACAATGAAGTCATTGAGCATATTCTTGAAGGTTTAGAAAAACCAAAAAATTCGGTTACTTTAAGAACTTATATTCAGTGCTTGGCCTCAATATGGTGAGTAAATGTGATTCTATTTGAAATATTTATCAATAATAATTAAAATATAATAGTCGTCAAGCCGGGCATCGTCTTTGCAATTATATTGATCGCGCAATGTTGCTATTGAAGGAGTATAGTCAACGTGAAGATGATGAATTACGTGAGTACTGCTTACAAGCTTGTGAGGCTTTTGTCATACGTTGTCCAGAAGCGGTTCGTCCCCAGGTTTCAATGGTAATTAATTATACTATTTGATATATATAAATTATTGAATATCTTTTTCTATTTATATTGCACAAATGAAATGAAATGACGCATAAGTTATTGAGAATTGAGTGATTACACTAAATTTAATATTAACTTATGTTTTGCTTTCAAAGTTTATTGTTAGGTGTAATAAAAACACATCGTGTAAATATTGTTGCATATAGAATTACATCGATAACGAGTAAATGCATGTGTCATAAGTTTTTTAATTAGTCTGTGTGCTATATTGAATACATTATGCGACAGTAAAATTGTGTATAAATATAAATCTGTTTTGAATATATTTGTTTTTTTTTTGTGATAAATGCAGAACATTTACAACAACAAAAAAAAATCAATCTGTTTAGAAAAGTCTGTTTTATAAAATTTAATATTTAAAAAATAAAATATAAAATTAAAATTGAATTAGATTTCGACGTGCTGGAATTTTTTGTCGCATAATGATTCAAATTGATTTTAATGTGTGTTGCAAGGTATTAGCAAACAAAGGAAAAATGTATTAGTATGATTAATAATAGTAAAACTAATCTGGGGTTCCCCGTATAAATACTACTAGCACTATTAAAAATGTTATAAACAAAATTTAGTAAGAAAATTTTTAATTTGTAACATAACATAAGTGGGTATGTACCGATGAGACTATCAGCTTACACTAGCGACAGCTTGATGGTTAAAACAGATGTTTAATAGAAGAGGTGTTAGGTGTATTTGCTATTAAACACAAATTTACATAAAACTGAAGTTGAAACTTTAACTTTAGCGATAATGTAAACGTAATAGAAAATATTTTTAAGCGTAAAGTTGCCGCTAGTGTAGGTATGCCCAGTAAATCCGCTTATGAAAGAAAAGATTATTTACTTTAAAAAATGTTTATGTTTGGAGTTTTCTTTGTTTCTTTGTTAATAACTATTCACACTATTGGTATCTTGATACCGATTTCTGACAAAAAATGGAGGATAAAATATGTTTTTTGCTTACGTCTGTTTTATTCGTATTTGTGATCTTCTGTTGTGCCAATATATATTTTATTATAAATGTTATTTTTATATGTATTACAGCCAAACTGTTATTATTGATATTATTTTTTATTAGATATGGATGTCATTCGGCTGCAATATATTTCAATTTCATTTTTTTCTTTTTTCCATTATATTGTATTTTTTGCATTGTTTTAATGGTGTTTTATGCAAAAAGAATAGCTTTGAAAATAAAAAATAGTCAAACTCAAAAGTTAACTTTTAATTTGTTGAACTTGTGTTTCCAAATAAAGCTGTAGTTTACAAGCTCGTTCTAATTTAAACCACGGCAAGTGTTTTGGTTAATGTCACTAATTAAATAAAAAAGTGACGAAAAACCTGGAACTAGAGCACTGAAAGTTTGCGCAGCCTTGGCTACTTGTGAATAAACACGATTAATCATAGCTTCTAATTAGACAGGCATAAGTTCTAAGCCTGGCACTTGCAGTCCAAACAAATTATATACGGACTATTAACTAATTAAGAAATTCGATTATTTCCTAAGACCACAGATGATGAGCACTTGGCAATACTCGAAACATCGTTGTATGGTCAGCCAAATTTCAATAAAATTAAATAAATGTTTGTGTTTGTCCTTTCTTTCTTTCTTTGTTATTCGAAAACCTTCTAAATTTTAATATAGCTTCTTTGTCACCATATAAAAAAAGCGTAGCTTTTTCAGCAACACTAATACTTACTTCTATAATTAATATATTAATATTATTATATACATATATTTTATATATATGTATTTTATATATATTTTTTATATATATGTTTTATATACATATTTATATATATATTTATATACATTTTTATACGTATAATTTTATAAATTATTTTACATATTTTATGTAAATATATATATATATATATACCATTTTATACCAATAGGTGCTATATTGAAATTTTTTCCTTTTAGATACTTGAATTATGTCTTAAATATGTAACTTATGATCCAAATTACAATTATGAGGCAGATGACTGTGATGGAGGAGTTGCTATGGATACTGAAGATGAAGATTATATAGACTCTGAAGAATCATCATATAGTGACGACGATGATATAAGCTGGAAAGTACGTCGTGCAGCTGCAAAATGTTTGGAATCATTGATTTTCACTCGTACCGATCTCGTTGAAGATTTTTATAGGAATCTCAGTCCGGCATTAATATCACGTTTCAAGGAACGCGAAGAAAATGTTAAATCTGATGTTTTTCATGCATATATAGCACTTCTACGTAATACACGTCCAGCTAATGATATAATACACGATCCTGATTCAATGGAGCAAATGCCTGGACCAATTTCGTTATTGTTAGATCAATTGCCTCATATTGTTAAAGCTATACAACCATTAATGAGAGAAAAATCAATTAAAACACGTCAGGATTGCTTTTTATTGTTGCGTGAATTATTGAATGCATTGCCAGGTGCACTTGGTCCATATTTAGATAAAATAATGCCCGGTATTAGTTATTCTCTAAATGATAAATATACTTCTAGTAATATGAAGATCGAAGCTTTGGGATTTTTGTGTTTACTATTACAAAACCATCAGCCGGAGGTTTTTCATTCGCATATATCATTACTAGTACCACTTGTCGTAACTGCAGTTTTCGATCCATTTTATAAGATCGCAACGGAAGCATTGCAAGTTTTACAGCAATTAGTTAAAGTTCTACGTCCTATTGATCCGACACTAGGACCTACAACAAACTCTTTTGATATAACACCTTTTGTTGAAAACGTTTATTCGTCAACATTACAAAAACTTAAAGCAACTGACGCTGATCAGGAAGTTAAAGAACGTGCTATCGCATGCATGGGTCAGATTATTGCTAATATGGGAGATTTTCTTCAACCCGAATTAATTGTTTGCCTTCCTCTTTTCATGGAACGTTTAAGAAGTGAAGTTACACGCTTAAGCGCTGTTAAGTCGCTTACAATGATCGCTGCCTCACCATTGCATATAGACTTTTCACCGATTTTAGACGATGTTATTCCAATACTTGGAAGCTTTTTGCGTAAGAATCAAAGGGCTCTCAAACTTCATTCGCTAGATTTGTTGAATAAAATTGTTGAAAATTATTCGCAAAATTTCAAACCTCAATTGTTAAAAGTTGCTATTATTGAAATACAACCTTTAATCTCAGATTCTGATTTGCATGTTGCACAATATTGTTTAATTCTACTAAATACCACTGCTCGTAAACAACCACATGCATTGATTGGTATACATGATTACTTTTTGCCTTCAGTACTTGTCTTAGTACGGTCACCATTACTTCAAGTAAGTAAAATGGCTTAATTTTTATACAGTAAAATAAATGCTTTTTTGTTTTTTATTTTTATTAGGGTGCAGCGCTCACCTGTTGCCTGGATCTTTTTAGAGGACTTGTTTGTACACAATTACCAGGTTTAGATTACAATTCTTTACTTAAAAAGCTAATGGAACCAATGACATCACGCAATGATAACAGCGTTAATGTGGTTAATACAAATGAACAACTACACAAGCAGGCCTATCATTCGTTAGCAAAATGCATTGCAGCATTAACGCAACAATGTCCTCAAGAAGCTGTACCATTGGCAAAACGTCTTTTGTCAGATTTACAAAGACACTCTTCCGTTACTGACACGCAATTAGTGTTCTGTTTATTAACTGTTGGAGAAATTGGTCGTCATTTTGACCTCAGATTTATTCCTACTTTACCTCAAACTATAATTGAGTGCTTCGGAGCTGGTTCTGAAGATGTTAAGGGTGCTGCAAGTCATGCTCTTGGTGCTGTTTCCGTTGGTAGTTTACAAACATATTTACCTCTAATTCTTAAGGAAATTGAAGCTCAACCAAAACGTCAATATTTATTACTACATTCACTTAAAGAGGTCATTTCATCACTTTCTAATACACCAAATGGTTTAGCCCAATTATTACCATCGGTACCATCAATATGGGCTCAGCTTTTCAAATATTGTGAGTGTACTGAGGAGGGATCACGAAACGTTGTAGCAGAATGTCTTGGCAAGCTGGTTCTTGTTAATCCTGAAGATTTGTTGCCACGTCTTCAAGTTGCGCTTCACAACAAAAGTCCACTTATGCGTACTGTTGTAGTTTCAGCTATTAAATTTACTATTTCTGATCAACCTCAACCAATCGATGTGTTACTTAAACAAAATATTGGTGAATTTCTTTATGCATTGCGCGATCCGGAACCGTCTGTCAGACGTGTGGCATTGATTGCATTTAACTCCGCAGTGCACAATAAACCAAGTCTAGTGCGTGATTTGTTACCTACCTTATTACCATGGTTGTACTCCGAAACTAAAATAAAGGTATGTTTATAAATTTTATTTATTTAAATATAAGTAATTTTACCTACCTTATTACCATGGTTGTACTCCGAAACTAAAATAAAGGTATGTTTATAAATTTTATTTATTTAAATATAAGTAATTTTGAATTTTCTCCAAAAACATAAAATTATAATACATAATTTGCGTCTGTTGAAATAATGTGATTTCTGAAAAATTACCAATAAATTTTGATTTCGTTTTTTATTTTATTAATTAATATATACTGTTATATTATTTAAAATTAAAATTAAAAAATGTATACGATTTTCTTGAATAGAGTGAATTAATACGTGAAGTTGAAATGGGTCCGTTTAAACACACAGTAGATGATGGCTTGGATATAAGAAAAGCAGCTTTTGAGTGCATGTACACATTGTTAGAACAAGGACTCGATCGCGTAGATGTAATGCAATTCTTAGATCATGTTCAACAAGGTCTTTGCGATCACTATGATATAAAAATGTTGACTTATTTGATGACAGCACGCTTAGCTGTTTTGTGCCCAGATGCAGTTTTAATAAGTATATACATATAATAAATAGAATATTATTTTTTTTAATATATTTATGTATATTTTATGTAAATTTGTAGGACTTGATCAATTTGTCCGCCAACTTCGTGAAACCTGCACACACAGAGTTAAGGCAAATTCAGTAAAACAAGAGTATGAGAAACAAGACGAATTGAAGCGCTCCGCCTTGAGAGCCGTTTCCGCTTTATTACAAATTCCGAAAGCAGGTAAATAAAATAATAATATTTTTTAAATTAAATTAGTTACAATTTTCTCATATGTCCCTTTATTTTTATTATAGATAAAAATCAACAACTGCTTGACTTTTTGAAATCAATAAAGGATACTCCCGAGTTAAATAAAGTATTTGAAAATGTTCAAAAGGATTCTTCAAATAATGCGGAGATATCGATGGATCAGAGTTAAATCATCATCATACAGATTCATATTTCTTAAACCTGCATTTGTTTCATTTAATTTTTCTTCTTTTTGAACACAAAATAAGTTAAGATTGCGTTATAATTATATATTATTACTTACTTTACATAATATTAAAGTAGTATTCGATAAAATAAATAAACAAAATAAAAAATAATAAAATTTGTATTTTAATTACCGTACAAAATATTTTTTAGGTATCGTACCGTAAGTTTCTTAAAATATATTTTTTTTAAGCTTGCATACTTCCGAACTAGTCCAAGAAGAATTTTTCTCCCTGTCAATTTGGCTTGAACATTGAGTTAATACAGATAAATCGGCTAATATCACATTTTCCATGAAGCAGGAAACTACTCTTGCTGACTTGCTGATATTATACTCTTCTAGTGAGTACCAGTGTTAAGTATTGGCTTACATTTGGATGGCAGATTTACAAGGAACAGCAACCTCTATACGTGTTTAATTACTCTGACGTCTATGGAAAGTTTGTTGCACTGCAAAATTATCAAAATGCAGCCTTCTAATATGATTATCACTACCTTTGCACCTTACAAAAGTTCGGTGGTTGCTCATTTTGACGATAGAACGGCAGGAAAGGAGAGTTTTGCTCCTTTGACCTTGGCTAAACGGCGACAGTTATCAAAATATATACATAATCCCTTTTTGAATTCTGTTGAGAAGGATGGGCAGATCTTGCTCGCCTAAAATGACGAGTGAGTTTGAAAGATTTCTGAAGCCCTTGCTATTTCGATTTGAATTAAACGAACCTGCAGTTCCCTTGATGTGGATACAGTCATACTAAATATAAAAACCCTTCTCAAACTTTACTATATATTTTTTTTTTCTTTATGCGTTTAACAATGTATGTGTAAAACTAAAAATCTCGCATCTTTGAATTAGCAAATGTGTTTTTGTATTTACTTTCTTTTAGGAAATACGTTATAATTAACCGTAGGTAGTACCAACTGGGGACAGCAAACCATTAGTCGGGCTGGCTCGCTGAGTCTTCTCGAATAGTATCATTAAAAAAACTGTGCAGTAATTGAAAGCTGTTATGTTAGTCATTGAAAAACATTAATTTTTTTTATACAGGCTGTTTTCTGTACACATTCTGCAAAGCAGAGAGCTGGTTTCTCGGTACAAGAAAACCTGTATGCGAGAAAGATATTTTTTCAATATTTATCAAATTACAAGGAATGGTTCATTGAAAAAGTTTAAGCGTATAATATTAAAATGTTGAAAGTTACATTAAAAAAAATAATTGCATTAAAATTAAATTTTAAAATGATCAGATTTTATTATTAAATAAAAGAAATCAAGGTTGTCTTTAATATTGAGTTTCAGTATAACTTTGTTTATAACATTTTTCTTCGACTTATAATTTATAATGTAAAATTTTCCATTACGATTTTGTACATAAAAAATTTATAAATAACAATAAATAAAAAACTAAATTTACGTTACAAAAAATTTAAATACGGGATTTTTCTAAATTACTAAACATTTCTGCCACAAGGATTTTCAATAAATTTTACAGAATTTTCTTTGTTTTCGAATTGACAAAACGGTACGCATATAGCTTCATATTTAGAATTATCAGAAACGCTATTTGCATTTGTTACAACAACTAATTTGCCATTAATAGTTTTGTCAATATTATTTAACTGCAGAAATTTGCCCGAATTGTTGATGAACATATCGAAATTAGTTCCATATAATCCAAATATTATTTCAATTTCTTTCCTCAGTTCAGGCAAAGTTATGAATTGTTTATTTTGAGTGTTTTCCAATAATACGCTTGCCTTATTATGAACTACTCCATATCGGGGTTTAATGTCATCTGCAAGTACTATATTCAACCAGCATAAATTCGGTATATTTGGCTTTTCATTTGAACAAATTGTTAGCGTCATTTGCACGCCTTTCAAATCGCAAGCTTCCGTAATGATAACTCGCTTTTGTGCAACTTTAACCGTATCGAACGATTGGACATTGGATTTGACAGTCGAGGTGATCATATCGTGGTACAAAGTTATTATATTAAGAATTTGCTTGCTCTCCTGTGTTTCAGCACCATTGATGTTATAAAAAATCTCAACATTATCCGTTGGCACGAGTTTTGCTTTCTTCTTCAATTTTTGAATACGATTAATTACTTCGCGCGCCAATCCTTCTTCAAACAATTCAGTATTTGGCGTCATATCCATTAATACAAGAACATCATTATCACTGCAGGCTTCAAAGTTCTTGCTCACCTTATCAGAGAAACTATAAATAACTTTAACTTCTTCAAGATTTACGCGTTGACCAAGGATATCGTAATATCCATTTTGTAAATGTTTATTTATTTCAGCGTCTGATAGTGCTTTTATAGCAGCCATTACTGCTTTAAAATTATTTTTAAGACGTTTACCTAATAACTAAAATTTTTTTATTATAATTTATTATCATGAAATATTTGATATTATAACTTACTTTAAATTCTGGTTCAGCACGTAATGTGACACCATACAGCTCTTTATCTGAACTCAATGTTAAGTTACGTACATTCAGTTCAGATAAAATAAAATTTTGTAAACATTTAATATCCTTCAAACAACTCTCATCTTTATGAATAACAATAATCTCCGAAACGGGATACTTAACAGGAATTGTTCGTCTATCTCTCATTATTCTACCCATATCAATAACGGATTGCATTAGTGAAACTGATCTTTCTATGTCCGTGCAAATAAATACTGAATTACATACTGGCATCATTTGGAAATGCACCGAATCTGTTTTCTTTGCGGAAGCATTAGACAGTAACAGAACTAATCGTTGATAAATGTATTCCGACAGAAATGGTGAGAACGGTGCCATCATCTTAACCATAGAAAACAAGACATTAAAAAGTGTATCGAGCGATAGGATGCAGTCTTCTTTTCCAAATTCACCCTTAATACGTCTACGATTCAAACGTACATACCTAAAAAATAAAAAATTTTTTAAGATGATTTAATGAAAGTAAAAATAAAAAAATAAATAAAATTAGTAAGAATTTGCCAAAAATCTTTGTGCTTTTTAAGAGTATACTTTGTTTATAAATTTAATATGCTTTCATTACATATTTTATTTGTGGCTACAGGTCACAATTTTTAAATAAAACGTTTGTTTAATATTTTTTTAATATATTCTACATTTTTTCTTCTTTAAAAAGAGTCGACCTGTAGCCGTAAATAAAATATATATAAAAAAGCATTATTAACATAACCAGGTCGAGAAACAAATTCAAAATTGAATGCTTTTATTACAATAAATAACTCACCAGTTGGTTAATTGATCAATAAATTTAGTCAGACGTGGAACTACCGTGTATAGACGGTATTGCTTCATTTCTGTGGTAAAGAACTGCACAAGTGATTCCTTGAAAGATATAATCCACTTATCAATTATAGATGCATCTTTCAAACTCGTTTCATGTCGTTTTTCGTCATACACATAAATTTCATTATATTCTTTTTCATAACGTGCAATATTTTGTAACAAGAATCGAAACGCATTGTACCAAGGTAAAAACACATCTTTTATAATATCACGAACCCCTTCTTCCTTAAATCGTAAATTCTCAGCACGCACAACAGGCGAATTAATTAAATATAAACGCAAAGCGTCCGCTCCGTACAAATGCACGATGTTCATAGGATCAGGATAATTCTTTTTTCGTTTCGACATTTTTTGGCCATCTGCAGCCAAAACCAAACCATTTGCAATGAGATTTGCAAATGGTGGCTTATTAAAAAGCGCTGTTGATATTACCAATAAAGTATAGAACCAACCGCGTGTCTGATCAATGCCTTCCGCAATAAAGTCTGCAGGAAAATTATTCATGAATTCTTTCTCATTTTTAAATGGAAAATGTTGTTGAGCATATGGCATAGAACCCGATTCAAACCAGCAATCAAATACATCATTAATACGGCGTAAAGGAGGTCTTCCGGGAATCGATGACGGAATTTCGATCTTATCAACATATTCTCTATGTAAGTCATCAACTTTCACTCCCGATAGTTCCTCCAACTGTTTCACACTACCTATACAAACAATTTCGTCTCCAGTTGGAGATTTCCAAATAGGAATAGGTGTTCCCCAATATCGATTACGGCTTACCTACAAAAATATGGAAAATATATGATATGTAATTTATGGTATATTTATAGCAGTTAAACTTACAGCCCAATCACGTGCTTCTTTTAACCAATTTCCAAAACGTTTTTCTTTAACAAATTCTGGTACCCAATAGGTTTGTGAACTACAGTTAAGCAGATCCTTTGACATATGTTCAACTCTGATAAACCATGAAGGCACAGCCTTATATATTAATGGTGTATCCGAGCGCCAACAAAACGGATAACTATGCTTGACTTGTCCTACTGATACAATAGCGCCCTTTGTTTTTAGAAGTGTTATTATATTTTTATCTGCATCTTTGACATACTGGCCAACGAAATCTGTTGCATCTTCAGTAAAGCGACCAGAATCATCTACAGGACACAATACTTTACTGGATTTAGTTATAATACCGTTTGCCAAACAAACGCGGTAATCATCCTCTCCAAAATAAGGTGCGTTATGTACGATACCAGTACCGGATTCTTCAGTAACATAATCATCAATTAGAATGCGAAAAGCTTTGTCACTATTTTCACATTGTGTAAAGTAAGGGAACAAAGGTTCATAATGTTGATCAGCTAAGTGATCACCCAAAAACTTTTCCAATACTTTATATTCAGTTTCATTTTTGTAGACGTAACTTAAACGACTTTCAGCTAATATATAAAACCTTTCCGTTTTAACATCGTGCACCTATTACATTTGATATATATATTAAATGATAAATTGTATTTAAATTTGACATAATTTACTATACCTTCACATACGTCATTTTGGCATTCACACAACAAGCTAAATTGGAAGGTAGAGTCCAAGGAGTTGTTGTCCAAATTAAGAAATAAGTGTTTTCAATATCAATCGCTTTCAGTGCAACAATTACGCACACATCTACAACATCTTTGTAGTTTTGGCCGGATTCAAAATTTGACAGCGGTGTTGTACATGCAGTAGAGTATGGCATTACCTTTACACCTTGGTACACTAAACCTTTGTCAAAAAGTTGCTTAAAAATCCACCAAATACTTTCCATGTACCATGGATAAAGGGTCTTGTAATCATTTTTGAAATCAATCCAACGACCCATTCTCGTAATAATCTCTTCCCATTCATTCGCATAGCGCATCACAATTTTGCGGCATTCAGCATTGTATACATCAATGCCTAATTTTTCAACATCTTTTGGACCCTGAATTCCCAGCATTTTATCAATTTCAAATTCAACAGGCAGTCCATGACAATCCCAACCAAAACGACGGTCAACATGAAAACCTTGCTGATAGGCGAAACGTGTAACAATGTCTTTTATAGTACCCGCTAGAATATGACCATAATGCGGTAAGCCAGTAGCGAATGGAGGACCGTCATAAAAATTGTATCTGAAAATAATTATAATAAAATTCGCTATGGGAAAAAGTTTCGGAACTTTCGTTTATATTATACATTTATTATTATACAAAATAAAAGTTGAAAAAAAAGGCCATAATGTAAGTCGGCTTTGGTACAAAGCGATTATAGGTACTTATGGGTACTTAACTTATGATGTTGATTTAATGTCTCCAATCCGTGACATTTTTTTTTATTTTCCAATTGAAGTTAGATTTTGAAATAACAAAAAATCACTGTGAACTTTTAGAATTTTAGGTAAACCTGGTTTTCTTATATAGTATGAATAGGTAGGTATTTATTGACACTGAACAAAAAGTTACTATGAACTTTAAGGATTTTAATCAAACCTGGTTTTTTTATATGGTATGAATATGTATTTGTTAAAACCGAACAATAATTACCGTAAACTTTCAGGATTTTAACCAGACCTGAGTATAGTATGAATATTTTTTTATATAGTAAAAATATGTATTTGTTGAAATTGCAATTGTAGATTTTGTGATGAAATGTATATATACAAATAATGAACAACTATTAGTAGTACTATTGTATTAATACATATTTATACAATATTTTTATTATTAGCAATACTGGTGCTCTTATATTTAATGTATTAATAAATAAATTCGTTTTTATGCATAACTTTTTTGCCGATAGCTTTCCAATTAGTATAACAAATTTGATTATATGCGTTTTTCTTGATGTCAGCGCAACATAGAATATTAATAATTTAAATGTTTACAAATCAGGATATATAAGTATTTAATCCTTTTTTGATATTAGAGGGAATTCAGGTAATGAAATTAAAATAGTTAAATGATGCTATTGTTTGAGTACTAGTCTACTATTCACATAAATTAAATTAAATTGCATTTGAATAATATTAATATTTCATATATATGAAGTCATTTTTTTGACAATTTGCATGATTCAGTGTACTGTATTTATGATGAAATATTTGTGGTGTTTACAACATATTTCTTTCCGTGCATCGGCCACGTAAGACTCAGCAGAGGTTATGACGAAAAATATATAAAAAGTCAAACACTTTCTTATTAATAAATATTAAACATTTTAAAACAGTTACCTTGGCCTTCCATTTGAAAGCTCCATACATTTTTCGAATATTTTTTCAGTTTTCCAAAAGTTCAGAATACCTTCTTCTTCATTTGGAAAATTGATCGACTCTGGAATTCTATCCAGATCTTTCCTTGACAACTCCATTATTCTACACACTATATATTTATATGCAATTCCCTGAACTTTAAGTAACAAACTTTCAACGTTATCTTAACCAAACAAATTTTAATATTCAACTGCATAAAACATTTTGTATATGACAGGTTGACAGCAATAACACGTTGCCGGTATATTCAATTCGTTTGCAAATAAAATTTGACCAACGGTTGCTGCCACGCAAGTTTGACAGCAAAATTTGTGTCAAACATTTTTGTTAAGCGCAATGTGTTAAAATGTATACACGTATTATTATGTATAATTAAAATTATTTCTCATATTTGAATAACTAGGACTATATTTAGTATCAAATTGTTATTAGAATAGATGATATTATAACAAATTATGAAATGAAAATAGACAATGGCAATGTTGCATATGTAATTTAAAGAAAATATTCAAATTTCTTACAACTTGGCATTGACTGAACACATTTCTGTTGACATAACATCAAGAAAAAAAATGTTTCTGAAGCATAAATAAACAAAAAATGTTAAAATTTCATTTTTTTGTTATTTTACTTAATAGAAACTAATATATTTGGTAGAGAGGTTTCGAAAAGTAGTGAACTTGAACAATTTTTATTGAGTAAAATAGTTTTTTTTAAGTAAAATAGATTCTTTCATAATAACTGACGTTAAATTACAATTAAAAAAAAATAGTCTCTCGTCTGCGAATCATGGAATAACATTAGCATGACTTTCTCAGTATTACGTTCTTAGATTAGATTCTATACTTAAGAAAGAATAATATAAAAGCATACAATAAATAATGTCTCTATAAAATTATATTATTAAAAATTAACAATTAAAAATATTAATATAATTAATTCAATTATTCTACATAGGGTTTATGATTTCGTTCTAATATAACACAACTGAGTTTGTTAATGAAGTTTCACAGCAAATTAACAAAAAGCTCTAAGTATGAACATACAAGTCAAGTACGGCTTTTGGTCAGTTTGTTAAAGAGCGCTGAATCTGAGCTTCAAATTTGGCAGGGCACGAATTCGATTCCTGGTACTTGCAGTTTCAAAAAATTATTTACGAATAATTAAATACAAGAATTATTTCTAAAACCCCTGATGATGAGTATTTGGTAATACTCGTAACAGCTGCATTATCAAAATTTTATTAAAATGGCGGTAAGGAAAACATTGAAAACTTAATATATTATATATTTTATATATTATATCAAGATATTTGGATATTTGGGTGTGATTTATTTTATTAATATAAAATTATATATAGTACGTATAATTTTATACATTCTTGTATTTGCAAAGAATAAAAATGTAAATGGAAAACATACATACATATGAATATATATGTCTCAAAATAGGAATGACCGTTTTAAAATAAATCAAGGTAATTATAAAATAACTAATACATTTTTTTAATGGAATTGGGACTTTACCTTATTATATAAAAGTTGTATATATTAAATATAAAGGTTTTCCAGTTTCGTGATTATAATTTAGATAAACTGTTTCAAAAACTTACAGAATAAGTCATCGAAGCCAACTTATATGAAATTGAAGATATGGCTGTGGTGCAAATACAATAGAGTATTGCTCTGAATACCATGTTAGATTAAATTGTAAGGTTTAACATTTTTATATACGAATTTGTCATACGTATTATCAAAATCTCGTTATTAAATATAAAAAATTTAGTAGTTGTAAAAAAATTCATCACTAGCATTATTGTTCAACGTAGAAGTAGAACAACATAGACACAAATTTTTTTTGTGAAAAACCATACCGTCTGTATGTCAGTTGGCTGGTTTTATTTTTCACAGCAGTCATTTTGTTGGAGAACAAGAACGAAATGACACAGGATAACAACATTTTTGGCAAAACGTATTGTATAATATTTTATACAACATTTAGATTCAGGTTTTTGTTGAGAAATGTGCTCTTTTTCATGCAATTTTAGTAATTTAAATAATATGAAAGCACATATTTTGATGCCTAAAATATTTTGAACTGTCGTGTGATCGTTCACATCGTAGGTAGTGTGATGAATTCATACTGATTGTAGAACTAACATGTAGCAAAAGAAATTATTTTCACTTTTAAGTGAATCTTTTAAAGGAAAAAGAATAATGTTTGGGAAATGTTAATTTTAAAAATACATGTTTGTGACACATTTGGTATGTCTTCAACTTTATACTTACGTTTTAAAAGTATGTGGTTCAATTCTGCTGTTGACATACATATATATAACTTCTTAATTAAATATTCAGACGAATAGCAGTTAAGAATGTCATTATGTCCTTTGGAGAGATGTTGCCTAATTTCGTTATAAGTGGATAGACAGTAGATAAGTACCGCAGTCTGAGTCTAACAAGATTATCACAGTGACACAAAATATTATTTGCTGCTTCTTCTACTTCGCAATAAGGTCTGCAGCTATCGTCTCTTGTAATACCTAGGTTCGATAAATGCTTTTTAAATTCACAAGGCGCGGTGAGAAACCCTGTGACAAGTCGGATGCCACTTCTGTTCAGCATAAGTAGCGTCCTCGTTTTCGCTTTTGATCTATGTGGCATGGATTTTTAGGTTGTCTGCAGGCAATTGTATTATCCCAATCAGTATGAGGTGCTCTTTCTAGACACTGATTAATTTTAGGTTTAAAAAGTTCCATGAAGCACCGCAGAATGGTTGTGGTCCCTTTTCTGGCTAGGTCATCTGCTTTTTCGTTTCCCTCAAATACGCTTTACCCTGAGATCTAAACATTGCACTATTGGATGTGGCACTGCTGTCGGTTCCAACATTAACGAAAACGAAGATGTGTAAAGATTAGTATAATTCAGTATTGAGACGGATCTAAAACACGTAGAGAAGTTAGAATCGGCGTACTTTATGCTAAATTAGATTTTATTGAGTCGAATAACCTCCCCGAATATTGTAATATGTTGCTTGGTTGCTTGGAATTAACAATTAACTGGAAAATATACTTATTTGTAGACTGCCACAGCGGGATCCATTTATGCATATAGGTCCATTGTGTCGACGTACAAAACAAAGAGATTTAAAATTACCTTCAACCTTTGGTGAAGATTATAATGCTATTTAATAGGAGATCTTGCAGTTCACCAAGATCCTCAAAAAAGAAGGTCCAAGAAGTGAAGCGTCGCGGCGCATGTGCTGGACAAGTACTGCAATAGGAATAATTGACAGGGAGGTTCAATATTCTAGCTTGGTTTCTTTAACTGTGTAACGAACCTTTCTGGCCGGGGTTTTACTCGCCGGATTCAAGGTTCAGTCCTACAATAAATTTATTTGATAGGAACAGTGGAATACGGTGGATGGTGACGTTGGTACGGTGATATGGTTTGAAGAAATGTGAATTTCTTCTCTATACAATGGATTTGACGTAGAAATGTTAATTTCGACGCCCCTGACAAAAGGTTTGAAGAAATGTGAATTTCTTCTTTATACAATGGATTTGGCGTAGAAATGTTAATTTCAGCGCCCCTGACAAAAGGTTTGAAGAAATGTGAATTTCTTCTCTATACAATGGATTTTGGCGTAGAAATGTTAATTTCGACGCCCCTGACAAAAGGTTTGAAGAAATGTGAATTTCTTCTTCATACAATGGATTTGGTATGGGTGCTAATACTCATGTGGTATTATCACCTTACCGCGTAATTTACTAACGAAAATTTGATTTCGTTATGAACAATAGAGTAATAGAAATTTATATTTCTATTACTATTAACGAAATGTTAATTTCGTTATTAATTATGATTTTTAATAGAAATGTGTATTTCTATTAAAAAATAAAAAAAAAATAAAAAAACAAAATAGAAATCGAGATGTAAATTTCGATTCTTGGTGTTTCAGCACATGTAATATAGAGCGACCTGTTCTTAGCTCGCTGTCTTGCTGAATCCCCGTCTACTGCGTTTGCTTCGCCTTTTATACTTGTGATGTGCGAAGCAAGCAGTATCTTTGTTCTTGTGATTTCAACGGTTCGTTGTTTACAAGTTTCTTTCTATTGTTGTTTGTTTTCTTGTTGTTTATTTTGTTTTTATTATATTTGTGTTGTTTGGTATTATTTGTGTAGTAAAATTTACAACTGTAATGACGTGTGATCAAACCATCTACAAAACTGATATCTCCACGGCACATCTTAATGAGAGTATTGAATTTTCTTTCAATGAAACGTGGCTTACTTTCACACAGATGACTACATATTTTTGAGTTTTACCATCTTTCATTAAAAAGTTTAGTACTGAAATAACTTAGTAAAAATTTGTATGATGTTAGCGACAGTCCAGATTGTAGAAGTATTTCGGGGGATTTTCTGAAGCACCTGTCTGGCTAGCTCATCTGCTTTGTTATTGCCGAAAATATTTTTATTATCGGGAACCCAGATTAGAGAAATGTTGAGTTGCGTTGATATTTCGTTTTGAGATGTGTGGCAGTCAAAATATTTAGAGTGAAAGCAACTGGCAACCATTAACACAATGTCATCAATGCATATGCGTCGCAGCCCGCTATCCTCAATTTTTGTAGCAGCTCAATCATCGCTATATTCCAAATGAGAGAGGGTAATTTTCTTTGGGGAGTATGTCTATTTTCACCTCTGCTTCAATAATTCTGACAGTTAACAACTGACTGATAAAACTAATGAACGCATCATCAATACACAGACGCGAGAGTGCGCTTGCTATTATACTTAGGAATATAGTGTTGAAACCTATTTCAATATCTTCAATGATAACCAGACAAATTTCCTTTAGTTTGAGAGATTTTTCAGTGATGTGCGTTTGGGTATGGAGAGCTGTATTTGCAGATTTGCCTTTTGTTTGGAAGTGTTGCGAGTAAGACTAAAGTTTAGGATCAATAACAGATCCCAAACAGATATGTTCTTGGATAGAATCTTACACACGTACCTATCAAGTCTATGCGTAATTACAGGCCCGAAAGAATGATGAAAAATTGTGGGTTTTGAGATTGTGGGCAAACGTAGGAAGAAATATTCGTCTGCTTCACCAATTAGTTTATTTTCTTGTTGTGGATGATAGGAATGGCCTACCCCATCAATTCTCTGATGAAGTAAATATAAATCTGATTACACACTTGTATACAGTCTGTAATGCTCCCTATTGAAGTTTTTAAATTGAGGAAATCTGATAGTATTCCTACAAAGAAAAGAAAATTTGGTCAAATCAGCTATAACTTTGCTCCACTTTCAGCCTAGAAATGAATTATTCGTAGTCTAAAAAAAAGTTCTTTTAAAAGATTGTTAATTTTCCCCGAATTGCTAGGTCTCGAGTTTTTAAATGTTTTTAAAGATGGTCGAACGCGCTTTCATTATGATTTACTATGGGTTGAATTCCTGGCCTCATCAAGTTAAGATCAATGCTCTACGGATCTCTATTATATACCACTGTTTGACCAGGCACTCTCTTGACATCTCTGAATTTTTTTCCATAATAACAGCCGGACAAAGTTTAAGTCATAATCAAAGCTAGAAACATTAACTTGACGACTGATGATTGGAAGGTCGTGAAAGTCAGTAACCCTATGGTTTGTTTGTTGTTTGATCACCTACAAAGTCTTCAAAGCTGATCTAAGTCGGTCAGTAACTACTTTCAAAGGTGAATCTTCTGAATAACTTCTTCCGACAATAAAGCAATGTGACTGATTTAGGAATTCCGATAACGAAAACGACAACCTGTATTATTTTTCTGGAGACGGACGATACTCTTACTCGGTCTCAAATTCGAAGCTGAATTTACGGTAAGCCGAAGATTGCGAAATTTGGTTTTAATATTTACACCAATAAACGAAAGCCTTGCCAAAATCCGTATTAAGGCAATATTTTTCTACATTACTAGATGACGACACCAAGGAAACTTTTTATGAATAGCTTGAACAAGCATATTAACGCTGTCTCCATCATGACATCAAAGTTGTTGAAGAAGACTGCTTGATTTCGCCTCGGCTAGAAATATAGTGGATAGTAGCACCAGATTACAACAATTCAACATACATAAGGCAACATGGCTGTTGCATAGTGATAGACAGAAGGTCCTTGGATGTATGTACTTTCCGAAGAGCCAACATCGACTCGGATTATTATCTAGTTGCAGCCAAGTTCTGCACATATTTATGTGTGATGAAAAAGGTGCGAGAACAAACACAGCGAAAGCTACACGTCGAAAAGCTGTAATCACAACAGACAACTAGTGACTTCGCTACTCGACTTTCTCAGTATCTGGAAAATGAATCAGAATTAACCGATATATGGGCGCAATGAAATCATATCTCTTTCCGCCATAGAAGAGGTGATTTGCTCACCGTAGACAGAGAAACAGCTGGTATGACCAAAAGTGTCGTGATGTTACCGCGGAGAAAGATGTAGGTCAGTCGCGACGCGCTTCTAAAGGACGATATCGGCAAAAGAAAAGGAATGGGAAAAGTCTTTTCGGGTGAAAAAAGGAAGAAGCAGAAAGACTTGAGTACGAAGAGTTTGAGATGCCAGGTGACAGGAATATGGCCCGAAAATTCCACCAAAAAATAAAAAGCCTGACAAATTGTTATAAAATCGGTGTTAATATCTCTAAACATGAATATGATAATCTGGTAATAGATGTTCAAAGTATGCTTAACATTTGGGGGAGTTATTTTCGAATCTACCAAATGGCGGTAGAAGTGATGAGACTGAAACGGAAGATGATCCCTAATTTGCAGTCCATAACGATGAAATAATCGTCCCACCTCCTATTCATTATGAAGCTAAACCAGCTGTAATGCGGTTTAAAAACAACAAAGCTGGAAGCGCCGATAGTTTACCGAATGAGCTGTTTAAGGCTGGTGGCGACGAGCTATTCAAATGCGTGCTACAGCTAAATTCGCAACATATGGTCGGATAAATGCATGCTCAATGATTGGAATTCACAAAACTGTAATGTTGCTTGCATATGCCGATGATATTGATATCATTGGCCTGAACATACGCGCCGTTGTGCGGCATTTTTCAATTTAGAAAAATAAGCAAAGCAAACGTGGCTTATCACAAGCCACAAAACAAAGCACTTTCTGTCAACAAACAAATCTCTTGAGTGTCTGGGGACCCATGTCACTGTCGACAATTATAAGTTTAAAGTTGTAAAAGGCTTTATTTATTTAGGAGCCAGCGTGAACACCAAAAATGACGTCAGCTTTGAGCTTCAACGAAGAATCGCACTTAACAATAAATGTTATTTTTGGCTTAGTAGACCACCCCCTCTGGACAAAATCAAATCACGCTCTACAAATCTCTTATCATGCCTGTCTTGCGCATAAATATTCAGCGGCTTCGTTGGATTGGTCATGTCGTGCGAATGGAAGAAAGTGCTCCGGCTAGAAGGTGTTTGATTTGGTATCAGCAGGTGCAAAATGCGGTAGAGGACGTCATCTTCGGTGGAAGGACCAGCCATTTGGTCCAAGAACTTAACTTAGTTACTTCGTATGTGCATTACTATGTGGAATTTGTTGTGATGGAATTCGGTTGATGAAAACGGCATTTTAAAAAGATGTGAGATATAAATTTCTTGAAGAAATATATAACCTTGCTGTGAGTGCACAGCAACCTCACAAAAATATGTAGTCTACCTAAAGTGTCCTTGAGAGTAGTCAGAGATCTGAATTGTCTCTACTGCGAAAACGCTCCAATACCTATTGGATAAGCATTTTTCAAGGAGAGCAGTATTTAGAAATCACGGACTATTTCAGGCTGACTCAATGTAGCCCGAAAATTTTTCTCATGAAAGTTGTGGGAAGGTGTCTTGATTTATATAATAAGAAACCCATTAATTGTACAAGTCACTCTACAGCACAGCATGCGTATATTACAAACTACACAGGATAGCATTCTCTTTCTTTTGCTGTGAAGTCCTGCGATCAATACATTGCTTAAACGACTTTTCAATTACAAATTCTTCAAATTCAGTAAATTTAGTTTTGTGGTAAACATCATACAAAGTGTTTTCCATTCTTTATTGGATGGTACAAAGTTTTAATTATTTCCTTACATAGCATTAGGCCGTCAGCCATTAGAAACAAAGGGGGATAAAAGCGTATTTTGCGTACGTACCGTAAGTGTCGTATACTGTCGGTAGTGTGAATACATCCCCTATGCGGAGGCGACTAGAAACAGGTCTTTAGTGTGGTCATATCTCAACTATAGATGTTGGGTGATGGTAATCGGGCGACATAAGCAAATGTGTCTGAAATTAAAGTTTAAATCCAAAGTGTGCTGTTCCACACTTTGTCAGGGATGGCACCACCTACAAATGATTTCTTTCTGATTCCGACACCAGCAGAGTAGTCACATAAAAGTTGTCGGCGCCAAAGTTAGCAACCTCACTTTGACAACCCCTAAATTCACTGACCTTAAAAGATGTAAACGAAGAAGGTTCAAGGTGTCTATGTCCATAGGTTATGGCATTTCAGAGGCTCTCAAAATAGTTACGCAGTTTACGTCTGCGAATAAGCGGATCAGATCAAAAGAGTAATCTCCCGGTTTGGCTATTGCACAGTCTAGCTGTTAAAGGCGTACGTTTAGGTTTCACGTCGACCAAGCCGACTGGCAGTTCGCTCTTTGCAGAGCAACTTACGCTTCTCCAAGAAGCTATCATTTATATTGTTATCGAGCAACAAAGCGAGGATATACAGCCGGAGTTCGAAGGGTGCTTACCTAGAATGGGGTGGCTGCTTATCGTTTGCAGTGATGCAAAAAACACGGAGTCAGGCGATTTTCAAGTCACATAGGAATCAAATGCGGACTTGCCTTAAACATGGTGAAGGAAAAGGATATCCCACAAACTCATGTAGTTCATAGCTATTTTCCTTAAAGTTTAATTTTGTCAAATGAAAAAGTTCAGGCTACCATTGGTACCCAGAACAAACTTTTTACCAAGCTGTGGAATGTAAAACGCAGACTGACTCAGGATCAAATGCTGCACCTGGTTTTGGTCATTGACGACGAATCCTTGAGAAAGGTGTCCGCACTAAAAGATGGGGTTGCATACCCGTTCGGACATTTCATATTGATGCAATGTCCGAAATGCTCCAAAGGGGGTTCAGGCTTCTTTCCTCCCTAAAGGATGTTTTTAATTAAGTCCAATCATTTTGGAATTTAGATAATTAAGAAAAATCTGTGGTATGAAAAAATTGATTTTGGACTATTCGTTAAACAGCTTTACTTTGATGACTTTTATTGAAAAATTTTTCAGTAGAATCATCACACTGTGTTAAATACTAGCGATTTTGTTTCCAGAACCTGAACTACTTATTTTGTTATCGTTATAAATTCAATTACAATACATTTAACAAATACATGTTAAGCCTGTTCATTTCGCTGCTTCCAATTTCCTTGGTTACTAAAATAGGGTTTTGTCATTAACACTTTCAGTTCAAATATCTATATTCGGTACATTTTTGCATATCTAGCAGGCGATTTCTTGCAGCTTTTGACGCTTTTTTCATGCGGAAAAAATATATAAAAAAAATATCAATTCACATTAGCTGTTTAATGTATACGAACTAATGAATTCTATTATTATTACAGAAACTGTTCACTATTCAGCTGAGTTAGAAATTGTATTTTATTATTCTGGTCAACAGCTGTTTTTGTTAACAGCTTATTCACACGGAATATATAATATTAATTTCTATTATAATGTTGCTTGTTAACTTTGCTTTGTTAAAAATCTATTAATACTGCATATCTCAATATTATCGTGATCTTGTTTTTTATTTATGTTTTTTATGTTTTTTTTTTGCGACTTTCAGTAAATAGAATTGCTACAATATTTTGTTTAATTCGAAACAATTATTCATAATATTGTGGTGGCAACCACCGGCGATGACATCTGTCAAAGTCAACAGTTGTTGTAGTACACATAGTACAAAAATGAATTTCACAAGAAGTTGTAATTGAGACAAGCAAAGAAGAAGAAGTAGAAAACAGCAAAAGCAGCGCTCATCTAACTTAATATTCTGACAGAATAAATTAATTGTATTATATTTAGTACTGTAATTCAATATTCAGTATTTAAAAGTTTTGTTTATACAATAAAAACAATTATTATAATAATTTGTTATCAGGCTAATTGGTCAAATTTAAATAGAAATAAATAAGACACTAATTTATTATTTATATTTAAAAATCGTTTGTACTTTATTAAAAATAATTCTTCCAATATTTCGACTATCTTCGATAGTCATATTCAGGGAAAATTAAACAAAATATACGATGTTCCATTTTTATAGCGGAACCATTATAAAGAAAAATCATACAATAAATATTATTATTTTTAATAAAGTATAAACGATTTTTAAATATAAATTATAAATTAGTGTCTTTTTTATTTCTATTTAACTTTGACCAATTAGCCCGATAACAAATTATTATAATAATTTTTGGTCACATATAAAAGTATTTAATATTTTTAAAAACAATTATTAAAACAATATCATTACACAATTGTAAAATGTGTACTAAATATAATTTTAATTTGATTATTTACAAATTAAAATTCAATCTAAATTTTAGTAGTCGAGTAATGAGTAAAATTAAGAGAACTTAAGAGATTTTGCATAAATTAATTGTTACCCAGAAAGTACTTTTCAGATAACTATTCAGATTTTTAGTAGATTTAAACTAAGGCGCATAGAATATTAGACGCATAGAATATGAGTATTGTTTGATTACTAACAACGATTTTATTTCTTCACTGAGGGCGTAACAATGTTGTTATAGCCATTCACACACGCTATCAAACAACCTATACCGGCTATACATTTGGCCGCCACTCATTCACGCAGGTTTGTTGCTTAAGGCTTTTTATACCGATTAGAAAACTGCAATGAGTACTCATTAATCATATATGTATATTAAAATGTCTTGTAAACTTTGCAAGTACTTTCGTAAGTGAGTCTTATTTAATTCGAACATTTTTTATATGTTTTTTGAATAAAGTTTTTATTTCAAATAACTTTTAAAAGTATGTAAGTATATTAATTTAATATAGCGTCTTTGAATATGCTTACTTCTCCAATTTAAAAAGTAGAAAGTTTATATAAATCATTTATTAGACTATTAACTCTTAACTATCAATTTAGTTGTTTTTATTTTAAAGGCAAATTAGCACATTAATTTAAAAAAATAATAAATATAAATTCCGTCTCAAATAACTTTTAATTTAATGCATATCTAATATTCAAGAAAATAAGCAAAGTCTACGCATTTATAATGCTACCAACAACAACTAAAGGCATAACATCAAAATACAAAATGAATAAAAATACAAACAAATTTTCTGTTCGACAAGCAACAGCGCTCGCAACAAAATTCATGCAAAATTTTTACGAATGCCAAAACTGTCCGATGCGGCAATTATCACCTACATTCATTATTGATTCATACAACTCGAGTATATGAAAAGTACTTATGAGTACTTATGCTTGTACGCTACTCTACTTATAGAATTGTGCGTACTCTTGTGACGTTGATTTATTAGCGCCGGTATCTGTCAACGAAAATATACATGAATCATTTGTGTAGTGATTCTGAGTACGTATAAGTACCAATTAGAAAAATGATTATACGCAAAAATAATCATATTTATTTATACTTATTTTTTATTATTGTACTCTAAATATTAAAATTATTGCTCTGCAGTTCTCACATACCGACGATTACAACAATAACCACAATTTATAATGATGTTGGGTGCGATATTCACAATTAAAGCCCAGGTTTAGAAATCCTATCGTCCTAAGGATTTGAATCATAGCATGATAAGCGTGATTGAAATCCGTTAAAAACTCACATTTAACAAAATTTGAATTATACAGACATAATATTGTATATGAAGAAAAACGCAGAAGTCATATTAAAGACAAAAAAAAAAAAATTAAAAAACACATTGGTTTTGTAGAGAACCATTAGGTACTGTGAGAGCAACCAGCTGTGAGAATGCACCAACTATTGCATTAGAAAGTATTTTTAGATTTTAACAATTAATGAATGCACCTGTTGGAGCAGAGGATCTCTTGAAATTACGGTGCTGCGTCTTACAACTTTGTAGAGAGATCTTTTACTCTCATTTCTACTTTCATTTCTATTCAGCTAAGGTTCATTAAAAAGTCCCCTTCGACCTTTATTCCACCATAGAGAATGCATTTTTTGCTAGATCGAGGAGAATAGTAGACAATGTGAAGTTTTTGACTTGTTTTGACCATTTTTGTTTCTCGTAAAGAAAGCAGAAACATGTGTCATAAGCTCATTGACAATTTGTTTGCACCTTATGCAATTTGTTCTCTTTATATATTTGAAAGTTTTCAAATTAAAGGTATCGGATGTTTTCTATGGATAGAATAAATTCTAAGATCGTAACATGAGTTAAATATCGTATAAGCCAAAGATGTGAAGGTACTATATTACTGTTGACCACACATCGTTTATTACTAACTCAATCTCTTGTTGACATAAACATAGGAGAAATTTTACCTTAACTCATAGAAACACTGCATTTAATTTTTTGTTTGGTAAGTATTTTGTGTTCGAATTAAATTTGTGTTTGTTTTTTTATATTGTTTTAAAATTCACTTATATTGGCATGGCAGTTTTGGACGGGACGGGGCTACTTTGAAAGGTTATTAAAGAAGTCCTGTCGCGTCCAACGCATTTTCTGGATGGTATCGTTAATTATCCAGATATTGACGGCTGCTGATCTCAAGTAACTTGTGCCAAATAATAACCAGAAATCTAAATTAATTATCACTCAGCTGGTACTAGGCAACTTTTCCAGGTTGGACATTGGGCATGTGCAACCCCTTGGATTAAGCACGACAAGAATTGCACTGTAATTCATCGGTCCCTTCGTATACTGATCTCTTTTAGTCCCGATATCAGAAAAAATCGGACATTTTCAGGTCGGAGCATCTTTTCTTCGCACTTTAGAGTTTTCGCTTTAAAAGTGTAATCGAGATAAAGAAAGTGCCGACGACATGAAAATATCTTAATCTAAACGTTTTCATGCATTTTTTATAGTGATGACTATGCCATCAACCGCCAGATATACGGCGGATAAATATATATTTTGTGTACGTGCCATAACTGTTGTATACTGTCCGTAGTGTGATTACACCCCTTACGCGGGGGCGGCTAGAAGCAGGTCCATAGCATTGTCAAGTCTCAACTATAGATACTGCTAATTGTAATCGGGGGTACGCAAGCAAAAGCGTCGTAAATTAAAGGTCAAATCCAAGAGGGAACAGCATATGCCAAGGGATGAATGGCTCCTTTATGATTTAATCCTTTATGATTTCTTTACGGAATCATCTGAAGTCGAGTACGTGCCGGCTACTTGGCTGGAAGACGCCATTCCTCTTGTCTGCGTTACAATGTGCATCAAGAGAGATCCGGATAGGCCATTTCGTCGCGATGTCAGGTAAGGCGGGAGGAAATCGTTGCAGTTATGATTTCAAATTTCGAAACCGCTGAATCTTCTTATGCTGGCGCCGGAAGTGTGTTTTCACAAAAGTCCGGTCTAACTGTCGTTGGCTCCAAAGTTTTCAACCTCACTTTGGCAATCCCGCAATTCATTCATCTTAAAAGAAGTGAACGAAAAAGGTAAAAGGCGTCTATGTCCAAAGCCGAGTATGACTCTGCTCTGCGGCTCTTGATTGATTCTTAATGGAACCACCAAGGGTGGTTCCAGAGGTGGTTCAGGATGGCAAAACCATTCAGTCATACTCGGCTTTGGCAACACTCCATACGGGCGTGCTGTCCAGATTCCCACCTCAAAAATTAAGCCCACAATGCCTTTCACGGGCACAGTAACAGTAACAGGTAAACCAACGACTACTATCATAATATCGGTGTTAATCACTAAAATTTTACCGAAACAATCAAAGGATGCTAAAGACAAAAGTTCTTGACGGGGCAAACGAGAATGTCTCGTCCGAAAGTCTTTTAACGAGACCAAATGAACACACTCAGAGTGTTTCAGGCAAATCTGCACCATGCTACAGGAGCACCAGCTACCTTTTGCAGAATTATCGAAACCAACAACATCACTGTAGGACTCATACAAGACCCATGGGTGTTCGGTGGCCACATTTAGGGTCTAACCATGCAATCAGATAAGTTGGTATATGACCGATCGATAACAGTGCCACGTGCAGCTATCCTAATCGGTGGATACGTAAGACATCTTCCGTTAACTAACTTTATTTCTAGAGACCTAGTAGCGGTTCTAGTTGAAGCGCCAACAATAGGAGGAGTCACAGATATATTCATGATTTCTGCTCACTTTCTAGGTGAATAAGAAACCATTCCACCATCGGAAGCTTAACAGCTGATTCATTTTGCAAGTCTACTGAGTGGCAGTTACTTTTGACTGAGACGCAAACGTCACCATACCGTGTGAGGGAGCAGTAACATTAATAAAAGGGATGAGTACTTATTAGAATATATTATGTCTTTAGGATTAACTATAAACCCACATTTACTAACATTTACCAGAGGTGTTGGATCTCACTCTATGCACCAGAGGTATAGAGGAATCTATATGGAATTGGCAAGTGTCGAACGAAGCTAACCATTTAGGTGATGTATTACTGACCTCGTTTCATAACAGTACAGTTGCTGGAAGCGCCAAAAATATAAGTACGGTTTTTTAGTGGAATTTGCAACTAGTTAATAAGCGCAATCTAGTAAGGAGCTTATTCAAAAGACCAAAATGCTCTGTTAAATGGGAAGAAACTGACTACAACAAATCAGTCAGATAATTTAAATAGACTAGCTGGCGTAGCAATTGTGATAGTATTGAGAAGTTGTTCGAAGCAGCATACTATACAAGGCTTTAAATAAAGTCAAATCAAACCAAGTAGGCCTTTTAAAAAAACCCGATGGCTTCTTTACCACTGGTCGTGAAGATACCCTCGAGTTTCTCATGCAAACACACTTTCTTGGCTCCGCAACCGAAGCAACAATATTACAATCAAACAGAGAAGTTGCTGCACCCACATATCAGGAATACGCAGTATCTGTTGTTATCTTCAACAGGGATAAGGTGAACTGGGCGATCAGCTTATTTTAACCGTTTAAAGCGCTTGAAGGCGATGAAATCTTTCCTACCTTATTACAGAATTGCACAGATATCCTTCTAGACCCATTCTTCAAACTCTATAGGGGTTGTTTTATTATGGATTATATCTTTCACTCCTGGACAGGAGTGAACGTGATCTTTATTACCAAACTTGGTAATAAGCCCAATGACCAGACAATATCCTATAGGTCCATTAGTCTTACGTCTTTCTTACTGAAGACTGTTGAAAGACTGTTTGATCTACACATACGGAATAAACTGACTCTCCACTCCATATAATTTGCCTACTCAAAAGGCAAATCTACGGAGGTGGCGCTAAATTATTTGGTCAGAAAAACTCAAAGCAACTGTCAATCTAAGAAGATTGCCTTACGTGCATTCCTGGATGGAGAAGAAGCTTTTGACAAGACATAATATGAATCCATATCCTGAGTAATGGCCCGAAAGGATATTGCCCCACACACAATAGGATGTTATGAGACAGGACCATATGTTTTAAGTTATGTACAGTCAGCATTAGTGCTGTATGTGACTGCCCTCGAGGTGGGGTGCTTTCGCCATTGTTATGGACGCTGGTAGTCGATGATCTACTAGTTATACTAGAGCAATCTGGCTACAATGGTACAGGTGATGATGCAGATCATTGTTTCTGGTAAATATGATGCAGTTACTGATGAAATGTGGGTAGCCTTAAATATAACCCAAAAAAGGCGGTAATTGTGCTATTTGTCAGAAGGTATAAACTGAATATTGGGTCCCTATTTATGAAAGATGCGGCTGTTGAATGCTCCGATGAAGTCAAAATCTTAGGGCGTTTCCGTAGATAAGAATCTTAACTGCAATACTTATCTGGATAATATAATTAGTAAAATCACCCGGCTCATATGGACGTGTAGAAACTCATACGGTAGAACCTGTGGCTTAAGCCTCAGAATTCTATTATGGCTCTAACGCACAATGGTCAGATAAATTGTATCCTATGCAACTTTCGTTTGATAGGTTTGATGAAGTAAGGCACAACAAAATGCTGCAATACTCAAATGCAATAAACAGCAGAGACTCGCATGTGTCGCTTTGATGAGAACTATTCGATCTTGTCCCACAACAGCACTAATGTCCATAGTGGCTCTTACCCTTCTGCATCTCTTTATTAAAAAGGCAGCGGCTACATCCTGTTATTAATATGCACGGAAGTCTTGACAGTCAAAATTCTATCTGCAGACTAGTTCCTGGCATAGAGATCTGCGACAGATCGCATGAACATGGAACTTCGCTTCGGTAGAAAATTCGAAGTCCTCATTTCCGAACTTTATAGCGATGTCTCAAAGGGGACATGCGCAATATTTTCAGTTATGTAAATATTGTTATTAAAAATTTGTAAAATATCGAATTAGTTATAGAAAGAATACAATTATATGTAAAATAAAAAAAAAAATTTCCGATCGATTGTACTGGGAAAATGACACTTCTGAAGTAGAACTAAAAGTGATTTCGTGGTATACCGACGGTTCAAAAACTGAAGAAGAAGTTGGTGCTGGAATAATTAGTTCAAACACTAGAATCTCAATTGTGCTAGGTATATAGTCCACTGTCTCTCAAGCGGAGGTTGACTCATTCAGATAGTCAAGAAGCAATCAAAGCAGTATCTTCCTGGAAGTTTTCTGAAAAGCTTCTGTTAAACTGCTATGATACTGGCTAGCAAAACAAAGTGATGTTTTACTGGGTGCCTGGTCACACAGCAATCAATGGTAATAATTCTGCGGACAGTCTTGCGACGTCAGGATTTGCTATTCAACTCAGTGGACCGGAACCATATTGTCGATTAAGTTGGTCTTCAACTAGGTCTCTGATTGGTAAATGGTTTTCAACCGAAAGAAGTTGTTACTGGCGTGATATTCCAGGTAATCATCAGGCTAAAAAGCTGGTTCATCCGTAAAGTTGTGGTAAGGTATCTTTCTTTAGCAGAACAGAGTTGAGATTGCTGGTGGGATATGTAGAAGTCGACTCTGCTTAGAAGCAGACAAGACTTCCAGTCACATTTATTGTGGTTGCTCAGCCTTGATATGAGTCAGGTCACTGGATCAAGGACTACTTGACATTATTGCTGCGCTCCGTTAGGAGCTGGTACCCTGTTTATTTCTCTTCTATTCTATTCATTCATAAAATTCTTCATGGAAATTACTATAATCAGTCATTGGTCGGAATAAGTTTATCGGAAAATTCATTGACATTGTTTTCAAGTTTTTAACCGTCTGTTTGAAAATTGTGGCATTTATAACCAAATAAGGCAGTCAAATAAATAATCCACCAAATATGGAGTATAAACTTTTCAGATCATGTACCCATGCATGTTGTTTTGTTTTTCTTAGACAACCTTATTCCTTGGCCGTCAGAAACATAGGAGGATAAACGCGCCATTACCGATCGGATGCAACTAGCAGTTGACATCACACAGAGATGGTGTAAAAAGAAAGGTCTTTGAATAAATTCAAGCTAGTACCCTTTACCAGAAGAAGAACATTTAATCTGGGAATATTTAAACTCGTGAACACGCTATTAACGTATTCTAAGGAGATGAAATATCTAGGGATCTAATAAACTCCTATCCTGGAGTACACACTTACCGTACATTACAAATAAAGCCTTGAGAGTTGTGCACTACTGTATAGAGTTGCAAAAATAATGGCGTGGACCTATAAAACTATTATTGTCTCAATGCTCACCTATGCCTCATTAGCATGGTGGCCAAAGGCATATCAAGCTAGAATTCAAATTACTACAATTACTACTAGATACTCACTTTCCGGGATCTTCTACTTCGGTAACTGCATTCACAGAGTGCCTTAATCTCTCACCGGTTAACTCTATTAAAGTAAACCTGCAGATCGTTAAATGGGCTAATTTTAGTTTTAGATCCTACAAATCACCAGGACTGGATGGTATTCATCCAATTGAGCTCCAGAATTCTTGGGAGTTAATACACAACCGGCTTTTGGCAATTTTTAGACATTGTTTCTTATTTAACTATGTCCCGATTAAATGGAGGGAGGTTAGAGTAGTTTTTATACCCAAAGCAGGAAAACCTCGCACCATAACCCCAATGAACTCCGTCAAATAAGCCTTTCCTCTTTCATGTTAAAGGCTCTTGAAAGAATCATAGACGTAGAAGTAAGGTGTGCTGTAAGCCCCAACCAGTGATCCCCCTCACAGCATGCCTACACTAAGGGAAAATCTACGGAGACAGCTCTCCACTCCCTCACTTATAGAATAGAAAAATCCATTAAACTCAAAGAATTTTGTATGGTTGCTTTTGTAGATATTGAAGGAGCCTTCAACTGGAACATAGTGGTGAATGAACTGCTAATAAAACTGAATGCAGATATTGCGTATGATATTGCGATAACAGTCACCGGAAAATATACTACCATTCTTATTTTACAAAATGGTCTTAATATCCTAAAGAAATGGCCACAAAAATGTGGCCTTGGGGTTATTTATTATTATTATTTAATCCTTTTATTCCTAGGTGGAACAGAGGGCCGTAACAAATAGTTTCCATTGAACTCTATCTAATGCAAGACGTTTTGTTTCACTCCAGCTCTTTCCAGCATTTCTTAATTCGGCTTCAGTTTGTCGTTTCCAAGTGTTGCGCGGACGCCCTGGTCTTCTACTGCCTTGAGGGTTGAAATCTAAGACATTTCTTGCGATATCATCAGCGGGTTTTCTTAACGTGTGGCCAAGCCATTTGTATTTGCGCATCATTATTTCATCAGTTATAAGAGGCTGATTCGTTCTAAACCAGAGCTCATTATTGGTTATGGTTGCTGGCCAGAATACATGAAGGATGCATCGTAGACAACGATTGGCAAAGGCTTGTAGCTGTTGTGCGTCTCTTGCCGTTAGGTTCCAACTCTCACTACCATATAGTAAAGTTGATTTTACGTTTGCATTGTACAGGTGTATCTTAGTGCGTTGTGTGATGTTGGATGAACGCCAGATTTTGTTAAGGGTTCCAAACGCTTGCTTCGCTTTCGATAGCCTGTACTGTATGTCTTGCCGACTGCCGCCGTTGTTCGAAATGTAGCTTCCCAGATAGCAGAAACTTTGTACATCTTCGATGTAGGAGCCATCTAGTTGAAACTTCGTTAAGCAGTTTGAATTGAGACGCATAGACTTGGTTTTGTTGATATTGATTGACAGACCAGCTGCCAATGCACGCTTTGCGATGTTGTTTAACGATATTTGCATCTGGGAAAAGTTATGCGTTAGTAAACAGATGTCATCAGCGTAATCGAGGTCAGTAAGTTTGTTATGAAGGCCGAATGATATGCCATGATTTGTGCTCATAGCTTCCGACATAACCACATCTAAGACTATATTAAATAGTATAGGTGAAAGAATGCAACCTTGTCGGACGCCAGACTTAATTTGGATTTGCCCACTGAGACGCCCTTCGTGAAGTACTGAGCAATGCGCGTCAGAGTACAAGCCTTTTACTAAATTTATTAATTTACTCGGTATACCTTTACACTCTAATGCATACCAGATGGTGGTATGGAGAAGTGTATCGAATGCACGTTTAGAGTCGATAAACAGCAAGTATAGGGGAGATCGCCATTCGCTAGACTGTTCGACTATTATTCGAAGGTTGTTTATGTGGTCGGCACATGATCGATTATGCCTAAATCCTGCTTGCTCGGCTCGTAGTGTAGGCTCAGCGGCCGAAGTTAAACGTTTATGTAAGATTTGAGCAATAACTTTATAAGCTACATTTAGTAAAGTTATGCCTCTCCAGTTGGAGCATTCCATCAGGTTACCTTTCTTTGGTATATTAATAATGATGCCGTCTTTAAGATTAGGCGGTAATGACTCTTGGGACCAGAAGTTGTTGACAATTGGTTGAATAATTTGAGCAGCTGAAATTTTGTCTGCTTTGAGCAGTTCGGGGGCAATATTGTCCGGACCAGCGGACTTACCTGCTTTAAGCTGAGTTATTGCTGCCTCAATTTCACTGATGTTAGGTACATCTGTGTTTATATCGTTGCGAGCAACATGTTCGTGGTGTCTACTACATTGTTCCTGCTGAGGATAGGTGTTGTTTCCCGCTAGGAGATTTCTGTAGTGATCTTCCCAAACTTTTAGCTGATCTTCGGTAGAGTGTACTAGTTCGCCTCTGGTATTTTTTATTGGCTTTGCAATCCTGTGTTTACGTCCCACCATAGCTTTAGTGATGTTGTGTAGGTCTTTGAGCCTATGTGATTCGCTTGCTTTTTGAGCTTCTGTTGCTAAATTGTCGAGCCATCTGCGCTTATCGGCTCTAGCGCTGCGTTTAACTTTGCGGTTGGCAATACTGTAGTTGGCTTGTGCCTGCTGCTTTGTTTGGCGCGTTCTTGCCCTGTTAACCTTTTCTTTTTCTCCTTTGCGCGCTTTTATAAGATTCCATGTATGTTCGGTGATCCACGGATTATTTTGACGTTGAGGAATACCGACACTTTGTTGTGCTGCTTCAGTGAAGGCACATTTTGCTTGTTCCCAATAAGTTTCGGCTTCAAAGATTTCTTCTTCTAGTGGCAAGGGATTAGGGATTTGGGCCGATAAAAGAGATTGATAGTTATTTTGAACAGTAGGGTTGTCGAGTTTGGCGAGGTCGAACCGTTTCCTTTTGAATTGTGGCTTTCTAAGGACCGCATTTAATTTGAGTTGTATTTCACCGATTAGTAGATGGTGGTCAGAAGCCATGTCTGCACTTCTTTTATTTCTGACATCACATAATGAATGTCTCCACATTTTGCTGATGGCAATGTGGTCGATTTGATTTTCTGTTGCATTATCTGGGGAAACCCAAGTGACTTTATGCAAATGTTTGTGCGGGAAGAGACTACCTCCTATGGTGAGGCCCATGGTGTTACATAATTCATAGAAACGCTCCCCATTATCGTTCATTGTGCCGAGAGCATGTTTACCCATCACTTGCTTTCTTCCATTGTTATCTGGCCCGATTTGTGCGTTGAAATCTCCCATGACGAGCTTTATTTCACCTCTAGGGCATTTATTTAAAACAGAGTATAGGGAGTCATAAAAATTTTCCTTGATTTGTGGGTCGGTGACTTCAGTAGGCGCGTAACACTGTATGCATGTGAGGGTTCTGGCTCGAGTTTTAAATTTTGCCAGAATTATTCGGTCGCCATGTGGTTGCCATTCTATGAGCGCTTGTTTAGCTTCTTTGGATAATAGAAAGCCTACTCCACTTTCTCTTTTTTCGCCTGTGGCCTTTCCTGAGTATATGAGTGTAGCGCCGGAGGATGTTTTGTATTCGCCGCAGCCATTCCATCTTACTTCGCTTAGCCCGATGAATAAAAGATTGAGACGTACAAATTCACGTTCAAGTTGAGCAAGTTTTGATGTTTCTGCTAGAGTTCTTATATTCCAGGTTCCGAATCGTTTCCGTATTTTCATTCCAATAGTCGTCATCAAAGGGAGCCGTTGGTTATAATTATTTGTTTCGTTTCAGTAATCGTGTAGATTCAGATGAACGAGTGATTAGCCCATGCATCCTATACTGGTACTGGGGCTGCCAGTTAAGGCCACCAGTCAGACCTTCAGACTCGAGAGTCCGAGAAAACGGTGGGCTTCTTAGCGAAGATTGAAGATGCTGTATCTTGCCTACATCCCGGGACGTCATGGAGGAAAAAGACCATCCGGGTCGCGAACCGTTGTGGATTGCTCTTAGCTTCAGATGCTCCTCTTTGACCTTACCGGCAAGGGAGGCCCTACCAGTAGCTACGCTACCGCCGGCATCGCTCTCAGGATCATTGCACCCTACTAAGCCCCCTCGCCACGACAAGGCCACAATCCCCGAGAGGCCTTGGGGTGAATCCCAATAAAACTGAAATCGTAGTTTTCATAAGAAAACATACGATCCCAGATCTTTCTCCACCCTCTCTACGAGGTTCTGTGTTACATGTGAAGGAGGAAGCAAAATTTTTAGGTATAGTTTTCGATAGGAAACTCACTTGGAAGAAAAACACTCTAGAGCGCGCAAGAAAAGCCAATATTGCGCTTCTTCTATGTCAGAAAGCTATTGGTAAGAAGTGGGGTCTTCAACCTCGCATCACACAATGGCTATATATAACTGTTATTAGGCCCATATTGCTGTATGGTGTTATGGTATGGTGGACAGCTCTTGATAAATCTTCGTACTGTTCGGTACTTAACAGGATTCAGCGTAGAGCTGAACTCTGTAACTATTGCACTAGCTGTGGGGAGGACGATGAGAGCGCATCTCATCTTTTGTGTTTTTGCCCAGCTCATGCACGTCGGCGACTTAGTACTTTAGGAGCCCCCTTCCTTGAAGACCTGTACCAGTTACAGGATCTGACTTTAAATAGCATTTTTTGCTTCGCAAAAGGTTCTAGGTGGTTTTAAGCCTAAGTGGATCCACTGGGGATCACCGGTATAACCTAACCTAACCTATCACCGAGGTAATTAGAACGTGCGCCACAGTAGCCTTGAGAATGATTACAGGACTTTTACACGACTCCAAATTTGAAAACGGCGGCGCTGAAGCGGAAATTCTAGCGCCAAATTTTTAGAAGCTAATAGGTAGTGGTTTCCATTTTACAGGAAGAGGTCCATGCCCTAGAACTATCTGTTAAAGAGCGCACACATAACGGCACTCGTGGTACCAACATGTGCATCCTCTCAGACAGTAAGTAACTCTGAAATTGCTAATGGCATTTACATACCAATCGAAGTTGATTTGAAACTGTTTCCATCTTCTTAAAATCCTTGCGATAAGGTGGATGTTCTGGTTAAAAGCATATTTCATACGCTTGGAATACTTCTGCGGATTTAGCTTAAATTCCAGCGTCCCCACCTTCTGGAGAGCCCAAATAGGCATGCGGCAGTCGAAAAGGCTTATTATTCTTGAACATATAAAGGTTAAAGCTGTTCTAAACTTAAGCAGAACAAATATCACACTCTACACGGAATTGTTAACAGACCACTGTGGATTGCGATATCATCTGCAAAAGGTTCGTCGAGCAGACAACGATTCCTGCTGACTCTGTCAAGAGCATCAGAAAACAGCAGAATACGTTTTATGCACCTGCCCAGCCGTGGCAAGACACAGACTTAAATATCTTGGCAGTTAAGTTTTGAGCCCTAAACACCAAGCTAAAAAATGGTATGATGCAAATAGACAGTTACCACGAAATTCTTCAAAAGTTTGGAACTGTGTGTCACTGTATACGGACGCTGCTTTAAGACGATCGATTAATATTTTGGTCCTTCGTATCGAATTTTGACGATGAAATATTTTTCATACTAAGACAATACTTTAGAAAGCCCTTCGGTGTTTAGTTTCAATGGTGTTCGAATTCGACTCTCACGAATACAAATTTGCATTCACAACTATTCCGTTGTGAGTTTGTTGAAGAAAATTGAGTATTGATTTGCGAAGCAGTAATGTTCCCCACGTTTATTGACTGTGGAATTGAAGACTTCGTTAGGGTAATCGCCTTGTCTCCACTTTTACTCAGAAGTGACTGTAATTCTCTGTCAGAATGTTGTTGAACATTTATCTCATCAAAGTTTATAGTACCATTCTTTACTAAGTGGATTCATGAAACCAAGTCGGCTATATCCAAAAAAATCTAGCCCATAACAAATGTGGAACATATGGAATCTAGTAGGCGGACCCATTTTTGCGATGCTTTTTAACTTCTTGCATTCTTCGAACGCGTTAATGTATTCTTCGAATGGATTCTTCGAATGTATTCTTCGAATGTATTCTTCAAATGCATTCTTCGAATGCATTCTTCGAAAGTTAATTCATACTCTGCGATTTGACACTTTACAAAGTTTTCAGCCAGGTTTGCTAGACGAAGGTGTTCCAGCACAATTTTTAGGTGCCTTTCATGCTCCTTCTCTGAGTTTCATGCTATGAGTATATCATCTATGTACGCAAATATAAAGTCTGGACCTTTTAAGACCTCGTTTATTTGGCGTTGAAAGGTTTGTGCGGCGTTTCTCAAACCAAATATTATGTATCAGAATTCATATAACCCAAAAGGGTTCTATCTATTTTGGGTATATCGCACGGCGCGGCCAAAGTTTGGTGTAAGCAATTTCTAGAACAATCGTTGAAAAAATCGTTTTTTATTTAAAATACTGGTGGCATCATACGAATATAGTATTGGATACCTGTCTAGCACCTTTATATCATTTAAGGTGCAGTAGCCTCCCCAATGATGCCACTCAGTGCTTGGTTTTTTTATTAAATATAATGGACTAACCCAGTTATTCTTTGAAGGTCTATATATACCTTTTTCCATTAAATATTCAAATTTTTTTTTACTGCGATCAACTTATTTCCAGCTAGCCGCAGAAAGTGAACATATGTTTGAAGACCCTTCATATTAAAATGGTGTGACACGTTGCAAAATGCACAAACATTTAAACATTGGTTTTCAATCCAACAAAGTAGTAATAATAACAGACTTACAATATATATTTTACAATAATATTATATCGCACACCTCTTTAAAAGAGACACAACTCGTAGTTCGTTAATTTTGAGTTGATGTATAGAACTTGCTTACTGTTTACCTGTCTACCAACACGCAAAACTCCACTTTGTTTTTATTATTGCAGAATATCGAAAAAAAACAGTTATATCTTTTTTTTTTGTTAGGAAAGACACTACGCTACAAAGCATTTTTTACGTTTTCTGAAAATTGACAGATTTTGAGTTGTTCCTCTTTTGAAGAGGGTGTGCGATATGATTCTGGTATATGATCTTGGTAAGATGTACATAAATAACCAAGAAGACACCAGAGCTAGAAAGAACAAGGTTCACGATTTCGGAAGCAGCTAAGAATTTCAGAAGCTATTGAAAAATTATCGGCAGATGACGAGTTTAGAAATGGCAACTTATACATTTAAAGTAGATTCAATTACAGTCCATTAAACAAAAAAATACCAATTAACTTTTGCTTGTGAAAACTCCGCGGATTGAATCTGGAAGCTAAATATGATGCAAATAGACTTCAGGAACTCTGGGCTGTGGCCTATTTTTAGCTCACTACGTAATTTCGAAGTAATTGAATAATGGCTTAAGGGTGAACACCAACAAGACAAAGCTTCTTCTATGCTCATTCTTAACCAAAACATCTCAGTTGTCCTTGCCCAAAATGGATGAAATGACGATGAATCCAAATATCTTGGCATTGTCCTTGCTTGCTGCATTATATCTCGAATTGAAAAAGTAAAGATATTGACGAGCTTGCGCATTTCTAGAGCAGACATTTGTGTGCTTGAATATGTTGTTTTATATTCTACTTGTGGGTGTTTGTTTAAGTCTGTGTGGCTAAAAATGCAACTATACTATATGTAACTAGAAAGTGGAAAGCAGTCAACTATGGACACAATAAAATTTTAGATGAAATCAAATCGAAGAGACGTTGTTTGGTCAAGACTGATCTCGGGTCAGTGACTGACTACATGATTCTTATTATGGATTTCAAAACTAGAATTTCTTCTGTCTCTTATATTATAGGAAGTTGGGAATCAGCGTCTGTGACAGATAATTCTAAAGTTACAATTTACGTAGATGGCTTATAACTGGAGAATGGAAATAAAATTGAGAGTGGCAAATGGAGAGATATACAGACACGGCAATGATACCGACTTCTAACATTTACAACATCTGTTATGGTAAGAATCAGCAATTCAATAGCAGTGCACTGTTAGAATGCTAGTAAGAAATCGAACTGCCCGCCTGCTCAAACCCAAAAGATTTTTTGTTTTATTACTATCTATAAGGTTCCAGCAACCTCACAGTCTTCACAGTTACTTCCTCATTTCGAAAGAAATGAAGACCCATGATGCCAGCGTGTATTACCGCACCAACAAAATAGTTTCTTTGTTTTGTGATGGTTTTGAATTGAGAAGAGTGAAATTAGTGCGAAAACGATCAATTACTGCAGGAATTTGTGTAGTTCGGTTACAATCCAGAAGGAAGTGTTACTTGATTTCAAGTATTTATTTACAATATTTACATTTTTTGTTTCAACTATTCATATGTTCGAACGCGATGTTCAAGTTGATTATGCTGTAGGTCAGACACATAGACGCCACAAATTGTTTGATCCTAGGCCTCTATAAACTTCGCGAACAGATTTATATTTTTGAAAGCATATTCCTACAATTTGGAAGCGTTATTCCTAAAATGATTCTTGATTAAGTGCTAAATCTTATTGAACAGAAATATTAATACAGTTTGCTATTCTTAACTGTCAAACCATAGTTACTGATATCGACATGCAGCTTATAAAACACCCTATATTATTATGAGTTCGATATTATACTTGTAAATTTTGAAGATAATCATTAATTTTATTATTAAGAGTATAATCTTAGTTAATGAATTTAGCTTTTATTAACTTTATTAACGATGAATAAGATGAATTAAACAGTTTACCAGTAATTCGTAACTAATGAATTACGAATTTAATTTTCACGAAATTAATGAATTTATCTTTTATTAAGAATGAAGGGCCAGTCATCTAGTTCCTTATTCTTATAGCACATAAACACTCTCTTATTTAGACACTTTTGCTCATTATAGCCACTAATGATTTACCATACAAAAATCTTGCACATAAATGATCTCATTATCAATAAATCAGCTCATTTAAAGCGAAAGAAGTATCTCCCAACTTTTCTTTCTTCACATGGGAAGAAATCTTTTACTCATTAGCTTTATTATGACGCTATAGTGATACTGACATCAAAAACCAAAGTATATATTTTTCAAAGATCATCTGTAGCTTATGGGTTAGCTTCGGGTGTTTGTCACTTCGACACAATTTTTTTTTATTACAATTACTGAAACAGAAAAGGCCCACATAATCTAAAGTCTTAGAATGCTGCAAATATTTATTTATAAATATTTATTTTAGATACAGATTCTACGTCTTCATATTAATAGATATAGTAAAACAATAGTGCATTAAACTTTCTTCCATTTTTGAAACTCCATCCTGTGCATCTGTGACCCGCTAGTATAACTAATTTGGTCACTGAAACGGATCGCTAAAAGATCATTAAGGTTATCCAATAAATTTATCAATAAATGTGCTAGAAACAATGAGTTTGTGCAAAAACTGTTCTTAAAAAAAGTTGTTTTGCTGCACATCACATAATTTGAAAAAGATAGGAAACACGCTGAGAATTGTTGAAAGGAAATGCTCAGGATATACAACAGTGGTTCATCAAAAAAATTCGTTAAGATAACGAATCATAGATCTATATATTTATAACTGAATTAAAAAACAGGTAAATATATTCACGATGAACTAAATTCAAGTGAAATTTTTCTAGCTTTCAGCAGTTCAAAATAATTGAATACCTGTTTATTGGAAAAATTGACCGTGCAGCAACAGTCCCTTCAAAGTACATTAAAGGATCAGTTCTAAATATTACACTGTCATTAGTTTCCTAGTGCTTAGGGAAATTAGCATAACCACCCTAACACATTCAAGTCAATGTTTAAGTAAACAAGTGCTGTTTTGAGCGCTCCAAATATCGACTATTTGTAGAATAGTACTAATTGCACATCCAGTGAGTTTTTCTTTATATCGTACACAGAATAGAAAAAATCCTATTACATGTAGTTATTACGCATACGAGAAAGTCAATCATATAATAGAAAACAATACAGTAATATAAAACACCAAAATATAATTATTGTTAAATTCACAACAGTAATAGTGACTAGTCCAGCTCAGTGAACTTAGTAGCCCATTTAATACTAAATCCAAGAAATTAAAAGTACACTATGACTTCTAATTCAAAAAAAAAAATAAGCTTTAGATTCTTTTCTCTTCAGACTTGAGCAGTGAAAGTATCACTATTATTATTAAATAATAGGTTATGAATGCATTCCAATTCTGGGCCTAAAAGCCCAACAATAACAATTCTAGACTATTTATAAATTTCGTAATTGCTGTGGGCTTAATTTTACCTATTTGATTAGGGACTATGATCTCGCTTTCAAGATAGTCAAGTCTACGTTTTTCCGACGCATAGAATATATTCTGATGTTACTTTCTTCTCTTGATAGAGTCGACAGGAATCACTTATTAGTGCACCTATAATCTTTATGTGGTGATTGAATCTATAGTGTCGTGTAAGAAGTCCAGTGTAGATTTTAATATCGTTTCTGCTAAGCTTAAGGTTAAGGTTTAAAGTTTTCAATATCAATGAATCTTCTTGACTGCCGCATGCCTGTTTGGGCTCTCCAGTGTTCAAGTAGATTTTGCTTCTACAGTTCACATAAAGTGAAAGTAAAAGTTACGGTTAGGCTAACTAAGAAAGAAACTGTCTCTTAAATTCATTCACAAAAAAGAGGATCTTTTAGCGATCTGTTGATTTAAAGTCAAAGAGTCCAAAATGGAACATAAACAAATCAATGCGAAAAAATAGAATATTAAACCTTATAGGTCCAGTAATGCTTGAGAATGCTTATTATAGGTATAAAATGGCTTTGGCAGGAGCTGTGGTAATCTCTGCTAAGCGTTGAATAAATAAAAAATATTATAACGCCACATATAACGCAGACAAACTTGCAAAAAGAGGCGCCTCTTCAATAATGATAAGTCCAGAACCTTTCTGTGGCCTAGACAAAGGAACTCTATCCATTCTTATGAACGGCACAGAGAAAAAGAAAGAAAACTATACTCGGAAAGGCTAGCAAGACTAGCACGCTTCAAAGATTTTATGCAATGTGATTATTGATTGGTCATTGTAAATTGAATAATCACCTAACGAAGTTAGGAATTCCATTCAACTTAGACTGCAGATACTATAGAAAAGAGAGAGAAACCGCATAACATGTGCTTAGGGAGTGCTCGACACTGATGCATAAACGGAAGAAACACCTAGTAGGGTATTTCTTGAATCATAAGAATTTAATACTAGGAGAGATGGGCTCTATTTTGTATTTCATTAAAGAAATCGGATTTGGAGAAACACTCTAATCCCACTAAGGGACACAATAGCTATTTTAGGTCGCAGTGCACTATCCCTTTTCTCAATAATAATTGTTTATCCTACAGACTTATCAGTGAATGTGTTACATATGTTATTTTATACTTCTAGATAATAGCTATAACTGGAATGGTTTGAGGTTGCAGTTTACTACCCCTTTTCACAATAATAATAATAATATCAGCTGAAAGACAACACATGTGCTATGACTATTGCTTCAGTTAAGGTACTGAGGTTCGTTATCAGAATAGAATGGTTTAACGAGAATTAAATAATTTCAAGGGACTACTGACATTATAGTCTCTTCTTCTCAAGAAGTCGACAACCATATTGATGCAAAGTCAAGAAAAACTGAATATAACTAGTCTAACATAATTCAGACTAATCATTTAGATTAAAAGAATTTAATTTTCTTTTGCTGTAGGTATACGTTCTACTTGTAATGAACTAACCAAGAAATAAAGCGAATTCACGGCCAGAAAAATGTGAAGCAGTACTGTTGTTAATAGAACTTTATTTTAAGAGCGAAAACCTGTAAATACTTAATGATAAATTATTGTTTCTCATTTAATTAAATTCGATATGTTCCCATGGAATTTAATTTCCATTTAGCAATTCAGTATTAATTGAATTGTTAATTAAAAGCCATTGGCATAAACATAACAACGACAGTTTTTCCTAAATTTGTAAAAAAATTAAGTTCAATTTAATTATTGAAGTGTATAATTGAATAATTAGTTTTAAATAAGTGAGGCGTCCAAGAAAAAGAGAAAAAGATCGATTAACGTATTGCTGAAAAGAATCGTTGACACAAAGCAAGTTGCGACGATATTATTGATATTACAGTGCTTTCAATTTTATACGAGTATTCAGTGAAGAATTGCAAAAACATTTTTATCACGTCTTTGTTTACAGAATGTCTTACAAAGATAAGCGAATCGATTTGTAACGATAATAAGATATATTATAGTAGCATATCGAACTGTAAAACTTGATAAAACAAATATTATAAGGTAATGCGATATTTGTATAAATTGTTTTTCATAAACAAATATTAACAATATGTAAACAATGCACACGATTATGTGTATTGGTATTTTTCTTGAGTATTCTCCGGGTAAACTTGATATATTAAAGAGCAAATAAACCGTATAACGAATTAACAAAAAATTATTTATCGTTATATTATTGATTTATTTTAGTATTTACTTTAATTAACTTTTTAGAAATCTTTTTACGTTTGTAGGTTTGTAGGAAATGGAAATAAAAATGTCGCATATATACATGCGATTACTCACATAATAAATATACTTTTAATTTAGCCCTCTACTGCAAAATATTAAAGCACCTCAACAAAATAATGAACGGAATAGAATTAGACATGGACCTAAACAGTTAAGTGAATAAGTTCAGTAGGGCTAGAATGCTTTAGAAATCACTGAGGGTATATTCAGAATTAAACCTTTTGATGACAAAACGGTTCTATTGGTTTCGATTCCATTTTCAACCAATCCATAAAGTTTTTTTGTTACTATATATTGTATTACCATGAACTCACGTATTAGTTCATTGCATTATAATATTTTTTCGAGCGTTTAAAAATTATAAAAATTGCTGCAATTGCTGAAAAAATAAATGTTACTTTATTATCTGATCGTCATCCAATAAGTATGTTTTCATCACTTTCGAAAATATGTGAAAATGTGACAATTCACGAGATCATCTATAAGTAACTATCAAAATACCATTGCATCCACAAAAGGTCACCGTATGGTGTGGCATTTTGTTTGCATGTGTGGCATTTTGTTTGCATGTGTGGCAGGCCCGTAATGATGAATATGTGATACAAAGTATCAGTTCTGATTACTGCAGCGAAATGCTTACCAATTTTTTTGGCAATATATAAAAGATATGCCGTTTCAACTGACACTTAACATAAGCTACACAACATGGGTTGCTTAGGCTTCGTCGCATGTGAAATATACCAGATGTGTAATTTTATGTTTTGTTGATTTACATTGGTTACCAAGATCAAAAGATTTCTTACCACTGGATCTTTTTGGTAGGGTTATTATGTTTTTACGGATAATCCTGAAGTTCTTGAAGATTTTAGCCCGTACATTTGTTAGGTTAAAGCTGGGTTGTATTTTCTGCCAACAAATAATCGAAAATTATCTCAAAAGATAGATATATCATGGATGAGATTTGAATGGTGTTGAGTTTCGAATCAATGGAGCAGCCTTGTGGTTCGAACAATACGTTTGAATAAAATTTAATTACAATCGTAACCGCAAAACACATTACCCTGTGCTTTCCACAAATATACTTTATTTTCAACGAATACACTAGTTAGAATGAAATAATCCCAATTAGTTCAACAATAGGACAATTTTATATATTCCTGTGTGCAGTCACAAAGCATTTCCAACTATATAGTTATTTTATTACGATTGATTGTCTCTTCAATAAAGCAGGCTCGAAGTTAATATGCTCATATCAACTTGTCAGCTTTCGAATGTTATCTTTTGGATTTAATGTGACCCGAAATTCTTAGTACGTACAGCGACGTATTGGTGTCCTTCTGATACATATAGTTTTCATTTTTGGAATATTCTATTACTTAAAGGCGACAATATTAGTCCAATTGATTTGTTTATTGCAAGCTGACATTTTTGGATATTTTACTGATGCTCTCTATTTACAATGACAAGCACTATAATCAAATAATGATTCATCACTGATGTGAAGACAGATCAAAACTGATCACTTAGTGTGGATGTTCATTGAACATATCTTTCACAATGCAGAAAACGATATTAGTAAGCATTTATATCTAAACCTGTTGACCAGCATGTAAATTTGTTTTGGTGATCCGACTAAGTTCTCTACCATAACATTTGTGCCGTGAATTTCTTGTACTATAACGAAAAGGTTTGCAATGCTTGTTTATTTTTTAGAATAGTCCGTCTCTTAGCTTTCATGAATAGTCCTATCAGGGTGCAAAGACTAATAGAAACTGAAGAATAGAGTTTCTAAAAATGTTTTTTCAAAAATGTGCTACAGAAACTAGTAGAGAAAATAATGGGGTTAATGTGATAGTTACTCAAATTAACTTAATAATTAACTTACTACGATCCATTGTGATACCAGTACTTAATACAATACATTACCTGTTTGTTAATTATGAAACCATTTTGAAGCCCTGAGAAAGCTCAGGAAGTTTTTAATCTTTGCTTCTGTAAGAGACCAAGAGACGTAATTGTCTTATGAGCTTGATTTGAGTCTGGCTAAAGCTGGGTAGCTATAAAATAAGTGTTTCACTTTTTTCCTTATTTCTTATCTCCACAACTTTTACAATTCTTAAAAGGGAATTCTCAGCGTAAGTACGTGTTGACTAATTAGCTGGTACCCGGTTATACAAGCCATAATCTAAGATGTGTTGCTTCTTGGAAAACTGAGTAACTTCTTTGGTTTTGTATTTTCAACTTTTAGTCACATTAATCTAGATGTTTAACTGTTTATTGCGTTCAGTTAGATATAATTGATGTCTCGTATGATAATACTTTTCAGTTATAATTTATAAGTGGCAAGGTTTTCCAATATAGTTTCAGCTTATGCACAAGGAAAAATTAGTATCCCGTTTAGTTAATTCCCTCAAAATCATTATGCTTTAAAACCCATATAAGAGGAATCTTGAAAACAGTGCTAATATCGTTTAGAACTTTGTTTGATCGCTATTTGTATTTAACCAATACAGAAGTAATGGTAGTACTTTGACTTATTGCAGCCCTTAATTATTTTATCATTTCTTTATATTATGGGCCTATCTTTATCTGTAGGCCCATAATTAAACATAAAACCTTTACAGTCTGGATTTTATTTTTTGTTATAAAAAGCTGTGTTATTTTATTTTGATTTGAATAAAATTAGTGTTCATATTCTAAAATATCTTAATTTATTCAGCTTATGAATTTGTTTATTATTATTATTCATTACAATATTCTAAATTGCATGTTTTTTTATAGCGATGATTTAATAGACGTTTATAAGTCAGCGTATTGATTTTGTGGACTGCAAGTGTTAGGAATTGGGTCCACACAAAGGTTCAAATAAGAACCTAGGATTAACAACTTACCACGCAACGTTAGCGTATTCTGCAGAAGTTTTGAGTTTTGTCCATTTTTGTACTTCAACCTCAACTGTATAATTATACTATAACTATTATAAAATGTTGTTATTATTTTAAATTTTAAACTGTACTATTGTAGACATTTCTTGCGTAATTTCTTTTGATCGCTATCATTCTGTAAGCCTGTTTAAAGGGTTTTTGCATGATCTGGAATTCTATAGTCGTTACTGAAAGTAATACTTAAAATTTAAAATAACTTTCAGTACTCATAAAGGAATAGTTATAGTAGTCTATCTACGCGTTACGAATCACTTTCTAATATTTAATATCTATGGCGGAGTCTCACATATTTTTTTTTAAGGCTCTTTCAGTTTTCTCTTACATCATTGACTAGATGCTATATGAGCAAAATTTTGGCAAATTTAGAAAGTGTGGGAGCACAATAATTCGTACTTACAGCATAGCTCGCTCTTTTAATCCCTATGTTATACTTACTTGTACGATCCTCTAAGACTTAACTTAATAATGTATTATTAAGATACACTGCTTTTTCTTATTTGAGTTAGATTTGAATTTTTGTTTAGTTTTATTTTTCTTGCTGTGTCGATTGTACGATTATATTGCTTTTTATATATATTACTTGGTATGGCCGAGATAATGATCTGAATTTATTGTTAAGCATGGATAAGTGTGTGTATCCTTGTATGTTCTAGATATTGGTTCTGTACGTTACCAATTTGTCAATTAGTATGTGATCTATAAATATTTTATTTCAGTAATTTTCACAAGGTGTTTTTCAAGTTTGATTGTATGAAATTTATGTGAAATAGGAATAGGGACTTATAAAAACTCAGAAGCTTATCATAAGCAACCATTAAACAGTTTAAGTGTATTTAGAATATAGGCAATACCACTTTTTATTTAAACATAACATGTAGACATACACATATTGTTAAATTAATTATTAAATTATACTATTTATATTATATTTTTAAAGTGTCTTATTATTTATCAATATATTTACTATATTTAAATATTTATATTTAAATATATATTTTATTTATATATATATTATATATTATTATTATGTCATTTGCTTAATTCAGTAATAAAAGTCTATATCATTAGCAACTCTTACATACTGGCTTACGTCCCCTGTGTTTCAGTTCATTAATTTATCATGCATAATAAGTGACACCAACTCTAGAAGTACTTCAAGGCAACTTTTTTGAGGTGTAAGTTTTACTTTCTTCATTTATGTTAAGTTGCTTGGTTTTTAAAACCAGGTATAGCTTTTAATTAAGAAAGACGTGATTTATGCTTAAGATGAATCGAGCTTCATGTAAGTACTTATAGGAATATATTTATTCGTGCAATCATTAGCGATAGTTCGTTATGTAAATTTTGTGTCACAATTCCTACTTCAATGTCGCTTTTTTAGGCTAATTACGATGAAAAGTAGATACATAATTTCAAATGTAAACAACGCATACAATAGGCTTAGGTACAAGATTTAATTACCGACATAAAAACTGATTTGGAACTTAAAGAAAATATTCGATATGTAATAATTTTCATAAAATTCAAAAGTACACCTAGGCACATTATTTAACATAATTATGTGTTTTATAATTAATTTCAAGAAGATTATTCTTTCTGTTTATTTAATGGAGATACGTAAGTAGATAGAAGACAAGAGTATAGAAAAGATTAAGCCATGCGCTGACTTTAGTGCCACAACGTATTCCATGAAAACTTTAAAGATTGCCATTACCTTTTCAATATATTTTTATTTCATTACGTCGTAATCTCATATATAAGATCAACCCACCCGTCGTTAAATAAAACAAAACTACGGCCTTTTATCTATACAAATCGTAGCTGAAAGAAATCAATATGTTTACTTACATTGTTTCGCATACGACGCACACACATATTTAAAAAATAATTTTAATTTGATTATATTTGGCAGCTCTGAACTTTTTTATCACAAGAAAAAAACAATTTGATTTGTGAAACTTTTTCCCCCATTACTGGCATCGCGTGTAGAACAGCAGAAGAGTGAGTAATTTAAAGCATTTGAATTGGTTGAATTGCTTTTGTAGACTTTTGAGCGTAAAAAAGCTGTTTTTTGTGTTTATAAAATTTATAAATATGAAATGTACAGTGGGCAAAAACAAAACAACAAAGCACATATTTTGCGAATGTGTGTCGCAACGGGAAATTTTCACAATGTTTGGTGATGTTAATATATCGATAAGAATAACAGTTATTGACATTTATTAAAATAATTTATACCTTAAGCCATGTGCGAGTTCGAGTAAATTGATGGTAAATTGAGGGAAATAGTAAATTTTATCGGTATGGCAGTGAATGTTGGTATTTATCAGAATTTCGAGTAGGGTAAATTGTGAAAATTATATATGTTTAAAAAATAAATAATAAATTTGAAAACTTTTAACAAAACATAATAAATAAGTGCAATTAATAAGTGTAAATAAATATTTACATAAATGCAGTGCAAAAACTACCAAGGAAATTTCAATTTACTTTATCTCAATTTACTTAAACTCGAACATGGCCTCAATCTTTATTATTTTTTCACAAGAATTTTATATGAATTTCGTATGAATTTTTATATAAAAAATTATATATTTTTGTGGACTTTTCTTAACCAATTAATTCATTAGCAATTTCAAAATAAATAAATTAAGATAATTTATTAAATACTTATTTGGTACTTGGCAAAACTCAAAACAACTGCATAGTCAGCCAAAAATTGAATTAATTTAAATAATATGAAAAAGAATTTTTGTTGTTGTAGTTCACTACTTTTCGAAAAAAAACCTCTCTATTGAATATTTAGTAAATAAATTAATTACAATTACAAATAATTGATTATTTTCTAAAATTAATTAAATATTAGAGGGGTTTCGTATATATAATAAAAGAAAGAAAGGACAAACTCAATAATTTTAGTTAATTTATTGAAATTTGGCTGACCATACAATGCTGTTTCCAGTATTGCCAATTACTCATCATCACAAAAAATAGCCTCTTTGTCATTATAAGAAAGCGTAGCTTTTTCGGCAACACTAACAAAAACCTTAAAAATTAAACATTAATTAAAATAAATGCTTTCAATACTTAAAACTCCGAATAAGACGAGATTAAATTATAAAACGGATACGGACAATGACTTTTTCTTTTTGTTGTTGTTATTGGTATTATTATAATTATTGTTTTTCCCGCCATAACTTTTACATTGAATATTTTATTAGTTTCCCTGAAGATCTTCCACTATAGAAGATAGTCGAAATATTGGAAAATATCTTAATAAAATAATTTCTTTTAAGTATAAATAAAAAATTATAGTTGTTTTATTTTTATTTTTATGACCAATTAAAAAATTATTAATTCAAATTAATAATAAAATTATTAATTCAAATTAATTAATAATTAATTAAAATTAATAAAATATAAATTGAAATTAATTAATTATCGATTAAAATGATCAATTAAAATTAATTAATTAACTACAATTTTAAAATTAAATTTATTAATATAGTATAAGCGTATACAAAATTATATATATTCAGTTATGGTTTAAAATTAAACTTTTCTGTAAAATAAAATAGTTTTCTAAAGTCATTGAAAAGTAGAGCGGCTTCGAAAAGTAGTGAACTACAGTAACAGAAATTTTTATTATATTATTTTAATTAATTAATTTTTGGTTGACCATACAACTGTTTCGATTATTGCGAAATACCCATCATAAGTAATCTTGGAATTATTTCTTTTACTTAATTATTCGTAAATAATTGCAAGTATCAATGGTTAATCTCGTGCAATACCAAATTTAAATACCACACAGTTTTTATTAAAGTAAAAATAATCACTACTATCATATTGATGTAAAAATCAAATTTGTCACTGAAAAATGTAATAAAATAAAAACTAAAAACATTGGAAATATTAAGCAGTAGACCACATTATTTTTCGTATAGCTATAATGTCCGAAAATATGTAATTTTTAAACAATGTTTTTCCTTAAAAATAAAAAAAACTATAACAATATTAAACTTTTATCTTATGTTGAGCCTTTTCCGAGTTAGTGCATCTGGGCACTTTTATTCTATGATGGCTGGGGGGTTTCTGCAGAGTCCCACCCATCTCACTGACTAATTTGAGTATTCCTCATAATCTTCGTGATTATTCAATGATTGATCTAAGATCTGCGTACTGCTCCGTGCGGTTAATGGTTACTCTGAGATTAGATAGTGCTAAGTAGGGCAGCCTATCGGTTTTCCCATATAGCTTCAGAGCTCTGTCCTTTATGTATTTTTTGACCGGATCTATTCTAAGGTCTCTTAGTATGTCATTCGTGCGGAATGACTTTTAACTTAATTTTTTTATAGAAGTGCTATAAATCTCCGTTTTTTAATCAATTTTTGAAATATCATTACATAGCACCGAAAGATAGATAGTATATTCAGTGAGAAACAATTCTTTTTGTACTACTTCTTATAGGTTTTACCAGTCACAGAGAAAGATATAACGAGCGCAGTAATTTTTCATTTTCAGTTTTCCAGATAAAATCAATTTCCAATTTCTAGAACCTTTGAATTGTAAGCATCCACTGTACTTACTATATGTGCCAGTTTTATATTCAGATTTAAATAGAAGTATATAATATATTGTTATGTATTCGCTAGATGTAATAGTATTGGATAAGTCAATATACCAACAGTTATCTCAGAGATACAATGCTAAATATATTGAGTAGAAAAAGTAATACTCAGAATTTTAACTTCCTTCGCTGGTACAAAGCTGGTAAAAATAATATATAAGTATTTCTTTTTATTGTTAAATAATTTGACTTTTGTAGTTTATAAAACATTAAATTATAAATTAATAACAATTGTTTTAATTAATCTATTAAGAAATAATAATATGTTATAATATAAGATTTATAATATTGCAAGACTAGAACTGTATTTTATATTTTGGCTTTCAGTGAGAAACGATCTTATACATATATAAAATATAAATTCGAAAATATTATTATAAAAACTTAGTACGCTTTTTTTTGACATAAAAAATAGGAACTTCTTATAAAGAAAGAGCAGATAAACTTGTTGGAAGTTTTTGTGGTTTAGGAGTGAGAAACCTCTTCTCTTCTCAACAAAAACAAGAAAACAAAGACTTCTGAAAATCTGTCAGAAATTTGTGGACTTACTTTAATGGTATTTCTAAGTTTTATTCAAAGAGGACGGTATCGTCTAATATGCGCTTGGAGAGTGCACTGTACCGAAAGATACGTATGGTTTTCTATTTTGTGGTACCTATTTCGAAGTAGAAATAGTAGTGATACCTTGAGTGATACGTATCATTCAAGGTATTATATGTTTAGTGTAGGGCAATAGGGATCTTTTAATAACTACTAAATATGCTAAATTTTGCTAAACGTGCTAATAACTCAATAAAAAGATGGTGATTTTGTAGATTCTTAACGAATTTTCTTTAGTGATAAGACTTGTTAATTTTTTGTTTAGTGGATATATTAGCAAGCAAAATTGTAGAATCTGGAATAGTGAAAACTAACAGCTAGCTGTTGAAAGACCAGTATTTAACTTAGTTACATGATCAACAATTTTTTGGTTTGAAACACGTCATACTACAAAAAGGATTGTGATAATGCGGGCCATCCTTAAACACTTGACAATTTGAAATCGAACATTCCTCTGAATTATTTGCAGCTATTTGTGGATAAATCAACGAAGTTTATTTCAAAATAATCAAGTACTAAGCGATACTTCTTGAACGACAGTTGAATAATATTGTATTTCGTGCCTAATGTCAAGATTTTAATAATGTATTAAAAAAAAAATTTGTCGAAATCTTAATCACAAATTTGTTTAATTGTAGTTTATTAAAAAATTTATTATGTTCTTTAATATTAATTATGATGTCAAAGTTCATTGTAGGCTTTAGTTACTAACATTATCTCTAGTCGACGTTAATTGTTTCCAAGACCAGTTTTCAAGTTTTTCATCTCTATAATGATGCATTCCTCTAATATTGTTTTCGGTATTTACTCGGTATTTACAAACTATTGTTAAATAGATTCTTTCAAAATTGTACATTTGTGCTTTTTTTTAAATTTTATTTGCTAAAACAAAACATTAACTTATTTAAGTTTATTATATATGATACACACAGATCAAGGAGTAAGAAAAAAAGGCTTAGTTCCATAATTCGTAGTTCCATAAGTGACGCATCTTATAACGAAAAGAAACTATTTTAAAGTTAGAAGGGTTCGAATAGAAGTGAAAAAACAAAAACAAAAATTTTTAATTAATTTATTTAAATTTGGCTGACCATACAACGCTGTTTCGAGTATTGCCAAGTACTCATCATCAGTGGTCTTAGGAAATACTCAAATGTTTTAATTGGTTTATAGTCCGCATATGTTTTTTTTTTTGGTTTTCAGTTAGATACCATTTCGAGGCTTTACTTAAAAATGATTGCTGTCCAAGATGTGCAATTGCCGATTATGGTGTAACTACAATAGATAGATTGAAAATTAAGTGTAAACACATGACAACGATTTCAAGTTCTATTGACTGCAAATAATTTTTAATTAATATGGATTGTTTATGGCGTAAAGATTTTGCCTTTCATCAAATTGCTGAATGTACTTACAAAATGTAAATCATAAAATCATATACATATTATATGTATGATATAATTTTTACAGATTCTATATTGCAAATACATAATTACAATCTGTGAGAGTCTTTCAGGCAAAAGTTGCAGTTATTAAAAAAGTGCAGCTTGAAAGCTAAAATATGATTCTAGCCTTTTCATACTTTAAATCTCATATTATAACATATTATTATTTCATAATAGATTAATTTCAAAATATAATACAATCAAGAAAAGTTTGAGGTTTACTTTAAAAATTTACAAATCAATGCTGGCTTGGTGGTATCTGCGTTAATTGAGCAGATTAAACCGTTGAAAGTCTTATAAGAATTATGTGATAGCTATAGAGAGCTAGGCTTTTTGACATTATTCTGCACATGCCATTACACTTCTTATTCTTACAGATATATACATTTTCCACCCTTTATTTGTTATTTGTGCATGATAGGTTCCTTGAATCTAAACTTAAGCTTAAATAGTGACATGTGCGTGGTTTGTTCAGTATTTTCTTCAAAAGTTTGAAAGTAGTGGCACCTAGACTAGACATCTGCAATAAAGTTGAAATAGGTAATAACATAGCTTGGTTTCATAAGTACGATTCAGTAACAAAGCAACTATCTATGGTATTGAGCCCAAAAGGTGCTAACTTATCCACTAAAGCCAAAAAACTGAAGTCAACAGCAAATATAAATTTACTTTAAGTAAAAAAAAGTGGTTATTCCTTTGAAAACTGGAAAAACATGGATTGTTTAATAGTAATAAAGAAGAAAAGAAAATGGTTTGGTACTTTCTACATTATGATAACATGCATGGTCACACTTTTTTCATTTAATTGTGTTATTAGGGATTGAACAAATTCCTCAAGCGCCATATTCTTCGGATCTAGAGCCGTGTGTTTACTGGCTGTTTCCAAAAATAAAAAAAAAAATTAAGGGTAAGGTCTTTGGCACTAATAAGGTAATAATTAGCGCAGTTAATCTTAAAATTGTGAACTTCAAAAATTCGATTCTTAGGAATATTCTGGAAATTAAATTATAGGTTGTAAAAATATATAGAGATTTATAGAAACTATACTGAACAATTGAAAAATGCTGAAGACTATTAAGTTTCAAGATTATTTCTTTTATCTTTTATTAGTTGGTTGTTGGATGTTCTTGAAATGTGGTCGTTCCAATCCTGTTATATTGTACTAATGAGTTTTATAATTTGGAGTTTCATAAATTACTTTATTTCTTATATAATACAAACGCATTTTTTCAGAGATGTACTATAGAACATGGATATTACTAAGAGTTTTTCCTATTTATTTTTTCAGCTCAAATTTTACTACTATAAATCAAAACAAGTCCTATCGCAGATTTGCGTATATACGTCTTACATTTCGAACAGAAGTATTTGTTTTTCTTATTATATCCATACAGTATCACGATATTCTATTACTTTGTACATGTCTAGCTGGATGCTGATTGTGTCTCTCGATTACAATTAAACTTCCCTCAAGATATCCATATAAAAATCCTTCGCAGTGGTCACAAATTTATGCAAATGATATAGTAGATTATTTTTCTGTGACTTCATTATTTATATGCGAGTATAAAATATATATTTGCTTAGTATGTATTTTTATAAATACACATCTGTATATATATAAATATACCTCTATAAAGATATAAATTCATCCATGTTATTGTTTTAAAGCAAAACATACTAGTAATTAAAATTAAAATTTAATCAAATTTTTGTAATAAGAATTATTCGGATCTTACTATTTGGTGTGAATTATAGCATCATTCATACATCTTTTCACGGAATATCATATAACATTAGATCCTTTTGAAGTAGTTTTGAATAACTTCTCGAAAGATAACTGTTAATGACTTAGTCATAACTTAAAGTATGTTCGTTTTCATAACGTCGATAGTTGGAGGCTTGTCTGTAAAAACATGTTTATATGCGTAACTACAAAATAAGTCCAGTGGTTACGAATGTTCCTATATTCTTGGTGTCCAATTCACAGCGCCAAAAATATATATGATCGAAACTTGACGGTTGTATTAAATCTTTATTGTTTTCAATAAACGTTCTGGCATTAGGTCTGAAGGTGTGATCTGTGCATCCGTGTATGTAAAATCTTTTTACTGTCTCTGATGCGACAATTTTGCTAGTTGATATATGCACAAAGAGAAGCATCAAATGGTTAACCCTTTGTTTAAATACAATTGAGAATTTTGAATATTATTATATTTTTAAATAATATAAACATATATATATATAGAATATAAAATAATATGAACTGTTTAAGTCAATATAAATTTTTTTGTAATTATAGAAAAACTCGAAAACAATCTTCGAATCTCAAATTTTTCGATTTAAAAAAGATACTTAAAAATCTTATTTTTCAAATTAGTATAATCATTCAAATAATGAAGTACAATAATGTTTAAATGGTAAAAATTATATAAAATCTTAATTGAAAAAGAAATCTCGATGGAAAGCATATGAAATATTGGATCTGCCCCACTGTTCTGTTTAGACAATTCGTTTAACGAACTACAAACTTCGTTACTTTGAAATTTTTAACCAATAGGAACGCACTTGTTGGGACGTAGTTGGTGAAACCAGTGCAGTAAATTCAATTTTTCTTTTGCTCATGTCGTAACCTTATTTTCTATTAATCTTGGCAGATGTCACGAGCGTAGCCAGCACAGGGAATGGGGCAGATATCCCCCTATATAATACAAAACAATAAAAAATAAAATCAAAAACATTTAAAACACGTTTTACATCTTAGTCCCGCTTGTGTTAGGCTATGAGCAAACCTTACCCCAAACAAATTTTGTTCCTGATATCTCCTACGCCCAGGCGGAAAGATGAGCTAGCCATAAACGAAAGCAATGGTCATTTTTATATGACACCTTTATTGAAATCGAAGCAATAAAGCTAGTTGCAGAAGAGCAAACTCTTCAATAAAACAAGTAAAAATTTTTATGATGAGCTTTTTATGCCGAAAGGACATGTATACCTACATGCCCAGTCAATGCTATTTTATATACACACTTACACAATTACACACACACTTACACAGTTCCATATACGTCTATGGTTTATACATATGTATATTAAAATATTAATCCCTTTAAGCAAAAAATTGTTAATTATAATGGAAGAAATCATAAATTCTAAGAATGATAAAGGAGTTCTCAATAAAGTTCTGTAATAATTTGAACGTACCATTGTATGTAAAATTAAAATTAATTTAAATTTCACTTCATTAATTCACCTTTCCACGTGTATTAAAAATTTAATTAAAATTTTTTTTCCTAAGTAATTAACAAAATTTTCTTAAAATTGTTAAATGTTTTGAATAGAGCTGTTAATTGATTTTATATCAGAAATCTTATTATATCTTTAGCTTACATGAAGATACCTCTATTGTAGTCAAATAAATTTCAGTTTACATACAATATTCACACTTTTTTTTATCTGTAATTATTCATCAAATTTCACCTTTTATAACCGAAAAAAAAGGTTTCGAATCTTTACTCAAAAAAAAAGTAACTATTTTTTATATTTAATTCATATATTTGTAAAAGCGGGAGTAATATATGAAGGTTTGAAACTAAAATTTATTTAATTGCTTACATTGTATATTTTATTAACAGCTTTGTTGCTGGAATATTAAGATTTAAATTGTTGACTAACTTATAAGATTTGTTTTCGATCACTTTATCTCTGTGATTCCATTTACCTAATACATTGTTCCACTTCTGACACCTGGATTGTCGTTTGAAGTGGAGCGCTGCTACCATCAGATCTATTAAACTGCTGAGATCTGAACTATCATTTGGAGTTGAGCACTGAGACAATAGATTTTTTGTACTGAAATTGTCTGAAAACGAATTAAAAACGTTTCACTCTAGAAATAAAGGCCACAATGTCTGTGTCTGACGTATATGTGTAGAAATGTCACCGAGAATGTGACTACATATCTGAAATTTTGTCAGGACAACAAATGAAATTCTACTACTTCTATACAGAAAACACAATATCGTATACAAATAATGCCAAATACAAATAATAAACTTATTTCTTCAAACATGGTTTTTTTAATTTCAATCCCTAATAAAGATATATTGTTATGAGACCTTTAACCATCTTTTTATAAGATAATTTAATTATTAATATAATTACAAAATAATTCAATAGATTTATATTATAATAAGTTAACGATCTTAGTTGAAGTTCTTAGTCTTAGTTTTTTTAATCGATGGATCTCCAAAACATTGAAGTCGCTCTTTTTGAATTCCTGGACAGAGACCCAGGAAGTGGTTGATAGATTCTACTTTCTCTTCATCTTGGCAATTCTTGCATAATCCATTTGTTGGAACTCGCCATCGTTGGAGCATAGGCGCTATAAAACAATCATCTACCGTCTTTGTATACACAAGTACCTGTGTATATAGACAAAGACTTCCTGTGTCTCTGTCCAGGAATTCAGACAGGGTGACTTTAATGTCTTGGAGATCACTTTTTCACTAGCATGGAAGAGATAACGAAAGCAAAGTTATCGGATCGGCTCAACTTTATCTGAAAAATGAAATGGTTTAACAAGGATTACAAAGGTTACCAACTCGCATCTCCCGGCAAAATTTTTCTGAGGGCATCATAATGGGCAATATATGCCTCCGAGTGGAAGTGCTGACACAGTTAGCACGCGCCTTCCGAACATAACCTAACCTAACTGCTGAAAAACCAGCTTTGTTTTTAATAAAAAAACCTATTTCAATTACTGCAAGTCTTTGATATAAGCCCAATATCTTGCAAGCATTAAGTTTTTCTTAGTATCCTACGAGTAAAATTAATGGACTCTTATCTTACCAATTTGTGAGCTGACATTATAAATAGTTTGGCTTTAATGTTTTTTAATGTTGATATAATCAAGAAGAACGAATAATATTAAATATATTATGTTTTGATTTCACAGAGAAACCTCAGAACATTTCTAGTAAATTTTTCAGCATTATGAAAATCAAATCGTAAAGAATTACGAAACAAAGAAACCGTATTTCAATTAAAAATTTGTTATCGCCTTTAAAGTGGACTTTACGTGCTTTGATACTAAGACTGTTTGAGATATCGCCTTCAACGTCTTCGGTGAATTCACATGTGGCAAAATTAGATGAGACGGATGCTTGATCGATTATATTCGTTGAGTTCTTGTCAAAGGCTCGTACAATGCTTGTTTTTCGTGGCCGCAGAATACTCAATATATAATTTCACGAGTTCAATCCCTGGTACTTGCAGGCTCAAAAAAAAATTGTTAACGAATAATTAAATACAAGAAAATATTCCAAGGCCACTGATGATGACTATTTGGCAATACTCGAAACAGCCGTATGGTCAGCTAAACATACAATTAATTAAAATAATATAAAAAGAATTTCTGTTATTGTAGTTCACTACTTTTCGAAACCTCTCTACAAGATAACTAACGTAAACGCACTAGGTAACAGATGAGATTCGGATGGTAGCACAATACACTGGTAAGGTATAATGCAGTACAGTATAGTACAGTGCTACGTCTATTTCAAATTATTATTTTCGGATACTTTTAATGCAGAATATATATCGAGGTTATAAAACAATTTTGAATGACAGCATCACAATCCATTATAGCATCATAGTGGATATTAAATGAAATTCTCGATGAGTACCAATTATGTTGCAGATACCGGCTCCAAAATGTGAAAAAATGTTTTGAATGACAGCATCCCAATCTATTATAGCATCACAGTGGATATTAAATGAAATCCTCGGTGAATATCAATTATGTTGGAACTAGTGTTTTAAACTTGAGCAAGGAAGTTTAATTGAGGTAGGTACCATTCCAAATACTATGCTAATCTATGTATTTCATCATATTGTTTTTAAATGATCATATTTAAATATTATTTAACACTGTTAATGAGCAATCCATTATCGTTATTAACGTTAATAAAGGACCGATCGGTATTGAGACTGAAATGCAAGTTCCACTTAAAACATGCAGATTACTAATTGAATGAATCGGAACTCCTTTACTTTACCAAATTGAACAGTGTTTTATATATAAAAACAAAATAATTAAAAAATTCGCCAAAATCTTGAATATCATTATAGAATTATTTCTGCAGTATGTGCTTTCACAGTACACATCGATTAAGGTGCTTTATTCTCGTCTCAGCAGCGCGCAGGTTACTTTAACAGTGGCAATGTGAAATATTAACTTGCCTGGTGTGCTTCCATTCTCCGATGAAGGCGAAGGTGAGGGCGAAGCCAAACGTTAGTCAGAAACTGAATCGTTGTCAGTGTGCACAACGAGTAACAAAAAGGAAATTAAGATTCACCTTACCGAAATAAAAGAACCATTTGGGCTTTATTAAAAATCGAACATTGTTTCAGATCTTAAAGATAAACAGGTAGCTAAAAAATAAGAAAAACAATAACTGTGTAGTGTAGTTATCCTCTTCGTGGTAAATAACGTATACGTTTTTTGCTTTATGGATAATTACCTTATTTTAGCCTTTATTTTCTTATTGACAGAAAAATAAAACTCATTGTCTTCCTCGTACTCTCAGACATTGGGCTTGTTATAAAATTAAACAGTCAACGGACGGAGTGTTAGGATTTAGTTATACTATAGATGACGTTGTATTTTTTCCTCACTGTTACGATATACTAAATATGAGTACGAAATGTTAATTTATTTTTTAGCAATTTATGATGCAATTTTTTTTCGATAATCGTACGTACTAAATTGTTTGTTTTCGTACTGAATATCTTTGGACTTGGTACAACAATGTACAACAATTACAATATATAGTTCCTACTATACATATGCATATTGAGAAAGATACGACCTTTGTATAGAGAACATCTTGCTGTTTAGTTAGAGATACTAAAGAATCTTTTTATTAGACTTATTTATATAGCAGCTATAAATATAGTATTCTTACTGTCGATGGAAACACATCCATAAAATTGATTTTAAGGTAAGTTCTAAAGTAGATAGCAATAACTTATTATATGTACTTCTAAGTATACCTGAATGCAGATTATACCTTGAAGATGAGGAAACTACTATGCATATTCTTTGTGATTGTTCAGATTTGATAACGCACAGAAGAAACTTGTTTCATATGGAATTTCTGTATCACCAGAACAGATTAAGAGGTGTTCTCTAGTTTTAGTTCTGGACTATGTTCACAAAGCTTTAAAGGGATTTGTGTAATCAATTGTGAAATTGGTACAATAGAATTTTTTTGGCGTCGATGAGATGAGAAAACTACTATGGATATTCTTTGTGACTTTTCAGCTTTAATAACGCACAGATGAAACTTGTTTCATATGGTATTTTTGTATCACCAGAACAGATTAAGAGGTGTTCTCTAGTTTTAGTTCTGGACTATGTTCACAAAGCTTTAAAGGGATTTGTGTAATCAATTGTGAAATTGATACAATAGAACTCTTCTGGTTGTTGGACGATTTCACATCAAATCTTAAAAAAAATAGTGTACCTGACATAACCAATTCTCATTTTAATAATTATTATAATGCAAGTAACGTTTATCTGCTATACCTGCCATAGTGTGGGTAACCAGCAGATACTTTTATAAGCTTTATTTACATTGTATCTGATTTAGCTATTTTAGTAAAATAATTGTTTTAATATTATATACAATTTATTGTAGTTTAATTAGAGTTATAAATATGCAATTTATAATGCACTTTGAAATTCAATCACAGATAAATTTGTGTTATTTTTCAGATATCTGAAAACAAGACAAAATATACGTTAATGATGATTTTGGCACTTAATGCCTGTCAAAAACATACGAGGAGAATGCTTTTGGCAAAAGGTTTTTTTAGTTTTCAACATAAGAAACATATTCTTGCGTTGGTGTACGTGCGTAAAAAGGTAACGATTATGACTTGTGTGTACTGAAAATCTGTGCCTCTGCTATCTCCCATAAATGAGCAGAATATTTATTGATGAAATCCTACTCCTTCACTTAAACTTATAACCCAGCAATGCAGGTCAATAACGCTCGTTTATTTTGGCTCACTGAATTGTCAAATATGTTTGGCAGTCGAGTGCTGCGCCTGATGTTTTTGTTATCGAACCCCGATTTTCAATAGCTGATTGGTAACAAATGTCAAGCACTTCATGAGCAAAATAATATAAATGGTTCTTAACTGGAAACGAAATGTTTAAAAAAATTATTTTAAGAAATAGATCTCGAAGATAATACTTAAAGTATAGAATAAAAATTTAATATGTAAATAAATTCCAAAAAAATGCAAAAATAAGAACTCTACAATATATTAACAGCACAAAATTTCATCAAGTAATTTATACCTATATCTTTTTTCTTTTTTTATTGATGAGATGTCAAGCAATCGAAAGCCTAAGCCAGTATGAGTGCTTAAGCTATTAAAACCACCACTAATTTAGTATTCTGGGAAGACGCCGTCCAAAACATGAAGCTTAAACGTCTATTTCTCCCTCATCATTTAGTTCAGGGCTGTCCAAAGCACTACCCGCGGTTAATATTTGTGCGGTTCCCGTCATGTTTCTAATCTACCACAATTAGGCAAATTTTGATTTGTTATATTTTGGTAACCACATTATTTTATTTTTGTGGTATCCCAAATAAATATATTAAAATGTTTTAAATAATTTATCACCCTTTACTTTATTTTATTTGATTTACAAAGATTTTTAGTATATATTTCTTTTTATAACTGGTTCAAAAACTCGTATCCAGTGTCGTAAGTCATTATATTAAAAATAATATATTTTTTGTATGGCAACAACTAATATTAGTAATATATGGATGATATATAGATGATTGATATGGCTGGATTTGTAAAACATAAATGAATGCAGAATTAATAAAACTTAATTTAATTAATTTTTATTTTTCTTCGCCCAAATTATAAACGGTATGAAAATATTTCTGCGAGTCTTCAACCTATTTAGTGATTTGAATTGGCTCGCGATCTTCTCTGGTCTGTTGAGCCTTGATTTAGTCTATTGACAATATTTTTTTGCCTGTGTGTTTTCATTTGACTGCATTGTTGTTGTGTTACTGTAACTGCTTTCATTGGAAATGTACTCTTTACTTATACGTTTGTGATAGTACTATGCACTTTGCTTTCAAATGTATGAGGTGTCGCATGATTTGAGTTGGGAATATTCTTACTGCAATCCATTTAAGACTTGAACACATTTTATGCATGCCACGTCTAAGATATGGTAGTTGTCCTGAGAATTCCTTGAGCAAATTTCGTTCTTCTTTAAAGTAGTCACTATTAAACACCATCTGTTCTGCGCTTTCAACTGTTTAGGCAGTGGGAATCATCTGTCAGCAGAAAGCGGGGGAGTTAAACTAGTAAGCATCTATAGCCATATATATAAATATCTGGGTCAAATGGAAGTCCAATTAACAATGTTTCCTTGTTGTGACTTGAACGACTGTTCCTACCTTTGCTGCCGTTTTCCAAATAAGCAAATAGAAGTCCAATTACTTTTTTTGTGATCCACTCTTTAATGATAGAAACAAGTGTATTACTGTAGTGTCACTTGAACGACTGTTTCCACCTTTGCTGATATTCTCCAAATAGGCTCGAGCGTTCGGCAGGTGTTTCATCGATCGTTGCATGTATACTCATTTTTATGGGAGCTTCTTAGTAATAAGTAATCTATTTATCTATCTATCCATCATATCTATCTATTTTATATTAAATTATACATTATTCTTTAAAATCAGTCAGATTTAAAGACTTGAACAAATTAAAACAAACTTTTTGTTTTGTTTTTATTAAAAATATTTTGGAAAAAACAAATTATTTTAAAATTTTTTTATTAAAATTAATTGGTTTTATTTTCTTCATTTGATAAATATTAAAATAAATTTTTTTTATAAAAGTACGTAAAGGTTCAGACTGAGTGTAAATGAACTGCATTACTCAGTAGCCATTAACAATGCAATATGCATATTATTTCAATAATGTTTGCTATGTTTTGTGCAAGCTCGTAGAGGAAAGAAATCCAATTTGCACCCAGAATTTTACTAATTATAGCAGAATATTCAGAATATATCTCGTAAATGAAGAAAAAACGAATGCGGCTTGCGTTTTTACTTGAAACGTCTTGTTTACGCTTTATGGCGTAAGCGAATAATGCTTTTAATTAATAACAATTAAAAAACTGAAAGGGAAAACTAAAAGACAAGAAACAGACCGATGCGTTTACAAACATACAATTACTTAACTAATTATACCTTCTCCATCCGAGCCTCTTGCTACAATGGAACGGAAAAAGCAACAAAATCATAAATTGCTATCACTGCTACATTGAAAATCATTTCCGTAGAATTCATTTAAATACTGCAATACTGCAATACTTATTTAAAGGAATATACATTTCAGTTGTAAGTTTTGCTTACTACTAACTTTAATTTTGCTTTGATAGAAATTGCATGCAAGCACCAGAAGCGGTTCTTTAGTATTCGTGATCATGTCACATAAAACTCCAGTTCATCATTTATGTCACATATTTCTACTTTCTGTCTTGGAAGAGTGATGCCAGTGGCTTCAATAGGATAAGTATTTAGTCCATGACACATTTCGTAAAAAGTAATTACATTACAAGTCTCTTAATTATTGCTGATTCATATTCTTTCATATTCGCGAAATCGTTTAGAAGTTGCTCTTTTGAATCTAATTATAATTATAACGATGTTCATTATGATTGTGATAATTATCACTATTCTTGTAATATATACTTTTTTATTAATTATCATTGCATTAATTACAATTAGTATTAGTACTGTTCAGATCATCATGCTTCAGATGATTCCATATCAGCAGAAGTTATCTGGTTTCGGTATAGTATGTTGTATAGTAAATTAGTACAATTTCGGTGTTTTCCACATAATTTAAATACAATTAAGAGAACTACCTTCTTCTACTTTCTGTAAAATTACAGAATAACAGATGGAAAGCACTTAAGTCATGTGTAACTTTCAGGTTAATATGGCCCACCTATAATAAAAATAGATCCTCGAAACACATCAAGAGAGACTGCGTGAATACTGCAAGGCTTACCGCAGTGCTTCCTGGTCATTGGTGTATAGGAAACTACGCAGAGAAACTGAGCATTCCCCATAATTCTCACTGCAGAATTATGAGCGTTGTGAAAAACCGCAGAAAAAAGAAACCATAAATCATTTTCAATATGAATGCCGCGCATTGGCGTCCAGAAGATATAGGTTCTTAGGAAGATACTTCTTTGATAGTTTATCAGACTATTCATTGAACGTTTACAACATTGTTTTGACTCAGAAAGAAACTATTGTAAATTAACAAGAATAAAAATCAAAACAATTTTAACAAAAAATTAGTATATTTGATATTCCGCCTGACATATTCTCTAGGTCTGCTCCAACTGAAGAATGCACCAGGGATAAAGATTTGGTTTGAATGAATTGATAATTGAAATAGTGATAATGGGTATAATTTTACCCATCGGTTGTAATTATAAGTATTGCTTAAATTTATAATATTCGGTATAATAAAAATGCTATAATGATTCCACAATTTTTTTAGTTGGAAAAGCTATATAAGTCAATGTAGTACTTTTAAAAACTGCAATTTAATTTTAATAAAGAGTTTTTCTTTGAGTAGGTGTTTTCTACATCAATATCAGCAGGGTTATTATTACGTATATTTAATATTTTACAGAATAACGGCAGCGTACTACATATTATGCTATATATCGCATTATTTAAATATTAATAAAATTTTTGGGATGCATTCAATTGACGTCATGTTATAATTATTTTTATTAATTATAAGGCACGCAGTTAGCTTCGTTACGGTTATAGTTCAGTTTATCAAAGATGGCCCAGATGCTCTATGGGTTTATTATGATACCCTTGTCATGACAAAAAGGCCTATAATTTTTGTATACAAATGTATGTACGTAGTTCCTTCTAGCAAACTAACTCGTAATCTGTTTTAAGGCCATTAATATATATTACTACGAAAGACCTCACAATACATTGTTGTATTTTATTGGTGTTATCAATGTACTGTGAAGAAAAAACTAACAAATTGATAGGAACTATGACTGTAATAAGTAACCTTGCATAATAACGCAGCCTTACATGAAAGTGTAGAAAGTCCCACCATATAAATCTTGAGATTTAGCGAAGCAGAATTAAAATAAGACATTCAAAACTCGAAATTTTCCGAAACAGCAGAGAAATTAAAATAAAATTTTCTGAAATAATTTTTGAGATGGATTTTCTTCTGAATGAGTTTTGGGTTACCGGAAATGTTCCAAATTTGCATCCAAACATAATCAACTTTTTACGATGATTCTTTTGAATATTTCAAAAATTGGTTGAAAAATAAAGTTTATGAGTTTCGAGTATTGCCAAATATCCATCATCAGTAGTCTTGGAAATAATTCTTGTATTTAATTATTCGTATATAATTATTTTTTGAGACTGCAAGTACCAGGAATCGAACTCGGGTCCTACCAAAAGAATTTATTTTTATTATCTCTAGTAGTTCAGAAATTATGATCGTTCGTGTGATGGTAGATGCAGGTTTTAGTTTATCGCAATGGATGACATAGTGCTTAGGCTTACGCTTAACACTTATTGCAAAAATGTTATTAATTCTTTTGTTAGTAATTAAGTAGGTAACAAACTAAGCGCCAAAACAAAACTTCGAATATTTAAATCAAATGTCATATCCGTACTTCTGTATGGGTGCGAAACATGGAAGTTTACTACATCCATTGATTCGCGAATACAAGTTTTCATAAACAAATGTCTAAGACGCATCTTTAACATATGGTGACCAGAACGCATCTCTAACGCGCAATTGTGGGAAAAGATAGACATACAAAGCGTCAAGAGTGAAATCAAAAAACGAAAACGGCAATGAATTGGACATAAGTTGGGCGAACCGAATTCGTGTATTGTTAAGCAAGCCCCAAAGTGCAACTCACAAGGCAGTCGCCGGCCAGGCATTCCTTTAAGGATAATTGATGTCGAACTAACATCAGCGCGGTGGTTGTGGAGCGACATTTGCACGACAGCTCCATATAGCATACGGTTTAGACCAATTGTTGTGGCTCTATGCTCTACTGAACAGTGCCACATCCACTGACAATAATATTGTTCCACTGGGCGTTAATGGAACAATGAAGAGGAAGAATTAAGTGTACATTATTGTCCAGCTGGGTCAAAATTTTATTGCACACCTGTGTAAAAATTTTGTTGGTCACCTGGTTCAAAATTTTATTGGTCACCTGGTTCAAAATTTTATTGGTCACCTCGGTGAGTATTGATAATGGCACAAATATATTGACTTTTTTCAATCAACATATTAAATTGCTTATTAATATAAGTTAATATTATAAGTATAATATTATATTATAGTATAATAAATTAATATTAGTGGTTATGTCTGAGAATGAACTCAGTTATGTTTCTCTTTATTTTTTTTATCTCTTTCGTCTTTCATTTCTTTTTTCCACACCTCACATCAATAAATCATTTATGGATCGCTTTAAAAATTTGGTTTGTTGTTTTTTCTCACTTCAAATCGCACAATATAAATACATCATAATCCCACATGGATAAATTTAATCAATTATTTTTATTAATTATTGACAACAACATTAAAACTAAGAACTAAGATTAACACATATTACATACCTTTCATTTATTCATTTATTTATTTTCATAGATATATGAACACACGATATATTAAAACACCAATATGAGTTTAGTTTTTTGACAATAATTTTTTTATTAATTACTTTATAATACCCGGCAATGCCTGGGTTCTTAATACTACATCATGAGCACATTAAAGTATACATATCAAAATGATAAATTATTAAAAACAGACGGAGTATATATGATTATTTCGTAAATTGTTGATCATTTACAATATTTTCTCAAATTGAGTGATTAATAAGCTTCTACGGACAGCGGAGGAAACTTGTAACTTCGATTTCAATTACGACTTCAATTCGCTATTTACTTTTATTTCTTTAAATACAATATTTATATATATGTATTGCTACTTCTTACATATTGCAATAATTTCAATGTTTCAAAATATGTTTCAGAATATGTTTCAAAATATCCGCAAATAACTTTGAAACGCATTATCGGACATACATATATGTAGATCATATGGACATATCGTACAATTCGATTTATTTACATTTTTTTATAAAAATTGGAACGCACAAATCTTTAACTTTTGATTTTATAGATTAGTTGATCAGTTAGTTATACATAGTTCAAGTTGTATAAAATTCTTTCATTTATTTTATATTTAATATAAATTTAATTAGTTACATTACACTTGCTTATACTTGCTTACACTTGCTTACATTTGCTTATACTTGCTTACAAATTACGTTATCCTGTTAATTTTCTGCTAGTTTTATAATAAAAGAAAAATAACGAAAATTAATAAAATATTTATTATTATCACAGTATTTATACAAATTAAAAATTCTTGTATATGGTTTCCTTTCCAATTAAGAAGATGCCTTTTCATAATAACATTGTACTCGCATTAGAAAATACAAAATAATATATCATACATATCATATTATATAATACTTTACAATCGGATCGTTAAAAATTTACAATTATTAAATACAGAAAATACGATACTTAAAAGAATTATAAATATTACTTAATTTGTTTTTGTAATAATATTAGTATTTGGCATCAATCATACAGTTGTTCTTTGAAACAGTTTTGATCAAATCTACTTATACTTTCTAGAAGATGACATCAGTTCTGTAATTAATTGATTAATTGATTAATTGATTAATTTATGCAATTTCAATCAATTAGCTAAACAACAGATTAATTACAATAATAATTAGTTAACACAAATCATTTAAAAATCTTTATTATTTATGTACACGTAAGCATGTACACCACATTAGCAAAATAGAAGTCCTGCAAGTCTGATACTTATAGACCTAGTACTCAACGTATGTACTTGGTGAGTGCATAAATTAGAAAGATTTTGGTTTGAATTAAATTTGTAAATTTGAGGTTAATTTTGTGCTAAAACATTCATTTAAGTTATAATTATAAAGTTCAAATTCATTTATTTTGATGTGTTCAATATAACCTGTAAAAATGAAGGCACAAAATGTCTTTTAAAAATTAAACAGTTTGCTAATATTTAAAGAAGATATGTAGAAATGTATCGTATGTATTATTGCGTCTATTGAGTATTTATAAATTTATAAATTTATTTATGTTTTTTAACAATATCAATATGCATTTACACATTATTAGTTATTAGTTAAACTGTTCAAAGTGACAATTTCGAAGAGAAGGCGCTCATCGAGGCCAGAGAGGATCATCATTTACACATTTAACGTTTCATATTTTAATGAAATGGAAGTGTTTATAAATTGAAATTAATAAACAATTTTCCATATATTAATTTTCCATACATATTATAAAATAGAAACCAACATCTGAGTATATGTGTAAATGCATACACATTCGCTTGAGATCCTTATATAAACATACATATAGTAAAATACAATACATATATATATGTACTTTGTATATATCGTGGTTACCTGACTTAATTCGAAGTTATTAAAATGTTTTGTTTGTTTAATTTGTTTTTGTAATTTCTAAGTACTAGTTTATACACTCCACTGCCATTTTTACTCCATTAAATGCCATACATTAATTTATCATCATATACGGTGATTCATCTCCATTAATACCACTTGGACTATCAATGGACGGATTAATACGTTTCTCTTTTTGTCGTCTGTTACAAAACCAGACTCTCACTACTTCTTTTTCCATGCAGAGCCGATCCGCCAATTGACTTATTTCCTCGCTGGTTGGTTTTTGATTCATAAGAAATGCTTTTTCCAGGGCACCGCGTATTGAAGTTTCTATTGAAGTTCTTTTTTTACGACGTCGCCCCATAATTTCAGGTGTGGTTACAGTTGTTTGTAACGCAGCAGGATCAAAAATACTGAAATAATATTGCATTTATTAATTTCTTTTGTTTTATATATGTTTAACTATATTAACAATAATATATACATATACAGTAAAAATTCTTTTCACATTTACTCTTCTTGAATGAATAGACAATTTTTTAAACCAAGTTTTTTTTTGAAATCGTTATCAGAAACAATCAATTAATTCTTTCATTAGTGTTAGCGTTCAGAACTCCAGTCGCTCAATTGTCAGACTGAAGTTCCGTCGCACTTATAGGTTCATATCTACCTTAGTGGTTATAAACCCATGCCCTCAGTACATCGCCACTAGACATAACTATTGAAAGAACAAAAGTTTACTATTGATGAGTATCTGGTCAAAAGAGTTTTCACTGCATAATATGCGAATATGAGATATTATATATCTATGGTTATTTACATATAAATCTATAATTTATTTAAACTAAGTAATAAAAAGAACATTGAGGTTTATTAGTTTTTATATTAAATTTAGATGTTTGATGTTAACATAAGATGGGTTTGTGTATTTAAGTATTCAAACCTCCAGTTATCTACTAATTGGAGCTTCGTCACTGTTATGGCTCCATAACTACTTAAATGGTTATCGAATTATTATTACTATATCATTATACTTTAACTTTAAACTTTTCTATCTTAAATGATTTTTTTTTAGTAATATTTAATTGTTTAAATTCAATAATAAAATTTAACAGTAAAAATTATGAATTAGTACTATTATACAAATATTTACTATTAGTGCTAAAACTTTTATTAATATCGTTATATTATGATTATTATGATTCTATTTATTTTCTAATAATTGATGTTAGGCAAATAGGCTAAAAAAGTGATGTTATTTTGCATTAGCAGATATGAGTTATTCAATGCCTTGAGCGAAGTGCTAACCATAGTTCTATATCTGAGAAAGCCTTAGTATATTGTTTAAAATATAAACATCGAAAATATTATATCTATAATACCCACAAAATCTACGTATTGTCATACTAAATCAAATTAGTAGCAATTGTGAAGCAAACAATTCTAGTTTGTTCCAGCAGTCAATTGGAACAAACTATTACAATTAATAATTGTAAATGTGCTCATAACAGCACCAAAAACCACAAAAATTGACGAATGAATGTACAATTATGCTTAAAAGTTTCTTAAAAATAAATATTTATAATGCTAAAAAGAAACGAGTTTCATGGGCTATACAAATATCTACGTATGAAAGGTTTTGTGCCAAAATCCTAAAATGTGAACTTCAGAAGACTGCAGATTAAGTAAAATTAAATGCGCTTTTAAGAATATACCAGCCAATATAAAAAAAGAAGAAACCGAAATGTTAGTTGGAAAAGAGCAGCTTTTCAACAGAAAAATGATATATGTTAAAAGTATTATAGACAAAATTAATAAGTTAATAAAATTGCTGTAAGTTAACTGCATTATATATAAAAATGAACTTGTGGGCGTAGAATTCGTAACATTAAAATACATTATTCTATTGAAAAAAGTGAACAACAATTCTACTCATGGAAGTAAATATCGAGTGCACCATTTGTGATATATAGTTTATAATTTGAGATTCTTCTTCTCTTAAAAAAATATCCAATAAATATATTAGATATTATTTAAAATACAAACAAAACTTGTTTTTTTATATATGGTATGTTATTGTAATAACGATATTGTAGTAATTATTAATAGTTAGTTAGTTGTGGTGGAGGGAGGAACGAGTCCTCCTTAATTGGCTAAAAAAGACGTTTAGAATCCACAAAACCTCGTAATAGTGGGTAGTAGAGAGAAGGTCAAGCTAGAATCAGCAGAGGCATTAACAAACGCTATAAAAATAAAATTTATACTTTTAATAAAATAATTATATTAAAATATTTAAAAATAGTATACTAGATCCAATGACCGTTTCTTTTCTTTTTCTAAAGAAAAAGTGGTTCAATGTTATATATAGTTATTAATTAATATACATTAACTATATAATAATATTATATTAAATAAACTATTAAAAAATTAATAATATATATTAATGATAATTAATATATAGTTATTTCAGATACTGTAGAACTCTTATGAGTGCATTTTGATGCTTTATTTTGAATTAAAAGTTAAAAATATTTCACCCTGAAGATGAATATTGACTATAATCGATACATTGTTGAAAATAAAATATAATTTTCAGATAATAATTTAAAATAATTTAAAAAGTTGTATAAAAAAAGTTATTTGAACAATTGACCAATTAAGTTGTTTAAAAAATATAAATAATAAAAAAAAATATTACGTTAATCTAACCTTAATTACTGCTGATCTTAATAAGCTAAATAAGAGGCAGATTTTGCTTTTTTATATATTATAAAAATTTCTTTATAAATTTAACGCTTGATTTTTAACTTGATTCTTAACTCATGAGGTGTACTTTCATGACATGACTTCTCTTTATTTTATTTATTCTATCAAAGACACATTATTCAAAATATTTATATAGATAATAATACATATAGATAAAAATACACTTTAAACTCTTATTGAACTCATATTGAAAAGTAAACATTGCTAGAAATAATCAAGTGAAAAGCAAAAGGATAGGCATGGGATCCCGTATCAAAGCGTATTTGTTGACAAAGCCGATTTGTGTACAACGTACGAACAGGTCTGTAGAAACAACCTCAGGTGCTCTAAATATGTTTACTTTATATTGCACCTGGTAAAAACGAGGTCGAGACATGAGAACTACGAGTACGAGTATGAGTACGAGTACGAGTTAGCGTTTACATTTTTTATTTAAAATCCAAAGAATATTGTAGTTTAGCGAAACGCAAAGTAAAAAGCACACAAAAATTGATTTTAATAAATTTAGTATGAATCAACGATGTCACGTCATCGATAAAGAACTAAAATAAAATGATAAAAAAAAGAATAAATAGACTTCTAAGAACAAGATAACAGCACAATTAAGTTCTCTATGTTCTACCCTTCTTGTTATCACAAGTGTAAAATAAATAAATAGTAAAATTAGAAATAAGAAATAAATAAATAAGTAAATAATTTACTGCTAAATATAATCACTAAAAATCTATTTCCCAACTCAATACAAAATTAATGTTAAGTAAAGGGCCCATCCGTTCTTTAGAACGTGCACAAAAGCGCTAGCGCTAAATAAAGAGTATGCTTTTTCCAATAATTAAGTTATATAATCAACACGTTAAGTATAACATTATAATATATAACTAATTAAATTAAAAAAACATATAATTAAAATTTAATAATATACAATTATATTTCCAACACATTTTGAGTAAAACTGCTCTTAATAGTTTACACAAGAGTATCTACAGAAATACTCGTATAAGCAAACAAACAATATACAACGTAGAGGCACTAAAGCAATGGGGCATGGGGTATGGGGAAAAGCTGTTTATCAAAGTTTTACAATTACTTTTATAATCAACGTTCACATTCAAGTCATAAACAACATTAACAAGAATTTATGTTAACTCAAACACAAACTAAAAATTACTAATCAATGAGGTTGTTTCATAAATTTCCATTTTCGTCATTTGTGCAAGTGTTTTTTCGCTTTAATCGTAGAAAATACTGCGAATATTTTATTTCGTTCTATTCTTTAATTAAAGATATATCTTCAGAAGCTTATCTAAATTTAATAACGAAACTGCTTAAGTTTCTCACAAATTAGAGACAAAATCGATAGAACAGAAAATGAAAGAAATTATACATCAAAACTTTAAGCGAAAATCGCTTTTATTAATTTCAGCAAAAACATACGCTATTTACATATTCATACATGTAGTATGAATATGGCTACCAGAAGTCCATTGCTACGACACTTATTATCCTTTTTTGTTTCACTTGTCGCTCTGTCTAGTTTCTTTTTTTTTTGTTTTTGTTTTTTGTTTTGCTTTTTCTACCGAAGCTATCATGGTTTGCACAGCTTCTATACAAGAGCACAAGATATACACAAGTTTTTGTGTCTGCTCTGCTTATTTTGTTTCATCTCATAAAAATTAAAGTTTCTGCTTTAACTGATTTGGTGTGAAAGGTACCACATAACGCTTTGTTTGATAAAATGCGTTGGCATTATAGATATACCAAAGCGCTATGTGTGTTGTTTGTTCTGTAATCGCTTAATACGAGAAGTGTTTTATTTGCAGGTGCCATTTTAAATTTGCGACATGTTTTATCTGTCAAAATTGGATCTGACACTTTGACACTTGACAAACAAATATGTGCGGTCATTCGTTCGTTAATTGGGTGTCGGAAGTATAAGCAACACACCACAGGATTTTTTTTATGTTAAATTTTAAAAATCATTCTGATAATTTTTATACTAAGTTTACCATCTCTTTGAATAAACAATATATGCACATATATAAAAACGTGCTGTTGGTTGAGGTTTTGTACAAACATAGAGAGAAAACGTGTAACATTTTTAACGTCTTAAATGATTAGTCGTCTGGTGCAACTTTAACGTTGCGATGTCATTGGACCGTAGAAGAAATTGGCGCAACCATTTATGCGTGTAGTGTGTAACGTGTTAGGGTGTATATCGTCTTTTTTATTTTTGACTAAGATGTAGACGACCTCAGCTTCTAACAGGATAAATACGTGCTTCGAGATACGAAAAGGTTATCGCTTCTAAAATATTCTATGTATATATGTACTTTATATTATAACATATTTATATTTCTCGATACCGCATAATCGCATCAATTTGAACTTTGGATAAAAATAAAAATTTTTATAAGTTAAATAAGTTAGTTATTTTTATTATTAAATAAACTAAATAAATACTAAAAATAAAATAACACAAAATTGTATTATTATTATTAAAAATATTTAATTTAATGAAGTTTAGTTGTGGTGATTGAGAAGAAAAACTTAAAATAACTAAACAAAGAACCTAAATATAATAAATTACAATTTAATTTAATTTAAGTTTTCAGATGTACACTGAAGATGGTCGGACTAAAGTAGTCCGAAATATTTGTATAAAAAATATTTGTTTTTTAAATACATAAAAAATTTTGTACTAAAATTTAATAAGGGTTACTATTTATTACATTTTTAAGTGTTAAATAAGTGTTTAAGTGTCAAATTTAATTTAATTGGGTTTAAAGTCGAAAACATTAATAACAATAAATTAACTAACATAATTAATTAGCCTGTGCTACCACTCACTGTCAAGAGCAAAGGATTGCGAAGGAAGGAAGGAATTAATATAAAACTTTATTATTATTGTATAGAATACACAGAAATAAGATATAATAAAAACAAGGTATTTATTTTAAATAGAAACACGCTAATAATGAAAAAATTTCTATACAAAAATTAATGAAGTTAATTTTTTGAACTAATCATTCATCTGTTATAGTCAAATATTTATCAATACTAGCATTTGCATATATTTATTAGTATTGGACAATTAATACTAATTATATTTTCTGACAATATATTTTAGTCTCTACTTCTAATAGGTATATTTTAATTTTTAATGTGTAATATTTGCGTTCATACAGTGTTTTACTGAAACTACAGACGGTCAGTTGTTGCTGTTACTAGTCGCTTCCCTTATTTAATTTTGCAAACCTTAAATAAATAAAAAATTCTTAATAAGTTGAATTATTCATTCTCAAATTAAGGATTAGAAAAATTATTATAATTTGTAATAAACACATGTGTCCATCGTAGTGTTGTCCTTGTATGAAAAGTACGTGACTGAAATCATGGGAGCATTACACTGAAAGTGTTGGTTAGATTATTCCTAGCTGCTGAATCGACTTTGAGGTGAATGTAATGTTTTCTGTACTAAAAACAAAAACATGTGTAATTCTGGAGAGATTACTTCAAACTAAAATTTTTTGGCAAATTATTATAAAATATATATTTTTTTTGTTTTTATTCAAAAAAGCATATAAGTATATATATACTTATATATACTTCAAAAGAGCATATAAGTATATAATTTTGGAAATATAAATATATTTATTATAATTAAAATTATAATGTACGCTCTCGTTAAATAAAAATTTATTATATACGCTTTTTAATTAATTTAAAATTAAAATTAAAAATAATATTATTAAGAAAAAACTAAAACAAACTGTAAAAATGTTGAGATAAATGAAGCACTATAATTTCCAAACTTAATTAAGCATGAAAGTTTATTTTGACATCAAGTCAAAGAATTTGAATGAAATAAAGCTAAAATTACCTTTATAAATATAAATTATTTGAATAAACTATTTTTTTTAGATATCAGAAGTTTTTTTTTGACACTATTTACTATATTGATATATATAATATATAGTCAATAGACACTCTTATTTAAGTTACATTTAGTTTTTTTCGCTTTTTAGATCAAGAAAATACCTCATGAAGTAAAAGCATTTTTAAAAGAAATACTCTGTATAAATCTGATTAAAAAAGAGATATACACCAAACGATTTTAAATTCATTTGAAATTTGGTTAAAAAATGTACCTAAGTATATTTTATATAGAAGGTAATTACTAAGAAATATCAATATTATTCAATTACATTGAAATAGTTATTTGTATTGCTGAAAAATAACTATAGTGTTAAATTCAAAATAATGGAAAATCTCTTAAAGACATCAGGAAGCTTACATCAGGAAGATTACCTTGATATACTTATATGACTAGTAGACCACATTTTACACTTCTAAGTAATTTAATGCAATTTAAAAAAAAAAAAATGAAAATACAATGATGTGCAGACGTAAGAAATAATGTACATTCCCGGACTATTCGTCAGAAAAGTTTCATTGACACATTAAAAACATTTGGCTCTCTACAGTGCGACCCTATAGACAAATACACAAATTGGTAAAGGCCAATTAATTCGTTAACTGGAGCTAAAATAAGAAATCACTTTTAAGAAATCACTATTATGTAAAGGATTAAGAAGGGACTAATAATAAAAGAATTATTACTGTATTATAATCAAAAATAATAAAATACAGGTTTCGATATATGTATATGTAGATATATCGGAATACTATAAATTTGATATAATAGTTCCTATAAAATAGTCACTACCGTCATAAGGGATGTTAAAATCAAACATAATAATAAATAAATAATAAAGAATAAAAAAGAAAAAAAAAATAAATTAATTAATAAACTAATAATGAAATAACAATAAATGAAATGCTAAGAAATAGTAAAGTAATTATAATGTGATAAATTAACAATAAGAGAAAAATATAATAATTTTATAAATAAGATACAGCGAAATAACAATAAAAAGTTGGATTACAATAATTCTAACAATCTATTTTAAAAATTTATTAAATTTGAATCAAATTTTTAGATAAATAATTTTTAACATCTTAAAAGTAACTTTATTAGTAGAAATGATCTAGTATTTTAATTAAAGAGGACTTAATAGAAATACTAACTGAAAGATCAGGAATTTTGTACTTTGATTGTATTAATGCTAGTTTATTGAAGATAGGAGTTCAAAGCAAAAATCAAAATCGAATAAGCTATAACATCCATCTTAACATCGTGTCTGACATTTACCACAAATTAGTGGTATTTGTTTAACAGGATCTAATAAGGCTGGAATATCCTTCAGGTTATATGTTGTATACATTAAAATGCTTTAAGATGTACTCAAATGTTAAGTTATATCTGTATAAAAGCGCAGAGTTTTGGTGTTATAAAAACTTTTGAGAGAATACTCATCCTCAGCTTTCTTTTCAAATAATGAAAAAAAAAAAAAAAAAAACAATTGGTTAAAAAAAAACTATGAGTTAAGGTAAATTTGTTCAATATAGGTACCGGTTAGAAGAATTTTGTATAGGTATTTATAAGGTAAATTAAGGTAAATTACTATATAATCTGCAAAAATTTTCTTGAGAAAGTATTATCAACACTATGGTGCTTACTTTATATTATATATAATTTCAATTTTTAATTATTTTTAATTCACTATAAAGTAAAATATAAATTTATTTGCTTAAATGATGAGTTTGACTAAAATAAGTAATATCTATTAGATTTACTTTAAGAAGCGTATTCAAAGTGGTAGGTATTACTGGCGTGGCAAAATAACGTTAAGCACTGTAAAAAGCATAGCATTTGAATATTGTTAATATGCGGTGTGAAAACGCAATCAAAGTTGATGTGTTATTATCGCGTTTCAATAAACACAGCCCTGTAGGACGACCGAATGTGATATACGTATATTTACCTAAGCATGCGTTTTAATGACAGCTTTAAAGTAAAATAAAATTATAATAATAACAACCAATTATTAATGACCAATAACCATAACCAATATTGATCATTTCGAATCTCAATGCTTTTATGGTTTCGTTTTCACTTGTCTTCACAACTGTCAAAAACACGTTTTACCTTACTTTGCTCGACCGCAATTTGGAAATGCCTTCTACAAGCCGCTCGTATCTAAACCTTTGCGTGCGCACGAAACTAACAGAAACATATTGCACAAGTTATTAACTTATAATTTAATTGATTTATTATTTATTACAAAATATACTCGTAAATGTAAATTCTTCTTTATATTTTTCAATTAATTTTTGAATTTGATTTTGAATAGAAATTGGAAGTACTTAATTTTTGGAAACGGTCGCACAGGGACGAGAAGTATTTACGAGTATCTGAACTAAGTCAGTATAATTATAGTTATTATTTTTAATATATTTGAACACGATACATACAGACATGGGTTCTATGTTACATTTTTATAATAAATAATAAATTTGAATACCTTCCCACTTCCTCTTTATAAGAAGTAGTCCACTTGAAAAACCCCACAAAACCCAGACGAGGCAGTAGAGTGATAATCTGGTGATAATTGAGTAATAATAACAAGCTATTATTTTGCAATTTAAAATTGTTCATACCAGATTATTAAATCTTGTATATGATTTTTGATTATAAGATTTTATATATTCTATCATCAATACGAAGTTTTGCTATTCTGTTCTACTTATGGTAGATGTTGTTGTTGTTGTTGTTTAATAGGAGCTCAACTAGATTGCAATTATAATATGTATTCAAGAAATTATTGACTAACATTTGCATCGTGTTTCCACTTTAGAATTTTAGAATTTCGCAGACCTAATAGATAAACATGCATGTGTATTTTGTTAATATTTTTATAAAACCATAGCCATAATTATCATGCATACATAAACCTAACAATTTATAACTTCACATCATACAATGCATAATTAATTTAGAATACTCATAAAGTTAGCGGCATGCAATGTTTTCATAGAGTAAATAATAAGACACTCACCCTCCAGTTGCTTGTATCGTACGATCGGCGTCTTCCAACCATTTTTGCAGCAGCGGCTTCAGCTTACACATATTCTTGAAACTTAAATTTAATGCTTCAAATCGGGAAATTGTTGTCTGCGAAAAGTCATTACCATAAAGTTTACCCATAGCTAAGCCGACGTCACCTTGCGTGAAGCCGAGTTTTATGCGGCGTTGCTTGAATGTTTTTGCGAACTGTTCGAGTTCTTCCAAGTCTGTGGTTTCTTCAGGAGAAGGTTCTCCAGCCGTACGGTTGACGATATTCATATTTTTCGGCATTTGGGGTGTTTGTGGTCCTCCATGTGGTGTACTTGGAGTTAAAATTCCGCTTATTTTTAAACTAAGTGCAGTGTTTGGTGGTGTTACATGAATATGACTATTTGAACCAAAATTGGTTTGTGATGTTGTTGGTGAAGAGATTGGACTTTGTGTGGGCGTACGATTTGTGGGCGTTGATGTTTGTTTGTTTTTCATGCGCAAAGCTTCCATTTGATGTGGACTGTAATGATGATGTTCTTCTTGCTGCTTTTGTAACGCTTGTAGCTGTTGTGCAGCTTGCGATAACGCTTGCACACGGCTTTGTAGTAGGAACTGTGCTGCAGCTACTTGAGCTGCAATATTCGGATCATCATGTGGTAGACCCAATGAGCCACTACGTATTATATCTATACAGTTTTGAAATTGTTGATGTAGTACAGACTGTTGCTGATGTAAAGCCTGCTGGAACTGTGAAAAATCGGGTAGAGATGCTGAACTATTGATAGGTATTGGTTCATTTGTGTTAGCAGGAAATAAATTGGCCGCAGGTAAACAATTAGTTGAAGCCGCCAACATTTTGGTTGATATGGTATTATTAGTTTGCAGGACATCGCTATTATAAGAATGCTCGGATAGCAATGAATTCATTGTTCGCTGTAATGGCACATATGATTGCAGTATGTGTTCAGAGTTTTCATTTGTTAAATTTAGTGCTGTGGAGCCTGTATCCTCATTATGAACTCTCCCTAAACAATTTAAATGTTTTTGAAAATGCTGTGTTGATTGTTGGAGTTCACTTATTTGATGAGGTTCAAGTATGGATAAATCTTCTTCATGTTGTGATATGGAAATCTTAGGTGATTGACAGGGTTCACTGGAGTTATCAATGCTTGAAGTAATATCATCACAGTCCGATGCTAAAAAAAAACACAATAAAAGAAGATTGTAAGTATTTGTATATATTAATAGCAATAAATATTTTTCAAAAATATTATGAAATTATGAATATATTATGGATAAGAAATAATAACAATTATCATATTATGGATGAGTAACAGACTGAACGTAGTACCCTACTTTACCGTTCTACACGAATAATAATCGAAACAAATTTTAAATTGATCTATTGAGTTGGTCAAAAAAAATCTCAGGCTGGTATCAAAAGTATTTTATTCCAAGTTAATGGTAATATCTAAATTCAAGGCTGCAACCTTATGGCATTTGTGATATTTTGTGTTTTGTGGTGCTATGATAGCAGTTATGTTGATTAGTGTGCTTAGATGTGGTAGAAAGTGATTCCTGTCGACTCTGTCGTGAGGAGAAAGAAAACATCAGAACATGTTCTATGCAACTGCCCAGCGGCGGCAAGACGTACATTTAAAAGGGAATCTTAGTCGCAAATCAAATAGGTAAAATTAAGCCCACAGCAATTACGTTATTTATAAATGGTCTAGAATTGTTTTAGTTGGGCTTTTAGGGGCACAATAGATTTTTTAACTTGGAGTACATTCATACCCTAAACGACCCACAACTTAACTGACTCTGATTCAAAAAGGTAAACTGCCTTGGGAGACATGTCTTAAATATCGTTCAGATTTGTTGAGTAAGTACATAAGCAAAGTAAGAGCATATAGCGTTTATCAATCCAATAATAACTCGAAGGATGTATAGGAACGATATACAATCCTATTTTTACTCATAGTATTTTTGTACTACATTTTTGTTTTTAGTGTTATAATAACAATATGTGTTTTGAGAACGACGTGGATCCTGAAGAAAACATGGAAACCTGTATAAATTATTGCTATGTTCTTCAAAATTTTCTTTTCAGACTTCACGTTATTTAATGTTAAATGTTATTTATGTTAAAAATGTAAAAAAATATTTGAAAAAATTGCAATAAAAATTGTGTTAAAAAATAATTAATAATTTGATAAGCAAATCGATTTAAATTACAATAGCAGCAATAAATAATTTATTGCAACCACTTTTTACGACTTAATCAAGATTGAGATGAAATCATATAAAGAATTGAGTTAATGTAAAGTTAAGTTAGATGAAAATGAACACCACTTCGACGACCTTACATATTTGTTGCTAAATGAAGAAAATATGACAAAAAGAAAATGTTCTACAGGGGGTTGTGTACGTTCTTCCATGTCTTCTAAGCTGAAACTCATAAATAAATTCACGGATTTCTGCTTCACCTCATGCCCTCGCACGAGCTTTACTACTTCTCACTTATTCAGACCAAGTTCATTTTCTGGTTATATAAACACTTACACACATTTATCATATTTTTAAACGCCTATTTCATACTTTTAAACGCACCATGAAAATTTAACATTTTATTTATTACAACCCTCGAACAAATTTAAAACTTTGCCCCAATAAAGTTCAAAAGAAAGTCAATAACTTACTAATGCGAACACCTTTTGCATAAATTTAGTATGAAAAATCAAAAAAAAAAAAAAAAAAAAAAAAACAAAAAAACAAAAAAAAAACTGTCGAAAAACTAAGATTAGAAAATTTAAAATAGGGAAAAATAAAGAACTTAAATCGAAAAGTTTGGACATTTTCATGGTCCGGTGGTCTCACATCCTTTCTTTGCATTGCACTACAAAACTCAGGATTTTTGGATTTTTTCCGATTTTAGCTCTCAAGTGCAAGTGAAATTCAGAAATTCAGAAATTCAGCCTCAAGTCTGTCGTTCAGTCGTTAGTCGGTTGGTAAGACAATTTACACACAATCATACACTCGCATACTCACATACTCGCTTACTCGCTTACTCGTAAACTCGCACACTCCAAATTATTTGCAAATAATGTATGCATATACAAAAGTTGCGTCTCTGATTATTATGCGAAAATGTGCACACGCATGACAAAAAAGAAAAACATTGTTATACTTGCAAATGTAAGTATGTGCGGCGGAGTTTCTACATGAATTACTTATATTAGCAACTTCAAATGGATATTTTATGTTTTCATTTTTATTTTTATTTCTGCTTTTCTCCGTTGAAAATCTTTTATTTTTTCTGTTTTTATTGCATTTATTTGCCGATATTCACGAAAAAAATTTGAGCAATTTCGCATTTTTAAACAGGCGGTAAGCAGCTCACTGGCCTTTTAGTAGTTTAATAACGGTCAGGAACGTGCATTTGCAGAAGGGGAATTTTGTTGATTTAGTTCGCTTCAGTATCAATTGATTACCATTTTTTGTAATGATGGATTTTTACCTCTTGTGCATTTATATTTAAATTTTATTAATCAACACATGACTGAAAGTACCTTAGTAAGTTTTGACAGAGGGTATAGAGCTAAGCTAAAACCTATTTACGAAATAAGTATAATATGCAACGACAAGGGTCTTAGCTGTAAACTCCGTTTACTTGAAAAGGACTTCAAATACAATTTGGAATGGCTTCGACTGAAATATGTACATATATGTATTATTAATGAAATTCAAAATGTGTGAATATACTTTATAATAATACAAAAAAATCCATTCGAAGGAGTAATATTTTGGTTACAGTTTTCTATTTCAACACGACTTCAATATATTCACTATATTCACTATATTCGCAGATTCGCAGATTCGTATATTCGCATATTCGCATATTCGCATATTCGTGCAATTTAAAAAAATAGTTATAAATTTCACGCTTTAAGCAGAGTTTATTGCAATCACTAGAATAAAATCCATTAATATGTAATATGCTGAAATTTCTAACGGAATCAAGAATACTGCTTAATAAGATTGCTGTCTATTTTTCATTCCTGTCTAAGAACTCATATTTTCGCAATGTATCTGCTGCTAATGACTAAGAGAACACGCACCACTTTTAGCTTTTTCGAATTTTACGTCGTATCATGTGTTCATTTCATGTTTGTAGAAAGTTTTACACACATAAATAACGTAATAGGAAAAGTCGGCAAATATACGTATCTAGTATATTTCAGCAAATTTGTATATATTGTATGTACTGTAGCTACACATGTATACATATTTAAATATACAAATTCATACGAGTATGCAATCTGCAGCAATTCATTGAAACAGCTGAGGAATAAAATGGTCTTTTGCATTTATTATTCGTTTGTAGGGTTAATAACATAATAAATGATTACTTTTTGTGATTTTGCAGCCTCATGTGGTCCTCTCATTTATTGTAGACCAGACCACTCATGAAGTATGCCTTAGCATATGTAAATATCATCCATACAGTCGCAAAATGGGAAAAAGTTAACAACATGGGAAATACTGCCATCTTAGCTTACATTGTACATAAGTACGAACTATGCTATAGCTGTGAGTACCAGCGGAACACAAGTAACCAACTAGTAACCAATTTAAATGCAAAACACAAATAGAGCTTAATAAAAATACAGAAGTCTTCAAATAAGAAAATATGGCCGTACGCTTTAGTAGTTATGCGTAACTCACAATGGAAATAAATCGCAGCTACGAAATAGGATTTTTTGCTACAGAAGTCTATACTGTTAAACTTTTTGTTGATCAGTTCCTTCATTATAGAAAAGTTGTCTTTTACAACTTTAAAGGTAAATAAAAATATTGATCCTCACACCACTTCAATTTTCATTCTAAATTGCTAATATCTCACTTACTAATTATTGACGGTCTGAGCATCAAGCTCATGCGATCACCTGAGCATTAAGCTAAAGCCATCACCTGAGCATCAAAATGCTCAAAGCTTCAATTAGCACAAATAATAGTTGCTCTGATTTTATTGTATGCAATATTCTCATTGGTTGGGTGAAAAGTTGCTTTAAATCGTATGTAATATATAAATAGTATGCGACTGCTCAAAACTTCGATCAGCTCTATAATACTGGAATCTCTGATTTTACTCTACAAAATATACTGATTGGTTGGGTAAAAACACGCTTTGAACTTTTGTAGGTAATTTTTTTTTGTAACACATCCTTAAATCATGATAAAAGTTATGATAGTTTCTAAAAAATTCTTATTGATTTACAAAATGAGAGAATATGATATATAATTGAATAGGGATCATTTTGAGATTCACCAACTGGATTTTCAGAATCAGACAAATAAAAATGAAAAGTCTGATTTCTTGAAGAAAATAACAACTTAATATGGTATCTAGATGCTTCTTTGTGGATTTTGGCCAATTCCAGGACATTCCCCTAAAAGGCACCTTAAGCTTCATCAAAGGTTTGAGGTGATTTTTTAAGGTCATGTAAAGGTACATTTACACCAAAACGAACGCTTGCGAACGAACGAATTTTTGCAGATACCATTACCTGCGAATCTGTATTTGTTCGTAAGCGAACGCATTGGTGTGGTTGCACCTTAAGAAACCTTTCAGTTTCTTATATGATAACACAATGGACTAATAGACCTAAGTGAACGCTTGAGATCGCCGATATAATTGATCATTTTGCTTTAAAAGTTGACTAGGCTGTCGTAATAAAATAACAATTTAATATAGCTTACAAGGGAAACCTTACACCCAACTATGGTCGCCGGTCATTTAGAGTTACTTTTCACTTGTAACCAACCAAATTATGTAAGGAGTCCTTATAGTATTTTCTAGAGTAGATAATGTTATTATGATTTATTTCAATAAATAACGATTATGTTAAATTTATTGTTAAATATTACAAATATAAGCTATAGGTAACTTTTTTTACTATACATTATAAGCAAATCAACAAAATTGTTTGAAGAAATATTTTTAAAAATATGTTTATTATGTTGAAGCTGTTTTGAGCTAGTGCACTTTTTTAACTTGAGCTAATCTCATAACCCCTCTTTACACCTTGACTAGATTAGTTATTGTTTATCACATCATTAGACTAAGCAATAATTGACCTCAGATCTGCATACCTCTCCGAGGAGCCATTTACAGTTTAATTTTTTAAATTTCTCGTATTTATTCTTTATTTTGTAAATATAAATAAAAAAACTCTACCTACGTGTGTACTAATTTATATGTTAATGTTTTTAACTGAGAGAGATATAGAAATAAATCAGCGGTATCTGCGTTGTTATAATCATCACAACGTTGTTGTAGAGGTAGTGGTAACACTATACAATAATTTGACAATAGGTTGACAATTTTTGGTAGTTGTTTTATATTTTTAAGTTAGATATATTTTAAGTTAGAAATGCTATTGTTTTGAACTCATCACAATCATCAACAATTTTTAATTAAAATTTTTTTTTATATTTTCATAAAATAAGTTTTAATATATATCATCAAATACAATTAATCAATTTTTGGCTTCACTATTATTAATGCGGTACAATCGGAGTGACGTGAACGCAGGATAATGTGAACGCACAAAATATTTTTATGGTTTTCGCATAATGTGAACAAATATGCATGCCTGCGTTAACGCGAACAGCAAAGCGAACAATGCAAAATTCATGGTTGACGCCTCGTTTCCTACTTGTTTTCATTTGGCGTTTGTTACTTTATGGGATAATTTTGATCTTTTTTAAAGTTGGGGGCATTCGTAGTAATTAAATTTGCTTAAACATTCTTTGAACTGTGGCTGATGTTCTGATCAAGGAAGATGCAAGCCATAAGCATTACGTACGCTAACGCTAAAAAATTTCCTGCCTTGTTTAAGTCCATACACAATAGTTTAATTCAAATAACTTAATGGGTAACGAAGAATTTGCAGCCGATAGTATTTATTGAAGTTTTGAACTCATGAGAACAAAAAGTAATAATTTATAATCAATTCGGATAAATAAATAAGGTCGCTTGAATAAGCGATTTGCAATTTATTATTACTAAATCAATACTATTATAGAAATATTACAATAACCAAAATTTATTACTATGCAAGCTTTATTATACTAATTATGTTAATTTTGAAAAATTAAGCATATAAATAAATTGTCTGAGAAAGGTTACAGCAACCGAATAAAATGTATCATTAATACTAATAATAGAAGCTAATGAATTGAAATATTTTTATATTTAATTATTATTAAATATGGCTAAAATTAAAAAAATATTAATATTGAAAACAAAAAACTAATTTAAACAAAATTTGATTCGATAAAAAACAAATAAGTAAAAAGATGTGAGACTGCAACATCCGTTAACAGAAATTTAAATTTAAACTAAGTATTTTATTACATAAAAACAAGTAACAGGATATACCTATAATAATTCTGACCTCACTATAAAGATGGTCACTTGCTTTATACTGGAAGAAAAATATTTTCTTTTGCCAATTATGGATCGTATATCTCTGTTACTACGAAAGTAGCAGCTAAGATAATTCTTTTTATCCAATTGATTTTACTTAAACAATTAAATGATAATTATTTCCTAATATTTTTAAGGCTAATTAATATAATTTTATATCCTCTCTAGTGTGTTTCTAATTAGCATTTAGTTTAAGTAATTCCACGACCATAAACAAAAAAATATTCTAAAAACAACAACTAAGCAATTACAAATTAAAAAAATTGACCATAGTCTTTTAGTAGCTGAACTGCCTGCTTATGACTGGCTTAACGTTCCTACTACTTGAAATGGGTGTGTCCACACACAGCTTCTCATTGCTGTCAGTGGAATGAGGAGATCAACAAGAATATTTTATGTAACTACTCAGTAATAGTTAGATCTGGCAAGAGCTTGCCTCTGCGAGTGTTTTTCAACACTTGCAATAATGAGAACTACTGACAGACTGTTGCAAATCAATGACAGTGAAGATATTTATGTTGAAGATGCTTTCGCCATAATAAGCCATCGTAATTAATATTATCAAGTAGTAAAAACTTAAATTATTTATTAAGTAGATAGATAGTTGATTGTATCCACTCATATGTATTAGTGTATATTTGCTATATAAAATAAAAATTCTTATGTATAAAACTTGCTTGGTATTACTTGGTATTAGTATATAATTACTGGTAAATACTGTGGTTTATAAGAAAAATAAAATTTAGTTTAAGTTTAATTTTTATAATTTAATGAAAGCTTTAACTGAACTTAATTATTTTTGAATTAATGTTTTATTGCTATATTTTTAATGACATTAAACTGGAATTGAAATATCATTATTCATTATTTAAGGTCTTCAATTAAATGGAACGATAGTTGAGATATACGTGCTACACCATGATATTGACATTGTTAAGTGCATAAAAATTAATCGGTTTCGCTAGAAGAAAGTACTTTGGCTAGGAAGGTGTTTGATTCAGACTACGATAGTAGAAAATGCAGTAAAGAACGTACGCATCTGCGATGGAAGAAGATGATCAGGTGACCAGCTGTTGATAATAAGAAGACACTCGGTATTACTAACTTGCGACAGCAAGCAATTGATCGGTTTGAATGACGGAGGTTACTAAACGTGACCAAGGTCAAGACTTAGGTCTAACGCAAAGTGGAGTTTTTGTGTGGATTTATAACCTTTTTTTAACAGAATCAGAGAATATTTTATTTCGAAAGTCAAAAGCTTGACTTGGATGGATATGAATATTTTGAAGATCGTCAGGCGTTAAAGAATTTGAAGCATAATTTTGATAAATGTGTCTAGTTAAAATAAGAATGTCGAAACTAAATAACAAAACCATTTTAAAAAATGTTACTTTAGAATGGGTGCAAAGATATTCGAGCACCATTTGTTTCAGCAATTGTCTTATGAGTCTCATCTAGCTTTAGTTTGTTTCTGATCAATTATCAGCCAGTTGTTATTGTGTTATATATAATGAATTTGTTATCGCGTTTTTATAATTAATATAAATTTGTTTAAAGTAACGTGAATATTAAATCACTTCAGTTTAATTACTCCAGATGTTAATGCCAGTTGAGTTGGGATAAATTTGGGAAAAATCATTATTAGAGAGTAAGAAGAAAGTGTTTTTTTTTTTTTGATTGTTGGCACAAGAGATATTTTTAATGCCAAAAAAATTGACAATATTTAAATTTGTTATTTGTATATACTCTATATTGTTATTATACTTAATATTCATGGGATAGATAAATGATATCCCATTTAATAATAATAGCATTTCAAATAAATTTGTTAGATGAGCAACAATCAAAAAATGGAATAAGTCCCAGATTAATAGGCCTTACGTATATTAATATAATAGTAACGCAGTATTATTCAATAATAATTTTATTCAATAATAATTCTTTTATTTTATTAAAATAATTTTATCTTCTTAATTATAATAACATTTGCTACTTACTTACAAAAGACACTTTTTCCCATTAATATTATTCCGATGATATATGAAAGACTTCAAAAGATAGTCCGTAAATATTCACGAAATTAGCAAATCGTTTACTAATAAGCACTTTAGCAAAAAAAGCCTTAAAAGTAAATAAGTTCGTGGCTATCACAAACCTTGAAAGTGCTGTGCTCATGCTCTTTTTATGCTCTTGATTTATACTTTTGTGATCTTCGCGCTGCAAAGCTGAGGTCAGTTAAATTTTTAATTGCTTCATATTTTCTTAGCTCCTTCGTTGAACTTCATTTCTTGGAAAACTTTGGGGAACGCCCACTTTTGAGTATATGTAGAATATTGGCGGATTATTAATATCAGAATCATGATCATTTTATTTTAAATGCTTGGGTTATGCGGTTTTGTTAGTAAATCGATTTATGTTACTTCATAGCAACATCCCTTACGGTAATCTTTATGTTTAAGCTTAGAATATTTAATTTCTCTTCTTTATGTGAATTGTGCATACTGTTGATTAAGAGTGATGTAAGCAAAACTATTTATTGGATGCTGATTCGGTTATAATTTTTTTTAACTCAATACAACATATATTACTACATATACTATTATTTCTTATGTCCTTTAACCAATTATGAAGAAATTGTAATGCAATAAAATATATATCCAAAAGCAAATGTACAATATACTGAAGTTATTTTCATCACCATAAGACAAGTCGATTTAATCAAGGCTATCTATCTATCTCTTCATTAATGAATCAGACTGAGTGCTTATCTTTTTGTCTAACTATCTCTATATCGGCCTCTTAAGCTTTTTATATACAAATTAATCTCTGTGTTTATCGGTCTCTTAATCTTTTATTATGCAAACTATTCGCTGAGTTTTCAAAGTAATCAAAAATAACTTGCACATGGACCTTTTATAATTTCAGACAAATCAAGTCGAGAAATTAAACAGTAATGTCAAATCTTGAAAATAAAATACACTTTCAATTAGGCATATATTTATATATTATGCCAAAAGTCGTATTCAAGCCTGAGACTTAGACTTATAAGCTGTGCAGCGAAGTAACGAGATACAGAAAAAAAACACATTAAGATTAACATGTTAAACTGTTACCGAGTTACCAAGTTACCGACTCGCAGTCGCTCTTCCTCGTAGAGTTAAAATTATATTTTACATTTGCTTTAATGCTGTCAACTTTATTTATACAAATAACAAATAAACTCCGAATATGTGTTTTTTAAATATTTATGTCTAATTGAAGTCAAATAAAATATTTTAGTGGTATATTTAATTCATTAGGTGAAAACGCTGTTTGAAATTTGTTGTAATTTTTATTAAGCCACGTATACTCTGCAGTACGATTCAGTTGCTCGATTGCGCTGACCTCTGTTGTCTTGATCCATAGGTTTTAAATAAACGTGAGCCACAAGGATGATTTTGGTTTATTCTAATAAGCAATTTTGTTCTCAAGTTGGATTAATCTACTGTTGCTATCATTCATTTTCGATATATTTATATGTTCCACCACCTGTTTTATAGCCGCGACTAATATTATTCTTTGACGTAATTCATTTTTGCTGAGGCCATCCGATAATATGCAATGGTCTTTCAAGATCATTATGAAAGTCTGTACATTCTCTTCGCTATGCTTATCATTGTAAACTTTAATATGACGATATAATATAACACAGACGAAATCCAAGATTCTTATTTTATTGAGTAATTATCTGGTAAAAATTCACGAAGAACATTAACTTCTATTCAGAAATCAATTTTGGTAAGGTTATTCGACAACTTGCAATGTCCTCCCAGAATAATTCTGAAAATCTTAACATCCTCTTCATTATGCTTCTTATTGTGATTTTTATGTTGATGCAAAGAAGAAATTGATGATTATTATATTAGTGAGTAATTATTAGGCAAATATTTCATAAAAAGTTTAACGAAAATGAACATTTTTGTTTAATCATTAAATATAATTAGTTGTGTTATGTCGCAAATATAACGTGTTAATGCTAAACTTTAACCAGATCTGCATATGTGCATATGTTGGTTGGTTGTTTGCAGTGGCTTGTCAGCAGATAACTTTTTGCTGCTCTCAATTACAGATTTTTGTCCCAAAACTAACACCATTCCGTCGTTTTTAGATAATTTAATATATCTTTTGTCCTTACCGTTGAACAGTCTGACAAACTGTCAAAAAAGTATTTCATTAAAAACTTATTTGTTCTGGAAACCAAAGTCAGGTATACACAAAGAAAATGTGTAATTTTCTCTATTTCTTGTAAGTTTCCATCAATTCTGCAATTAATATTAAGGGAATGCGTAGTTTGTCTGTGTGCGTTCTAAACACTCTGGCTATTATAATAAGTTCTTAAGATCTAGTCTTGTTATAAGTGCGCCATGTAAACAAGGAAGTTACACATGACTTAGTTGTCTTCCACATATGTTATTATATTGGTAAACTGAAGAAAATAGAGGTTATGCTATTACATACGCTTTAAAACCAGATGTTGTTTTGAGTCCGAAATGCAGATTATAATTGAGTATCACATGATTAAATATTATTTAAGTAAATTATATATTCACAATTTTTTTGACTTAATTATCACTAACATATATTATAATCTATTCTAAAAATTATTGATTTTTTATGATTCCTATGAATTCATATAAAATCGAATAAAATTTATAATCAATTTTCTAAGTAACAATTGAAGTACTACGTCATATTAGATAAGACGTCACGTTTGCAGTATTTTTTGCTTTAGATTTTAGCACATGGCAGGCACGCCATAGTCGCTCTTCAATTCTTCAATTGTTCAGTTAAGGAAATTTATTGCTACAAAGACCTTAAATGTTTTCTAATCCTATTATTGTTTGAGAGTCTAAAAAAAGAGTTGACATACGAAATGTTATTTATACACATTATTTTCATTTTATCTTTTTATTAATACTTCCTCTTCCCTGTTCACGCTTTTCCGTACCCATTCCCTTCATAATTAAAAATCATTTAAAAGGATATTAAAGGCAACTTAAGCATCTTCTTATATAACATTTAGGAAACCTGACAAATATATTACCTACAAGCAGAAGCAGAGGTAGATGCAGAAGAAGCACAAGAACAAGCACCACACATACTCAATTAGAATTGTGAAGACAAAGTGTTTAATGGCACACGATTGACTGCTGCCAGAAAAGAGGTGTCTTAAGGGTTGAAGTTGAAAGAACGCCACACTTCACCAGTTCGGTTTAGTTCGGTTCGGTTTGGTTTGGTTTGGTTTGGTTTGGTAAGTAAGTAAGTAAGTTTGTGCTGTGGATTATTATAAATTATTACTGTATTATCGATACAATAATTCACTATTGAAAATGAATTTATCTGCAAGTTTTTCGATCGATTCTATGAATCTATGGGTTGGGATATCAAAAGAGGAGCAGATGTTTTAACTGCTATCACGCCTGGCACATGGCAAGCCAAAAAAAAAGTGAAAGCAAACTATTGTATTTTTATTGTTTTTGTTGTTTTTGTTTTGAACAATTAAATAGGACCTTAAAATTAAAAAGAAGTTGGATTTATGGGTACGTACGGCTGTTTTTGGCCTGACTAAATGACACATTGGTTCACGCTTATACGTTTTTATTTATTTGTTAGTATTTGAAATAAATTTTAATGAATATAACCATAGGTGTGGTGTGGTGTGGTAATATTTTAATGAAAACGCATCATCAATTGAAAAGAAAACTTTATTTTTTCGTCACATGAAATAATTATTATATATGCCAAGAACTCGATGTGTTCCCAAACAAATTCGTAACCATTAAAATTCATAAGCACAGAAGCCCAGAATAGTTGATAATTCAATAAAAAAGACCATAATTTGGCGCTTTCACACTAAATTTGTAACATTTTTGTTAAAATCAAAACTCAGTGTGATCTGGGTAAAAAAGGGATATGCACGTTGTGAGGATTTAAAAAGAAATACTGCTTTCAATTCGAATAAGGGTATAAAGTTGTAAGTTGTACTCGACACAGAGATTTCAGTGCCACTTGCCAAATATTACTTTGGTCTTTCCCACAAAATTTTTTTTTTTTTTGTTTTTTTGATACTTCCTAGGGTGAGTTGCAATGTAGTGGAGCATGCTCTGTGATACGCAAAATTTTATATTTGTATAAGAATTGGCATTTCCTTGCCAATTCTTCCATTTACTGCACGTAATTTCGTTCATTCCTACCCGTCGTAGCACAGTACTCTGTGCACTGAGCTACTACTACACAATGGTAAACATTGCCGGCGGCAGTCTTTTCTTGCCTACATGCAGAGCTGGCAACATTGTTTCTTGCCAATGAAAATCTTTTTGTAAGGAAGGCTGCAGGTTTTTAATGCTCTTGTCCAGAGCATTGTAGGAAAAATTCCTACAATTTTTTTTTAAATCAACAGATATATGTGCATAATTTCCTAATTCAAATGTTGAAGCGGACAGACGTAGCGACGCAGCAGATGTAAATTGTACATTATACATTGATATTGTGTTTTATTGCACAAATAATGTATAATGTGTGCTTTCAAATCGAAATCGTTTGAGAATTACCTACAAATCAGACTACCAGAAAAATTACTACGAAAAAAAAGAAAAACAATCTAAATCTGTGTGGCTCCCAGGTTCTCTTTGAGTGCCGCGCTCAGATTTATGTGTGTACTGCTGCTACTAGCCGATGTGACTATGTGTGACTGTGACTGTGTTATGACTGTGTGCATGGAGAAGAGGTGGAGATTACATTTTTTATAATTAAACATTGTTATGAATACTTACCGTTTGATTGTAGTGGTGATGACGATCTTGACAACCGAGTTAAGTCTAAAACAAAAGACAAGTTTATGTCAGTTTAGTAGTCATATTAATACAATTAAATACTTAATTTAATTTAATTATGTTAAAGAAACACAAAAAAAAGAAAAAAAAAGCAGGTGTATGCCTACAAATCCCTTGCATAATGAAACAATAAAACTATAATAGGTAGTACTTTGATTGTAAGGAGTGTAAAAAATGCTAAATAGATAGTAGAGCATGGAAGATACTATAATTCTCTCTTATAATATATATTAATAAATGGAATCGTTTTTCTATTTCAATATATGTTATAATAAAAAATAGGCAATATATTGACGAGTACCATTGTCATTGCCCTTGACAATGATTGTGCTGTAGAAAAAAGATATCTTCTTTTATACAATCATTATCAAAGCATAGTATGGAATGAGACATTACATCCAATACTTAGGATTTTTAGTGATTTTGCTTTAATCCATGACCGCTAAAATCCGACTGTTGTCCTTTACAACATACCTCTATCATTTCTTTTTCTATCACTTTTCATTATGTTTTAAAAAAGCTTACTCAAAGTGTTTTTTTAGTTCCAAAATAAATTATTGTAAACAATTTTGGGGTTTTTTAAGTGAATTTGCTTTAGTCCCTGATCGCGAAACTCCGTCTGTTGTCTTTTACACCTTGATACAAACAAGATTTTTTTCTTCTATCTCTATTAGTTATTTTTAAAAAAATTTAACTCGATGTTTTTTTTTTTTGTTCATTATTACAAAAGGTCTATATAAATGATTTTTATCCTGCGCCATTTTCGATTAAAAAAATAATTACTTATATATATCATATGATAAACTGTTGCCGATGCTCTTACTTTTCTTATATGGCCAATTTTACAAGTTTGCTAAGATTTAGCTTTATCTTAATAAGAATTATCAGGATTGTTTTCAGCACATCTTATTTTGCGTTACACAAGTGGGTTAACTTTAGTCGGTTTTGTCGGGATTCACAGATGAGGACTCAGTTAATGAAATTATTTTTAAATCGAGTTTCTTTCTGAAAATCATTTAAAATAGTATTGCAATTGGTCCACTGTTTTTTTTTTTTTTGATGAGAGACCAATTATAATGGAAAACATCTTACTTTAAATTGTCTGAACCAAAGCGAGTCAATATTTTCCTAATGGTATAGATTGCGACAGAGTAGAGTGCCTTTATCATTAAGAACTTTTATTATTATCTGTATAAATAATATTTATGGTAGATTGTATCAATATTATGTAAATATGTAAAATATGACGAAATTTCACTAAGTTTTGTTTAACAATAATTTTTAATATGAATTACCACTAACACTATATTAAATATTAAAAAAATATTTAATATTAATGATTAACTAATGAATGTTTTTAACTATCCAAACACACTCAATATTAGTACTTACACCTTATAATTGATAATATAAGTGATATAATAATAATACTTCCTTTTTCATATTCAGATAAATTTAAATTTTTATTTTTTATTTCTTTCATTATAATTGTAATTATTTAATATAATAATTTTTATATTATTCCTTATATTTTTAATGATTTTTAAATAAAACATAATTGACATTTTTCTTATAATAATAAACATAATTAAAAATAAGTTATAAATAATAAAAATATTATAAATAAAATATTAATAAAAATAATAAATAATAATAGTAACTTTATAAATTTAATTTAAAAAAATTATATCAAATTTTAGTATAAATTTTAAATAATGAATTATTTGCACTAAGTAAATTTTATAAACATATTTGTAATATAATAAACTGTTTAATAATTAAAACTATAAAATTATTAAAATAATATTTTTTTTATTATAAACATATTTGAATTACTATTAAATTATTGTAATTATAACGAGGATTATAAATATTTTAAAAGTACTGATTATATTTAGAATATTAATTAAAACTATTAAATTGTAGCAATGTATTAAAATTTTTTTATAAATATATTCGATTGATTATTGTAGAATAGCTATTATTATTGTAACAATTAAATTTTTATATATATTTACAAATTATAAATTAATACGAATATATTAATTTTCACAATGAAACGGAATAAAGTATTTTTTGTTAATTAATTTTTTGTTAATTAAAAAATAAGTTTATTATTTATTTGTTATTAGTTAATTTTTACAATACTGCATTATTAAAATATTCTATAATACACTAAAATTTGTTTTTGTTTACTTAAAAAATTTTATTTTAAATAGATAAAAATAAAAACAAGTTACAAAAAATATAAAGAGTACAATAACAAAAAAAAAATTTATTTTTTCTGCATGTTTCAATTACATATTATATTATTTATATTATATTATTATTATAGTATTTAAGTAAAAATTTGTGTTAACATTAAATAATAAATATTGACCAATCAGGCTGTTTTGCAAGTAAATAAAATTATTATATTAAATATATCGCATTTTTATGTGCATGTTTAATTATAAAATAAATTTAATTAGTATAAAACAATTTCAATATAATTAAAAATGGAAACTATGATTTAATTAAAAACAATAAATTATAAAAATTGCAGTAAGAAAAAAAAATTTTTAATGACAATATATAATACAATATATTTTCCATAATAATTATGTAAAAAATTTAATTATAATTTACATTTATATTACTTTTCATATATTGTATAAATTTAATAATTGAATTAAAAATACAAAACAAAATTTATTTTAAAAATAAATAAATAAGATCATGAAAATAGTATTTGGAGGTAAATATGAAAAAAAAATATTTGAAAGAAAAATATGAAATATGAAATAATTTCAATAAAAATATGAAATAAATAATCATATAAACAATATTTTTATTTTTACATATAAAAACAAAATTTAAGCAGAAAGTTGAAGAGTTTCAACTTTTGGATGGATTAGATTTGCATCTTCATTTTTAAACGAAAATGGAAATAATTTTAGAGTAATATTCTTTCTCTTATGAAATTACTATATATATTCGTATGTATGTATATTTGTATATTGTATCTCATTCATATTATTAAATTCTGGTTTCTACCGAACTTTTGTATTTAACCACTGCAATAAACAGACAAATATTTTAATAAGAAAATCGAAGAGATTCACATTTTCGTCGTAAATTCGATTTATTGATTTTATGTACAGATGCAAAACATTGAGAAGCAAACAAAAGACAGGATATAGGATATGGATATGGATATATGTATATATGAATAAAATGAATGAAAGGAAACTGAAATCATCAGAATGCTGGGTTAACTTGTTGATTTTCTCAAACAGGTAAAGAAAGCGAAAAATCAATACAAGACGGAATACTTCGGAATACTTTTGTGAAAGCGAAATTATTAAGCGCTGAGAAGAAGAAATTAATGAGCTCTGCGAATATTCCTGATGAAAGTGTGGTGTAGGAAGAAGGAAAACAGTGCCTACTGGTTTGTATCGAAATGGATAGGGGATGTTTGGCATCAGAACACACGAGCATTCGCTCGAATTCAACTTATGTTCCTGCAATTATGTATTAACAGACTAAAAATAGTTAATTGAAGGATGCAGGATATAAATAAATATCTGCGAATTGTGATAGTGTCTGTTGATTTAAAATGCGACTGAATAATAAAAGGTTTAAGGCAGTCTGTCTATTTCAGTTTGCACGTCAGTTATACTTTGAGTATATTTTTATTCTTATATTTTGTTTTTTTTTTTTGTTTTTTTGGTGTTTTATATAAAATTAAAATTAAGGAAAAAAAAGTTAAAAATTAGGAAAATATTAAAAAAAATTTTTTATCATCATTATGATAATATAATATTTATTTATAAATTTGAAAAAAAATTTTTTGTCATTATTTTGATAATATAATTCTAAAAATATATTATAAATTAATAATATATGAATATAATATAATATTAGTGCAATATTTTTATTTATATATTATTAATATATAATATATTTTTAAAATTATATTATTATAATTATAATTATAATATATGAATATTATATTAGTACAATATTTCTTTGCAAAAAAAATTAAGAAGTGAGATTATATGTAACATAAAAAATAATACAAAATTTTTCTAAAATAATAAATTTGAAAAATATTTTTTTGTGTCATTATTTTGATAATATAATATTAAAAAAATATTATCAATTAAAATAATATAGTACAATATTTTTTCACTAAAATGTTTGGAAGATTGTTCTTCTTTATTAAAAATTTTTTTTTTAAAAAATAAATTAATTTAAAAATAAATATTTTTAAATTGTGTTAAGTATATTATTATTAATATAATACAGTATTAATAATATATTGTATATTGTACTCTTTATATGTTATAAGCCTTACAGCGGTATTATATATAAAAACAACATTTTTTATTATTCTTATATAAGAATTTGCAGTCAACTAATCAAGTTAATTAAATAAAATATTTTTATTTAATGTTAGCAGACACAAAGATTGTATTAGTGACAGTATATAATATAAAATAGTTACTTAACAAATATTTTATATGAAGCCAGTAGATACATCAGTCCATTTTTGCCAAATATTAGGTTAGAGATACATTTTTTTTGAATTTTTTTTGATATAATAAAAAAAAGATTGAATAATGTACATATATATATATTATATATAATTCTATTGCAATAATAGTTATTGAAACATACTTCTGCATAAATTTTAAATAAATCTAATAAATGAAATATGCATAAATTTGTTGTTATGGTTGGATTCATTGAAAGTTGCTTTTGCAATTGCGTAGATTTTATGGCATTTTTATTGCGTATTAAAATAATAATATTTAAAAATTTAATTATTTTAATAAAATTTAAACAAATGCAAAGGCTGTGATTGATTGATTAGGAAATATAACAACTAATTGCTTAAAAACATTTCCAAGAGCCTAACTAAGACCAGTTCGTTGGTAACTGCTAGAATACTAGATTGGAATCGTCTCGCTTTGAGTTTATACATACTTAACACCTACTATAAGGAAAGGTTATGTAAAAGTTATAAAGTAGGATTTAATTTTCAAATTTTTAAAATAAAAAGCAAAGTATATGGACCTAAGGTGAACTCTTTTGTACTTCGACTGTCTATTGATGAACAGAAAATATTTAACCTTACAAATGAAGTTCAAAATATTTCCTGTTAAGAAGTCTTTTACCAGAATTTGTCACCTGATCTATAAAAAGACTAAGTAAACACTAATAATTAAATAAACATGTTATTCTTTGAAAGGTAGGAACGATATTTTGTCAACATAGTCAGATCCAAAGCGTTTCTTATTGAGATTAGAATGTTCTAGACAATGTCTTGTTAAGGAGTTGGTGCAGCTAAGTGGGGAATATACTTGAGTTTGGTGGGTTAACTAACTGCAGGTAACGTTATAAGATTATACCTAGAAAACTATAAGATTGTACTTATGAGATTATACTTATAAGATTGGCGACATTGAACCTACTCTGGTGTGCGACAAGTTATTGAAAGAATTTGGTTATCGTATTCTAGAAAGATATTGATATCCGATGAATAAATGATAAATATACTTAAAGGTTCGGCAATATAAAAGTTATGAGTATTGACTTGGTTTATTTTAACTCTGGAACAATATTGTAAATCAAATCGATTTTTCGGTTTTTGTTTTAAATCTTTAAATGAATTTTAAAAGAGTCTAAACTTCTTTAGTTTTAATTAAGATTATATTTTAAATTATATATATATATATATATACATATATAAAAAATATAAAATATAAGATTAGTATTTCAGTATTAATTACAGCATGTTATATAAAAAATATTAATAAAAAGTATAAAAATGGAAAAAGTTTGCTCTATACATTATATTGTATTGCAAATTTATCAACTATACATCACACCAAGGATTAAAATAAAACTCGGGGGACACCTGCTATCTGAAAGCGCCAGCCAGAATTTATAGCAGAGTCACAACAGCCGAAAAGCCAAAATAGAGTTCAATGTTTGAGTTCTTATGCTTCACTCTAGCAAGTGACGGATTGAAAAAAAAATTATATTATAAGTTAACTGACAACACTTTATTATAGTAACTACTTTTTTAAAAATTTATGTTTATATAGATAAGTAAAAGGCAGCATCATGGTTATAATTGTGTTGAAGTAATTTAGAAAAATAGGTCTCATAGCTAACTAGCGAATTCATTGACATTATATATAGATAGACTTCTACAGTACTAGAAATCAATAACAATCATAACCCATACTGGTATCACTTAAAAACCGGGGATATGTGCGTTATACCTCAGTGACAACCTGTTTCATCTATTTATCTATTTATTGTATAGATTAAAACAAATGCAAAAATTTGAAATCCATATGAAATACTTTTATATCATATATGTAATGTAATGTATATATATCCGAATAATTTTGTAAATATTAATAGAACACTTAAACATCATTAACGAAAGGACTATCGCATACATGTAAGCATAATAAACGAATAAAATATTTCCGCTGTACTAATAAGATTTTTCCCTTGTATAAACTCTTTCATATTATATATATTCTTATTTATAAAATCATTCTAATTATGGAAACCATTAATAAAGAAATAAAAAGCTTGCCTTCAAGCTATTCCAAATGCCCACTACCGATACACATCACAATCGTGTCGAGATAATCGTTTCAGTTAACAGATTTACCGACTGTTACCTACTTTTCAGCTGTAGGTAACAGCTGTAGAACAGGTACTCTTTCTTCTCTCCCCGCGGTTCTTTTTAAATTTTTTATTTCTTTAAAATTTCAAATTTGAAATGTACTTATAAACAGTTTTAGCTACTGATTCCATGGGTTTGCGAATTAAATTGCACAATTAATATCTGGATACAATCAAGTGTTTATACAACATAATTATATACTGGCATAAACTCAAATGACAGATAACAATTCTAGCGGTTATCGAATAGCATTTCTAATTTGCAGTAAGAAATTAAAAAAAATTAGAAAGTCTAGCAAGAAAGCTTAGCATTGTATAAGTGGTTTCAATGATTGTGCCAGTAATTATTTAAGAACTATAATTGATGATTTTAGTTCAGGTAGAGAGCACTTATCTTCTACATTTCTTATGGGGGGGAAAAAATAAAACATAATGTTATGATTGTCTTAATAAGCTATTAATGTTATTACGCCACAGTGAATTCAAAAAGAAAAACAATAATCTTCAACTAATAAGTATAAACTATTATCGAAAATATTTGAAATTTGTATCTAATTTACTGCTCCTTGTTAATAAACACTAAATGTAATCCTAAAGTGGTCTTCTTTAAAGTTTTCTAATGAGAACTTGTATTTCCAACACTACTGTTACTAATTTAATTCAATTAAGTAAAAATATTATTCATCTGAGAAATTGTCACTATTTCGCCTTCCACCAAAAATTATATATACTAATCACTTCTTAAAAACCCCATCCATCTGAGGAATTCTACTATTTCACCTTCTTCTGATAATAACTACTTACTGATAACTGCTTAAGTTAATAATAAATAATTTTAAATATTATATGATACAATGATATGATACAAATTTATTAATCGAAAACTTTGAAATTTTTATTCAATTAAAATAGGTTTCTAGATTTTTAATAGAGCGGAGCACTGCACCTATAGTAGAAACTGACTCTAACTGATTGAATGAAGGTCAGGTCTGTTTGTGTTCCGTTAGGGTTTCACTAATAACAGGTTAATTCCCTTTATTATTGGTAACAATAGTTTAAACGCACAAATTAAAAGTAACAATTTTAATAGCTTTTATCGTATGGTACCCCCATTTAGTACAACATACCTACTTTAGAAGCATTATAGCAATCAATATATGTAAGATTATGTTTTTCATAGAACCATATCATGGATAACAGATAATAGAAAATATATGATGTACTAAATTTTAACCATTAATTTATCTTAATTGGTCAATATCCTTATGATCAACGTTATTACCTAATCTTAAAGATCACCGAAGTCTTCTTTTAAAATTTCTCTTATACTAAGCAATGTTCTATATCTAGAATACATTCTAAATTCTAAATTTTAGTTTCTTTATATTGTCTTGTTAATATTAGTAATTGTAATTGGTTTCTATTCACTTCTGATTCATGAACTTGTTATTATGCATATAAAACATATAATAATATAAAATATTATTATGTTTCTGATAAAAACATTTGAGAGGTTGTATAACAACTGAGGCCCTTTGATCCAAAGGGAAGCAAATTGGCAGAAGAAAAGACAACAGCAGCGACCGTGTGCTTCAAGGAAAGAATGGTGTAGTTTCTAGATCGTTTGGTTATATTATTTTGTTATTATTAGTTAGTAATATCCTTAATACAATGGGGTTTTTATTGGATTTCTCTTATAATATTAAATAGTTTAGTTTTTAATAAAAACATTTTTAAGGTTGTAGAACATGGGAGTCTGTTTGCTCTATAGGGAAGAAGTGTGACAGAACAATCTGATGACAATAGAGATTCTCTGTTTCGAATGAAAAAAGGAAGGCAGAAGAATCCGACAACAGCGGAGACTCTTTGAATCAAACGGAAGAAAGGTGGCACCGGATTAAATTGTATACCTTATAATTGCTTAACAATTTACGAAAGTTTTGACTTGGTATATCATAGTCAGAGATAATTAGTGTTATTACTAATATTTGTTAAGAAGCTTAAAGTATTTACTTACATCTGTTTTGAATGATGTGCCCACTTGGTGGAGTCTTAAGCATGTTACGTTTGTAGGAGTTGTTATTATCCTCCGGACTTGCGTTCCAACGTATCTCCGACATAACCATTTTTACCAAAAGTATAAACTTTATTTAAACAATATTTTTATCTCTTTGTAAAAATTCAATTTTCTATTATAAATATCAAATAAATATTTATAATTACTTTGAGTGTATAAATTTGAATTAAATATCACTGCTCACTGCAATTTGTTTTTTTTTTGTTTTCAGTTTAAATGAAATTTTATTATCAAATCTCAAGTTTTCATATCTTTCAATCTAAATAGATTTCTAGTTAATTATTGTTATTATTTTCATCATAACGTAATGTGTAGAATATTTTTTGGAATTTTTTTAATTTAATTTTATTTATATTTATTAATTTATAATCACGCACCGAACAGAAAGAACATCACGTCTCACAGTTTTTCTTATCAAAATTTTCTTAATGGATTTTTCAGGACGTCGTCATCGGCACCGACAACGGTTCACTTTAAAATGTTGAGAATATTTTTGAATTTTGAATCGGATGCAAAATTTTAAATTAATGCGAATGTAAAATATATATAAAAATTATATGTGTTCCTTATACTCCTTATACTCCTTTATGTACACTACACATACATGTCGTCGATGCAAAGTCGATGGTAAAGATGGTAAAGTGCTAAGCTAAGGCAAGCCAAGCCAATGTAACTCGTAAGACAATCTACAATGTATATAGATAGACCTTTCCTTTAGAAAAGCAAGAAAGCAACTATTTTCAAATTCACCGGTTTTCGATGCTTTGATTAGAATGTTTTTTACGTTTTTTATGTTTTTTACGTTATGTTTTTATTTTCTTTTTATTTCGTATGCTTATTATTTTGTTTTGCTTTGTTTTGTTTTTTATTGTAACATAATATATACATATTTCACTTTTTTGTAAATTTGCCCTTAAAGTTATTTGCTAACCAGGAGATTTGACGTTTGAGGGGTAAAAAGTGGTAATCAGCTTATACCAAAAGGGATGAAACTCATTTCTGCTGCTCAGGTTTTAAAATCTAATGCATTTGCCTTTTAAATTTGTAGATTTCACCGAAACGCGTTTACTTGGTTTAACGTCAAAACCCCAACTGATTCGCTTAAACTTAAAACTAAGGCAATGAAGAATGACGAATGAGAACAGAAAAAAACAAACATAACATGTATGCATTTCTGGCAGCAAGCAATTTCTTATTTTATTAAATTTTTCTTCCATAAAAAAACCCTCTCACAAGCCAACCAACCAACCAACCAACCAAACAAACAACCGTTCTTTATCTACTGTTATTGTATATTCTCGCATATATGTGTTGGTGTGTAATCATTGTAAGAAGAAGGTTCCACACATTGTAGATAATAATTTTTCTGTGAGAGTCATATTCCTTTATATTATGTTAAGCATGCATGCTCTCACTCTCCCATTACTCTAGTTAGTTCTCTTATTATAAATGAAAACATACAACAAATCATACACTCATACACTCTGCATAAACGAATAGATTCCACAGTGTCAGTCTGTTTTTTTGGAAAATGAATGTGTGTGTGTACAAATCTTGTTTTGTATTTGCTACTCTGACTTCTCGAAGGGGAAATTATATTGTTGTTGTTGTTGTTTTTGTTGTTATGTTGATACGTTGATACGTTGGTACATTATTGTAATGTGTGATTTCCTTTTGTATGAATTTGAATTTTTGTGGATTGTAATATTGTAGACAACTTCATAACACATTTTATACAATAGTTTAACGGATTTGGGTACAAGGCGACTACTTGGGGTAACATACATTTTAAAATTTTACTGATGTTTTTGAAGTTGTTGTTTGTTGGTTGTTGGTTGCTCCATTTGGAGGGTGTGGCTTAAAATTTAAATTTTGTACCTTATATTATTTTTTTAATACTAAAGAGGCTGTTCAGTTTGGATAACAATTTTATAATACTTTATACTTAACGTTCATTTGCAGATAGGAAACATTATGAACAATGCATATTTCTTATGATGAAAGGTTCAACATATATGTACGTAACCATATATGTAACCTTTTATATGTTCTTATGACTTCAACTTGATCGTATTTTAAATATATGTATATGTATATAAAATTACTCATAAATTTATGTATACGAAATGTTATTATATAAGTTTAAACTAATCATAGGTATGTGAGTGCACACTTCTAGAAGTATATAAACATGATTAGTATTATATACATATATTTTAAAAAAGCTCCAATTAATTAAATTTTATGTAATGCGATTTTAATATGTACATATAATAAATGTATAATGTATCTATGTGTATAGTCGTCTGTTATTGTCCTTACTAACGGTTAAAGGACTTTCTCGTGTCTACATATTTATATGAATGGAGTGGAGTTCCAAGAGGAACATCCGAGAAAAAATATAAAGAAATAATTTATTAAAATAAATTAAATGAAAAATTCTAACAAAAATAATATATAAAATGTACTTAAAATTATTAAAATAAATAAAAATAAAAATTTTAATAAAAATAATATATTGTATAAAATATAGTAAAAATTATAATAGATATTATATTTATTATATATTAAAAATATCGCTAGAACTGTATTAAAAACTACAAACTATTTACATATAACCTAAAAAAATAAATAAAAAAAATTGTATATATAATAATGGATAAAAATTGTAAAAATATTCATAAAAACTACAAAAATATAATATTTAGACATTATCTACATAATAATTATAAATTCTAAGTTATATATATAATTTTTGCAATACATTAATTTAAATAAATTTACTTAACTAATTTAATTTAAATTAATTTAACTAATCATAGTTAGATTCAAAAATAAAAAAAATGAATAATTAAAAACTAAATTAAAATTTGTTGCTATAAGCAAAATATTTTTGACAATAAAATATATTTTTTAAAATTAATTTAAAAATGTTTATTATTTGTGCAATTAACCAATTAGTTTATTCAAAAATATACAATAGATCTAATAAAAATATTATTAAATATAAGATATTTAAACTAGAAAATATGCAATAATATTAGTAACATTAGAACTTATAAATTTATCAAGAACTAATGACAAAACGTTATATGTGTAGAGAAACCAATCACTAGAAGTGAACCATTCCTTTTCAAAGCCTCTTCAACACAACTCCTTCCCTTTGTTACTAAAATTTAGTTTTGCAGCTTTTTTGGGCAGTGGTGAAAATCTTCTCCATTCATTCCTGAAAGGTGGTTCCAGTAGGTTAAAACGGGGGCGTCTTATTGATTTACGATAAGAACCTTAAAGTCACGCAAGTGACCTATAAATGATCTACTTTTATTTAATTTAAAATGATATGTTTTATTTATGGACTTGTCGTTCACAAAACATTGAACTGACTTAAAAAAAGTTGGTTTCGTAAATTAAATATATCTAAGTATTTTTATATAAAAAAAATTTTACTTTAAGTCGAACCTAGCTGAACATATCAGCAATATTAAAAAAAAAGGTTTAGAGAATATAAAAAAATAATTAAAATTAATTTCGCAGTTTAACAAAATAATAATAGTAATGAAAACAAATAAATAATAGTAAAAATAATAGAAAAAAAATAATAATAATACAAATAATTACACAAACTTTGAAAAAGTTAAAATAAACTTGAACTTTAAACAAAAACTATGTTATTTTAATTATGATATATAATAATTAAAAATATATAATAATATTGGAATAAATAATAAATTTTAAAATTAAAATTCATAATAACACTTTACCAGTTTAATACAAAACGTTTAAGGATATAATAAAAAATTATATTAAAAATTATTTTATATGATAAGATTTATTTGAAAAAATATATATAACATGAAAATGATAATATTAATGATACTTTTAATAGTTAAAAAAAATAAAATAATTAAATAAATATAAATAAAAATTTGCTGATATATTTTAAGAACAATATTGATTATTAAAAAACCAAAAAAAAATTCAATAATAAAAAATTTATATTAATTATGAAATTATTAATGTTAACATTTCATATATTAGCAATAATTAGAACAATTCAAAACAAACAAAAAAATAAATATATAAGAAAAAAAAACAATTATTAAAATTGTACCATTTATCACTCCTATTAGGGACTAAACAAGCAGATCCTTACGGGGTACAACAACAACAACTCTTATAGAAGAAGCAGTAAAAATTTAGATAAAACAGATGAGGTACATTACAGAGCGGGAAGTCCATGTTAATTCGAACTATAGTTGGTAAGGATACACATCAATCCAGCATTAAGAACGAATTTCAACTCTCCTTTTTGATGTTTTCGTTCTGATTTGTGAGAATTTCAATATTAAATTAGAATTTGGATCAAAATTTATGAATGGTTACCGGAGTACCAACCAAGCTAAAAGGCTGGGTTGCCTATAAAACTTCATAAAGACAGAACTTCTCTGTAGAACCAGCAGGTTATCTAACGGAACATTTCAGCTTGTCTTATTGTTTCAACAAAATGTATCTTTTCAAGGTGAAGGAGTGACGTGCCTACCTGTGTGGAGATTAATCCTTGTTAAATTTTTTTGAGTATACAACTATGTTGTAGGTCTTGAGAACAGACATATTTAGGTTCGTTATTAGGAAACTTTTAACGAAAGACATTCTAATGTACATCCAAAACGCTAAAAGTGTTTTCTTTAGTTAGTCTGACGGCAGCAGTTTTGGAGTCACAAATCCCTTTTGAATTCTAATTTATTCTAATATAAGGGTTAAAACTACTTCTTATATATTAACGAGAACTCCGCTAACTGTTTTTCAAGGTCAATTATTTTTAAACAATTATAGTAAATAATTTGTGAAAATAATATTTTATTTTAGTGCATGTATGTAGTTTATATATATAAAAATTAAAAAATAAAATTATAATATTTCAAAATTTTAATAATTTAGGTTCAAAAATAAAGCCTAGACTATAGCAGTGATTATTAGTGTTCAGTTATTAGTTCACATACATTCACACAATAGCAAGCGAATACGTATTCCCGTGCTGTATTAAGGGTTAAAATATCTGTTTATTGTGGAATAAAAATAAAAATAAAAACAAAATGCAATTGTGTGTTATATTTTATTTAGAAACAATAATTACATTATATTTAAGTTCAAACGAAAATGAAAATAAATAATCACGCAAATAAATTTTTCATTAGTGAAACTGTACCCAAAAAAAAAGAAAAAAAACAGTGTTCTTGTCTCCTGTTCGATAGCACATACACCATTTTACGCCCTTTAGTGCTTAATTCTCGGAATGCACGGGTACTCTGTTTTCAATGCGTGGTAAATCCATAAACACAAGAGAAAGGGGTTATTTATTGAGCAAATAAGTAGTGTTGAGAATATTAGTTATCAGGATAATTTCCTTTCCACCCACAGGAACGCTTGATATGTTTTAAGATTCGTGCTACCTTCTACGTCCACATGTACAATTATAATTCATAATATATAATATTATTAAATTGTTTAAATGGGCTTAGGTGTAAACTGTAAAATGGCAATTTTAATTTTGAATATATGTATAACGTGTCCATTTATATATTACAATTTAAATTGATTGATAGAAGGCGTTTACTGTGATTAATGTCAGAAAATAAAAATGTCATATTTGAAGTCTTTTATATGGTCCTATGGTTACTTATTTTTCACCTTATATTTATGATATTAAAGAACAAAAAAGATTCTGGACCACAAATTGAATAATCCTTAAATTACACAGTACCAGTGTATTGATAAATTTCAATATTTTGAGATTTAAATTAAATCAAAGAATCTTTAATTAGTATTCTTATTATTATAATTCGAAGAGTTAATCCTAAGCAGAAAATTAATATGGACTGTCTTCATCACCAGATTTTAATAATTGCATTAGATTCAATTTTACTCATTACTGCATATATAATTTAATTGTTATATTTATGATATCTCCTAATAGTGGTTTCAAATATACTTTTAAGTTCTTTAAGTATCTAAGATCTTTAGTCATGTGCACCGTCACAATTCACTATAATAATTTCTTTTTTATGGTATTAGTACTGCCTCAGTCAACCAGTTTTACCCAACTAAGTTAGGTTAGGCTAACACTAACTTTAACCTGACCTAAACTAGCTATAGTTATCGCTTCTTTACAAAGTTTATAAAGATGCTAGTAAATCCAAATACATAATTGTAAGTCAATTGTAAATTTATTAAGATTTTTGAATATACCATATAGTTATTAGTACCAAAAGTAAGTACTATATTTATAGTGTTTCGTATTAAAAGGTCACAGGTACAGACTCAAGGAATTAATAAAATCATTGGTGGAGGTTGGTGAAGAAGTATGTTTTCAATAGTACCAAGTCAATATGTTTTAAAGAAAATTCTATCAAAAAAAAAACCAAGAAAAGAAACAGCTTTATTTTGACAACCTATAATTGAAAAAGATTATATGGAAAATAAGATTCTAGAAAAGTTTCAAAATAAGTCAGATATATTGAAAAATAAAAATTATAAATAATTTTTATAAAATATATGTTATATGTAAATTAAAATAAAAAAATAAGCAAAATAAAAATTTTAAAAATATTAAATACGTTTGGTAGCTATTAGTTAAGATAAAGATTTTTATGGTTGAAAATTTTTCCTGGTAAAGTATACCTATATCAGTTAAAATAAAAACTGCTATTGCAACTACTTTTCTGATAAAGATTTTTTGTTGTGTGGTTTTTTGGTAAATGGAAAGTTTACTACAAATCAAGAAATCAACATCTGAATTTATGGTAGAATGGTAGAAAAAGTAAAACTAGCATTTAAACTCTAAACCTCAAGGCAGACCAACTTACTAATCAATCTATTAAGGATAATAACAAATGGACTTTGTACAAAAAAATCTTAAAATTTTAGTCGAGTTTTTGATAGAGCAGAGCAGACTCAAGTCTATTTTGAGAATTTGATCCTCTTAAGAATAAATACCTGCTGCTGGAACAATATTGATATATAATTCCGGCGTATGTCCAGGACTAACTAATACTATTGAGTTGTCATATACCATATATGGAACAAAAAAAACTGTATAAGGTATTCTTAGCCTAAGAATCGATCAAAATAACTGGGATGAGCACTAATTTTGTAACAGTGCATAGACTTAAACATCTTACACAAATAGTAATAATATATACAAATATTCATATTTATTTGGTAATTCAGTTATCTAGATATTTTTTTAATTTACATTTATGTATATTTATATAGATACATCATATATTAAATTATTAATTACATATATACACTTATTTTTAATTTAATAAAACTATGTCATATAGTGATCATATATATATCTGATTGCATTTAACTTGTTCTTGCTGCCACTTCTATTCAAGTTGACACAGAGATTTTATGAGTCCCACTCTGAATAACCTGAATTATTCATGTTTAGTGAACTAATGTGTGCAGCGAAACTATTCTCATGGCTATAGAATGTTACGCACTCGGTTTGGAGCCCACCATATGAAACATCGTTCCAATGAAGGAAGTCTTGGATAAATACACTGTTGACGTATGCATCTTCGGTGAAAGCATTAGATGATTAACGATATTTAAGTAGTTGATACTACTATCTGACGACAGCGTACCATTTATCAGGCTGGCTGGTGTAGGGTACTTAACGACTCACATCTGTAATGAATAATTAAATGAGTAAGTAAATATGTCATTAAGACATTTTAACTTAATTTCAAAGTATTAATTAAAAGAAATCAAATATAATAAATTATTATTCAACCTACTATGTCACTTAATAATTAGTTCTACCATAAAATCAAAATTTTATTTTGTTGTCTAAATGAAACAAAGAAGAGAGTACCTACTCAGTTACTTATATTGTCATAACAACCATTGCTATGTCTCTCCTAGCGTGTACGCCTTCTTCAGTTTCGTACATTAAGTGCGGTTTTTGATCTTAGCTTGATCACTTCATCGAAGATATAGTTTAGTATTACAGCTTCTTCCTCCAATTATCGTTTTAAACACTGCTTTTTTGCTGGAGCATCTTCATCAATGTTCACGATATGATCAACTCAGCGAAGTCGCTGTACGTTAATTCGCTGAATTATATCTACGTAGTGATAAAGTTTATGGTTCATTCGAATGCGGCTATCGTCGCTTATTCCTAGAGGAGAGTTTATTGAATTTATAATGTATCATATTTTAGGTTTAATACAAAAGTTAAGATTAAAGATTGCTTTAAATCTAATGAAGAGTAACATTAACAAGACCTAAACAATTCTTTAAAACCCCTTAAGACACGTATTAAGATATGTTAATTCCAAAATTGGTGATGGCAAAGTTGGCTCTGCATATCTCTGCATATATTCAACTTCAAACTATAATCTATAGTTAAGCATTGCGGGAATCAATTACCAGAATGTAATTCCCATTCTAGGAATATAAAAAAAAGCATAAACAAAAATCTTAAATAAAAGCTGTAATTTTTTCTTTCAGTGTAGCAAAAAAAATACTCGCAATTCACGGAAGAAAACATGTGAAGCAAAAACAATGCTCTTAAAATCTTCAGAGTTAGGTATTACTCGCAAAAAAATTTAAGATTAAAGTTTTAATGCGACCAAATTCAAAAATCAGTCTATTGTGAGTGTTCACTGGAAATATATTGCAAAATATGTTGAAATATATGAGCAATTCATTTATTAATTATTTTTTTTTTAACTTCATTTTATTATATACAAACTATTCTAAGCATGAATAATAAGTACTACTTATAGCAATAACAATATTTGACAGACTTGTACGGGACTACCCAATGGTAATCACCGCCTTATGCAGTTTTACAATTTCTGCATAGTGTTGTGTTCCAATTAAGTAGAAGTAAGTCATTTATTTACTAATAAATTCATATACATAAATAAATAAATAAATTTAAATATGTTAAATAAAAATGCTTACTATTGCTCTTTTAATATTCACAACACAATAAAAAAACTTGTGTCAAACAAAAGCATTCAACATATTTTAAAAGTGCTGCCAATTTCTTTCAACCAGAGTTAATGTTATTTTTTTCCTGCTCTGAAAGAAAAAATTACGGCTAATAGGTAAGAAGGTAAAGGATTTGTAAGAAACATACTCGCATCTCACCTTCAATGTTCTGTAACTTGAAATATGTACAAATTTCAAATAAAAGATAATAAAGTAATAATAAAAAAATTAATATTGTACTAATAATTAACCCTTTAGGTGCCTTAAATATTCCATTCCGAGAAATTGTTTAAGCAATTAATGTTTTAATACGATTTCCTTCGTAAGACTAAGACTATCGTACCAGTGCGGAGACTATCTCATGTGCGGAGATGGAGATGTGTGCGATGCTGTGTGCACACAAATCGAAGCAACTATGATTCAACAAAAAATAAAGTAATTCTTAAAGCATTAAATGTAGTGTAAGTTTCTCTCCCGAAATTACGAAAAATTGTTAGTTAAAGAGATTAAGAGTTGAATGACATCGGTAGTTTTTCTACCAAGTGTTAAATAATGTTTTCACTCGTGCACACACATGCGTACATATGTAGGTTTGTACGTGTATGAGTACGGATGACTGTACGCGTATGGATGAATGTGAGGAAATATTCTAGCGACTTATAAAATCTAATTTTCCATCCAAATTTTGTATCTTAATTGTGGTTAATAATAAACTGCTTACCAAATAAATCTCTTAAATGTTACACTGACATAAATTGGAAGATGCATGGTTTTGTTCGGTGGTATAACGATTTTAATAGCGATGTGTCTAATAATAATAAGAAGTGCTGTCCTAACGGAAATTGCTTTGAATCGAAGTTTGAAGAACGTGGAATTTCTTATTTTTATTATACAAGCTTTATTAACATATATATACATATCTATATCTATACACTTCACTGAAAATTCTTTATTTCAAATTTACTTAACGTTCATGTTAAGAATTTATCAAGTGCTGTTCTTGTCGACTGAGTACTGTATGGACGTAGATACTACTGTATGGACTTACTTACTGTTACTATTAGATGTTTTTTTGCCCTTGTGGGATATTATAGCTCAGTTTTCGTATGCACAGTCAATTAAAACGTATCTATAGATATTCAGCTTAAGTTAAACGATTGAAACGATTTTTGGTGCAGACAGCGTTCAATAAAAACTTTGGCTATAACTGAAAGTTCGCAAAGGTATGTAGTATGTAGTATGTTATGTAGTATAAAAATAGCAGATAATAGATACAAACAGTTCAATTTCCATAGGCAGCAAATTAATGCGACATAAAAATGATTAATGCTCAGATTTTTTAATACATTATAAAAATTTTTTTTTTTTTTTAAATTGCATATGTACCATATATGGAGTTTAAAAAACATATGTGTAAAAAATACTTATATACTTTTTGTGTTAAAGAGTAATAAGGAAAAAACGGATTTAATGATCTTTCATTCTAAACAAAAAACGCTTGAAAAAGGACTATGAAATTAAGGGTTACTTTTTGCTGATTAGATAATGCGAGTACTGCGATCTTTACAAACAATCAACCCCTAAAGCTTATGTACTACATTTTGTAACAATAAAATTTATATAAAATTTAAAAATTAAATTTTTTGTAATTTAAAAATCTTATAAAAAACAAATTTTAGTTATGAACACCAGTTAACCAGTTTTTCTTAAATGAAGTTACTTGATATAGTTATATTACTATATCTTATATATAGTTACATTACTATATTATTATATTATAAAATTACATATGTTACATATATTATACATTTGTATAATATGTTATAAAGAGGTTTTTCCAACAGTAGTGAACTACAACAAAAATGCATTTTATATTATTTTAATTAATTGAATTTTTGGCTGATCATACAGCTATTTCGAGTATTGCCAAATATCCATTAGCAGTAGTCTTGGAAATAATACTTGTATTTAATTATTCATAAACAATTATTTTTGAAACTGCAAGTACCAGGAATCAAACTCTTGCCCAGCCAAATTTGAAGCTGAGAGTTAGCGCACCTTAACCAACTTTACTGAAGTTTTGTTATTTTGCTGTGAAAGTTCTATTAACAAATTCACTTACTGTGTTTTTATTATGCTATGTTATGTTATATATTCATATTTTAAATAGCTGTATTATATAGTTACTAACAAATATAGTTAACCAAATTCATTTATATTTTATAATGATCTGTTTGAATTTATGAAAAATAGTTGTCCAAACTTTTAATTGATCTGTTTAAAAATGTGAAGACCAAATTGTCGATAAACAAACTGATAAACGAACAGACATCTTATAAACAAACCAACTAAGTTCATAGACTAAAAGTAAGGCAAACAGTGAGCAGCCGATTTTATAGTATATGACAGGACTCCATTGAAGGACCGCAGAAACTATTATATACGTTCATTGTTGTTTTCGACAAAAATAAAAATATGGTTATAATTTTAAATTTAGTTTTATTAATTCATCAATTTAAATTTATATATTTGGTACATACACCATAAAAATAAAATAATGTGGTTTTACCAGTAAACCAAAAGAAAATTTGCGTATGATTAAAATTAATTAATTAATTAAAATAATTAAAAAATACGGCATTTAGACTGTCAACAGATAGAAAAACATTTAGACTGACTGACTGACAAACTGGGAGTCTAATGAATTCACATCTAATACACAGACTGATCCAGAATCAGGCACACAGAGATATGAATACAAACTCAAAGACTGATAAGCTCAATATACCTTCAATGTTCAATAGTATGAGGACTTTTGCTTTCGGCAAAAATAAATAACTTTGAAAATTAGTTTTCGAAATACGAACAATAATATATAATATTGTTCAGCTCTTCCTTATCGCGATTAGCGAAATTGTAGAGTATATAGCTTCTTTGTAAAATGGCACCAAAAACTCGCTTAACATATAGTAAGTCAAAATATGCATAACAGATGTCTCTACACAAAAGAATAGCTTTGAAATAAAAATAGGCAACCTCAAAAATCAACTTTCAATTCGTCGAACGTTTCCAAATAAAACTGTGGTTTAAAAGCTCGTTCTAAATTAAAGCACGGCAAGTGTTTTGGTTAGTGTCACTAATTAAATAAAAAAGTAACAAAAAACCTGGAACACGATTAGTTATCACTTCTAATTTTACCGGCACGAGTTCTAAGCCTGGCACTTGCAGTCCAAACAAATTATATACGGATTTTAAACTAATTAAGAAATTCGAATATTTCCTAAGATCACAACGTTCTTGTCTTTTCTTTGTTATTTGAACCCTACTAACTTTTAAAATTTCAAAATCTTAAGAAATGTTTAAGACTTAAAAATTAAACTATTAATAGTTTAAGTACTTGAACAGAATCTTCTATTAAGATGTACACATATTATCCACTCTGCAAAATTACAGATTTTCCTCCGAAAGGTAAAAGTTTTAAACGGAAGCTCATACAATAATTTTTGGGCTTACTTTTATTTTTCAAAGAGCGCTTTTATGTTTTAATGTGTTGATAGCCCACAAGTTTGTGGGTTTTTTTTATAAAATAAATCGGCTATGGTGATAATGATCGGGATTATTTCACCTGTTTCCAAATCTCATTACATTTGAAGTTCACCAGGTAGTATATTACGAACATTCGTACTTGTGCATGTGAGTATCTTTTATTTGCCTTTAAAAAATTTTACTAAATTTTTGGTTGCACGCAACGGAAGACCAATAAAATGGAAACGCAATTGTTCGTCTGTTGGCAACCGTTCTGTTCGGCCGATTACGCTTTCTCGTACAGGTAAATACTCAGAGTCTTAAATATTTTGTTCTAATATGCTTTCGTGTTGTCATTTTAAGCTACTGGTTCCGGTTGAGCTAAATAATATCTACTTTAACTTGTAAAATTGGAGTATTTTTCAAATAATTTAAAGTGTGGCGGCTTAGCAGTGTCTGAAGATATTTTCGAGAAACATAGGCGGCTTCAGTTCTAAAGGTCGTTGTAATTACCTGAGCATTACATCAAGTACCAATTTGCATGTCGACATCGCTTAATATGTAAATGATCCGGAGTTGAAAGCAACTCAACTTGAGTCGTAGTATAAATAAATATACTTTTCATATTTTTAGTGACTAACCCTAAGTTGTAAGCCATACTATGAGTTCTTGCCTTTGTTATATCTGCGAAAACCTGCAATAATTTTCACTTTTATTTTTTTTACTTTTCTTTATTTCAGTGCATTAAAGTGTGGTGTTTAATGATGTCATAAACTAGAGATATAAGAACGTATTTCACAAAATAATTTTTATTTAAAATTAATAATATTAAAATTAGTTCTAATTTAGGTTGTCAATGATTTTCAGAAGCTCATTATATTAAATTGCGAGTTAATTACAGTAATAATCAAGACCGGTGTTGATGGTAGACATACTAGACCATGAAAATCGAATTTTAGACAATAAGTTGAATTAAAAACGGAAAAAAAATTGAGAAAATTTTTCTGAAGATTGGTAGATAGATTATGTTAATCTGGTTGGTCGCTTATGCGCTGACAAAGAGTATTGAATTGGATGGAACGAAGAGCTGTAGAAGCTATACCATGACATTGACATGAAAATTCAATAGCTTCGCTGGTTTGGTCATATCATGTGAATGGAAGAAAATGCTCCGACTAGAAAGACGTTTGAAATGGGAATTCGCTGTTTCAAAACACGATAGAGGACGTCTGTATCTTCATTGGTAAGACTAAGTGACCAACGAAATGCTTCTAATCACCCTATGGGCATCAGTAAAGTGTCAACACTTTTGGCGAATCTAAATTCCATTCCTAAAATGAAACTTTTACAAGCACTTCTTGAAAAGTGTTTTTAAACCACACCTAAGTGAGTGTCAGTTATTCATGTATGGTATATAGAATAGATACAAAAAATATATGTGAATTTTTTTTTTGCATAAACATAAGTGGAGCCATGGACTGGATACTTCAAGTAAACATAATTACTATAACTAAGCATTAGTCGTAGTAGTTCGTATCATAGTACATTATCCTGTAGAAGTTAAGCCAGATTTCAAAGATTCAAATAAAAACTGTTGCAAGAAACTTCCTACATTAGTAATTGTTTTCTTTATTCCTAAAATATATATAAGAATATATCAAAATGTATATATATTATTATTATCTTATCTTTGCTATTGTTTTCAATCTATTATGGCAATGGTCATTGACTATTGAAGTAATTGCATCCTTCACATTTTCTTTACTGGATATGTGTTTTCATTATTCACTAGTTTGATAGTTGTTAAAAATTCCATAAAATCTAATGAAAAGTTGTAGGGAAAACAAGAAACGTAGTATCTGTGAAATTAAGCTATATACGAGTACTAATAGTGTTTTTGTTTATTTCATACCAGTTAAATCACAGACTTATTATTTTGTATGATTTTACATTTCTAAATGTCAGAACGTTACTCGTTCACATATCAAAAATTCATAAACTTCACCGCTTGATTACTATCAAATAAGTTTATTCTTTTTTCGATAAGTAGTTTTCCATTCCGGTCAAATTTACAATAGAATTTTCATTTTCTTTTTTTTAACTAAAATTTTAATTAACAGATATTTTAACAGAAAACTTAAAGCTTTACAAGTCTTTTTTGCACCAACTCTTATTTTATATTTTTCCGGATTTACTCTTTTACCACATATATCTTCTTCAATATTTCGCGTTTTTGATGCAGTTTAACTTTTGCCTCTATCAATATATATTTATGTTTATATGATATTCAACACTGACTGCTTGCGTGAGTCGAGCGAATGTGTTTACTTCATAGATAGATACACACATAGTGTGACATTCTCAATATACGATCATTATTTTAGTAAACTGTGTTAAGGATTTTTTTTATTGCTTCTTTATATGATTAATAAATAAATCTACTTATTATAGGCTTTCTGATCATCTCTGAATTTTTAGGCGTAGGTATATATATATACATATATATATATATATTTATTCATGTTCTTTTCATAAATTAAAAATTTTTCAATTTTTTAATTTTTGGAACCTTATGCAATTCAAAATCTGATATGTTATAATCCATTACTTCAAAAATTACCTGTTCGATTTTACCAATAATGGTATTGTGACCAATATCATAAATCAATATGTTTTTGGATTATATCATTTACAATTATAGTATGATTTTCTTCATTAGCCTCACCAGCTTTAGAAAGAGTACTCGAAGTGGGCCTCATTTAACAAGTATATGTACCGATATTTTAATACCAACCAAGTATCAACTGATTGGACGTCCTAGATTCAACTCTTTGATTAGTTTAGATTTAAAAAAGGGTTGGGAACTTGTCACCACGTCACTCCATCCTTTTAGGATTATTGTGACGAGTAGCAGTTCGAAACGCCATTATATCCTTTGGAGAGATGTTTCCTAAACTTTTTGATTATAGGAATTATAGCCTTCTTCTCTTTATTATCTTCACTAGTATTTAAACAAGTATCCGATGAGAGCCTTCTTCAAAAAGTATACACATCGATATCCTAGCTGCAACTCAATCTAACACAATTGGGCGTCCTTGATTCCACTCTATGACTATAAGGTCATATTTCGGTAGGACAAAAATAATATGTTCTTAATCATTTATAAAATTGAACTGATGTTGACGATTAATTTTTGTGTACATTTCCCATATCTCTGTATACTTCAATAAGATTTTTACTCTGAATTTTAGTGTTTTGTGAAAGATTTGTAAGAAAAATCTCTACCCACAGCCAACAATTTGGGCGAAATTTCACTCTTTATCAACTCCAAGTTCGACTGTTTTAAGATGTCAATAGCACATAATCATGACCAAGTTTTTGTGCTACTGATATTGTTTTCGTAAATAGTTTCGGAAGAAATGCTTGTATCTTTTTTTTTGGTTCAAATTAAATCTATGTAATTTTAGTAAAGAATTCGTTCATCCATGTTTGTTTTTGTTTTTGTTTGTGTTTTTGTAGCTGTTGTTGTTTTATTGTTGCTTTTGCTTCTGTTTTTGTTTTTGTTTTTGTTTTGATATCATTAAAATGCAGTAGTTAAGACAACTTACATGTGCACATGCATTGCTACACAAACACAAACACAAACACACTCACACACACACACACACAGAGATGCGCACACACACACTTGTGACTTTATTAACTTGGCCAGCAAAATTATTGCTGAGAGAAACGTGTTGCAAGCAGACAGCATAAAATAGTATGGCGTGTCTCAAATACAAAACGCTAAATGCAAGAAATTAATGAGTCGCAGATATCAAACTGTGCAGACATGGAGAAGAGCAAAAATCTGGAGAGCAGCCAGCGCACATTCTCACCGAATTCTTTGCTGTTCGGCGGCTGCTGCGGAAATTCAAAGCAAATATTGGTCAAGTTTCCTAAACGGAATCAAATATCAGTTTTCACAAATTATTGTTATTAAATTATTAATTATGCTAATTTATTAATTAATTTCTCCCCATTGTCTTCAATTCTTCATTCCGACAGAAGATTGAGGTGCTTGTCTTTTTCGCGAATAATTCAGTTTAAACACTTTGCCATTAAATTTGGCGCTGCTTCTTTGTATATATGTAAACATTTTATTTTTTTTATTGAAACATTCAATATCTAATAAATTTTAAATTTGCTTCTCGGCCTGGTTTTTCAATAATGTTTTTTATATATTTTCTATCCGGCTATAGATCATTTTTTTTTAAATTCAACATTTCTTTAATAGTCTTTAATATAACATATTCTATATTTCGATTATCCTCAGGATCAGAACCTTAAAATTAATAAAGATTAATTAATATTAATAAAATCAATATCTATACATCATGGTTTTGGTTCCGGATATATAGAATATATAAATATACTATATATATTTATAAAAAAAAACATTAAATAACTTATATCAAACTTATAAAATTAAATTAAGTTTTTATATTAAATTTAAGAATTTATGCTAAATAATATAAGATATTCATTATATATTTATTATCAAATATTTGTTAATATTAAATTTTTATCTGTATAACACATTAGCTATTATTACTTACTTACATATATAGTTGGCTTTTACAGATGTGAGTCTTCCTTGGTCGTGTCCAGTAGCCTCCGTCATCCAGCCTGATCAGTTGTTTGCGATCTTTAGTTGGTAGTACCGAGTGATTTCATATTGTTGATCAACTGATTTTTCTATCGAAGATACTGGTGTCCGCTACCGCGTACTCCACCAGCGGGTACAGAATCAAACACATTTGCAGCAGGAGCTTTTTCATTCATTCTTATGACATGATTAAACCAGTGAAGCCACTGAATTTTTATATGCTTAACTATGACAACGTCGCGGTATAACTCATAAAGTTCATCATTCCATTTTATTCAACACTCTTTGCCTACGGAAGGGGAACCAAAGATTTGCCGCAGAATTTTTCTATTGAATGCTTTTTACCTTTGGCAGCAGGTAAGGTATATTAAGGGACCTGCAGGTATTAAATAAGTTAAAAAATATACGTATATTATTTTTAAAAAATCTATAATACCAGATTTTTGTTTTTGTGATATATTTAATACCAATTATATTAATATAATTGCATTACGTTTACACTTGCAATTACCAAAACCTATTCATTTATTTTTTAAAAAATATTGCCGAAGTTTTTACAAAAAAAAAAGTAATATTTGCAGAAAATTTGTCGAATTAATTGCGTTAATGAAAATGTATAAATTAATGTAGTAAATATAATAATATACAATATAATAAATTTTATATTACTATTTTAAGAATAAAATTTATTTGAAAACGCCCTTTATTGTGATATTATACTATATTTCTGTGCTATTTATTGTACAAACTCAGAATGAGTGAGTATAAGAGCCTGCTCGACCGATACTATCTATTGGTAGTAATAATAATTTGTTTGACTGCCAATATATCGGCATTGTTATTATTATTATTGTAGTTATTTTATTATGGTGGTGATAAGATAGATCAAATCTTTGATAGTTTCCAAAGTATAGTCATTAGCGGTCAACTGACTCTCTGTGGAAAGTATAATTTCGTCCAAAGCTGACATATTCAATGTGATCATTCAACATCAGACACATTTTTGCAGATGTAGTATTACTACATCACTTGGTATATAACTTTATAATATCTAATTTCAAAGATTTTAGGATTCGTTCGCTAGCTTAATCAATTTCTAATCCATACCTTATCTGTAATCCGGCGTAAAAGATATAATGCAGCACTGAAACATATGAGCCATAATTAAATTGAAAACCAATGTAGTGAACTTATAGAATTCATAAAATTTGATGAATAATAAAGGAATCTAATGAAGTGCCTGAACAATATACATTAAGACCGAAAAGTTTTCGGAAATTCTCATTTAAAATTCGCGCGCTGTATATTTTTCGATATTTTAAGTTTATGTAGTTTGGCAGCAATTAAGGACAATTACTATGCCAAAAATGAGCGCGATCTGTCAGACAGTTCGTTTACGGCAGCTGTTGAAACCAGTTCACCTCAGTAGTGCGTTGCGAAAAAAACAATGGAAAAAAATATTGAACAAAGAGTTTGCATCAAATTTTGTGTTTCGAACGAAATTTCGTGTGCAGAATCGTTGCGAATGCTACAAAAGGCTTATGGGGAATCAGTTTTATCGAAAACTCAAGTTTATGAGTGGTACAAAGCCTTTCAGGACGGTCGTACGACCGTCGAAGACATTTCGCAACGCACTACTGAGGTGAACCGGTTTCAACAGCTGCCGTAAACGAACTGTCTGACAGATCGCGCTCATTTTTGGCATAGTAATTAAGGACAGTGCTGCCAAACTACATAAACTTAAAATATCGAAAAATATACAGCGCGCGAATTTTAAATGAGAATTTCCGAAAACTTTTCAGTCTTAATGTATATAGCAGTTCCTTTGGAACTCAGCTATTAGTTGATGGCAAATAAAATACCAGAACAACGTAGACTTATTAAATATTTGTGATACCACAACGGGTCATTATTTTTTTGAGCTCAATTGAATTTTTTTGGTATATAAGGTCGCCACTCCAACCTAACCTAACCTGAACACGCATACAGTTAAGTTTTATTTGGGGAATAAATTCTGCTGTGATAAATAAAGAAAATTTAAAAGCCTATTCAATAAGTATTCATTATTTAAATAAAGTTTAATATTTATTGTAATAGAATTTCCCGTTAAGGTTTCAGGAATAAACCTCAAGCCTTTCTTATATCAATATAATTCAAACGTCATCTCAGTATTGCTCTATGGGTGTGAGGCCAGGCTTGTAACTGAATTTTTTACTGGAAAAAAATCAAAGTTTCGTCAACAGATGTCTTCGATGTATTCACAAGGTGTGGTGGTCTACTGTCATCAGTAACTATGACTTATATGAAAAATGTAAATTGGTGCCAATGGTCAAATACATAAAACTACAAAAATGACGGTGGCTAGGTCACACATTGTGAAAGGACACCACAGAAATTTGTCGACAAGCACTTGTTTGGAACCTGCAAGGCAGCCATAAGAGGGGAAGTTCCAAAAAAACATATAGAAAAAATCATTGTACCATAAAAGGCAATCGAGTAGTTCGGAAAAACGTGAAACAAGCTAAAGATTTTGGCGAAAAACAGAAACAATGCTTTATAAGTGACATCTAGTTGGATGTCTATTGTAAGTAATACCTTTATCTTTAAGTATGTATACTTATGGCATATTATACTCCTTGATTTTTGGTTTGAAAATTTAAAAACCAAATAATTTGTTGACTTTCTTAATTTTATAATATTGTTTATAGAGAGGTTTTGAAACAGTAGTAAACTACAACAACAAAAATAATTTTTTTATATTATTTGAATTAATTGATTTTTTGTCCGGTCATACAGCTGTTTCGATTATTGCCAAATACCCATTAACAGTGGTCTTGGAAATATTTCTTTTATTAAATTATGCGAAAATAATTTCTTTGTGATTGCAAATACCAGGAATCAAACTCGTGCTCTGTCAAATTCGCAGCTCAGAGTCAGCGCTCCTTCACCAACTGCCCCGAAGCTGTACTTGACTTGTATGTTCGTACTTTTTTCTGGAGTTTTGTCAATTTACTGTGAAAGTTTATTAACAAATTCACTTGTTGTGTTTATATTAGAACGAAATCATTAATCAGCTGTAGAATAATTTAATTAATTAATTATATTTTTATTTTTAATTGTTAAATTTCAACACCATTCTGTTTGTAGAGGCGATTTATATAGAGGGTTAACTGATTAACTGCATGTTTTCAGAGCATAATTTTTGTACTTGAAATTGAATTTTAATGAACCATGTCGAGTTTTCGAGAAATGAGTGGGACTATTGAAATTTAAGAAAATGCAGGATACCGGCGCTTAGAGATCTTGGTGTTCATAAGATCTTTATACGTAGCTTATTGATAAAATTTTTTTTTTATCTAAATATTGAAGAAATATTTTACTTGCTAAGAATTTTGGATTTAACGAAATTTCATACTATGCCAAATCTGGCGCGCATTTTTTACATATATGAAACGTTTTAGGCTTATGTTTTTTTTGTATCTATGCAGTTTTTCCAAAGTTATTAAAAGTTAATTTATATACAATGCATTAGTGAACCTGACATTCTTAATGATTTCCTTTTTTTGTATATTAGCTCCTTTGATTAAACAATGGATTTGACTAGAAAATTACTTTTCCTGTGCCAAATGCTCAAAAGGTAGTGTAGCTTACTGTTTTGAATTTATTCTAACCGTGGGAAATATTGGAATTTTCCCTTTGAAAAATTTTCACTTTGAAATATTTTCCTAAAATAATATCAATAAAAAGAGGAATTAAGCCAAAATTGATGCAATTTTTAATAGGACTCAATAGTATTAACACGAATAATCTATACCTACTACTCTGGGACTCTTATTTTTATTGTGCGTTGCGTTTTACCTCTAAACGTCCGTTCAAGAAAATTTTATTTAGAAGAAAACAAAGCTGAACTATGTATAAGACATCTAGGTATATACAGAGTAAAAATACAAGAAAAAAAAAATAAAATAATAAAAAAGAAAAATTGCATTAAAAAACGGAAAAATCAATTCAATTCAAGGCACATAAAAATTGTTAAGGGTGACAAACGATGTGAATGTGATTTGATGTGCTTCAAGAAAAAAACCTTAGAACATAATAAATACATTTTTGGGATAACGTTACAAAAAAGTACGTTACTTAAGGATTTCGGATTTTGCTTACCTGAAAAAATAAAGGAAAAAATGTTAAAAAAACTCGGAAATTTAAAGAAAACGCATGGTTATTGAAGTGTTACACATCTATATATATACATATATCTGCGAGTGTACGAGTATATGCTAGGCATGACCCTAGCGCATTTAGGGGTGTGAAAAAACGAAGCATATTTTTTCTTACAACAGTTTTTTCTTATTTTTACCTAAATATACTATTTAATTAAAAAATATCTTTACATTTGCGAAATAATTTGGGCTATGAGAAAAGTGTGTATGTAAATAACTGTAAATAATTTGTAAAAAATACATTTTTTATGTGTAGATATGTACGAGACAAAGAGATAAAAATTCGTTTTTTGTAGACGACTGTTACCTTTTTTAATTTCTTAGGTAAGAATTAAAACAATTAAGTGCTGAATTTTCATAGTAAGTACTAGAGAGTATGATTGCTGAGATAATTTTTATATTTATACACATACATATCTTACCGAAAGGCCGGACTGTACGAAATTCTCAAGGAATAAGACACACTTACATACTTACATACATACTATATACGCAATGCTTCGGTAATAACTTGGGCTACCGGTACAGCAGGACAGACATTTTCCAAAAGAAATAGTTTTTATGTTTTTTATTTGGGGGAGCAAAAACAACATTTCCCAACGCATTTAAAGGAAAATCATTGCCAAATCATAGAAGATAAATTTAAATGAAATAGTCATTACCAGGCCGTAGTCAATTATTTTGTATGTAAATGTGCATAGAAATTGGATATATACATCTTTAGCACATCATATTCATTCGATTAAGTACGGATGAGTAAGAATATATTAAAACAAAAAGAAAGACTTTATAAAATTTATTTTATTTAATTTGAAAATAGTTTAACTAGTATTAGAATAACATCACATGGAGAAAAATGTGAATAAAATAATATAATATAAAATAAACAAAATATCGCTTTTGTCGATAGTCTTCACATTATTATTATTATTATTATTTTTATTTCTTTCTTCTTAATGGGTATAAATATACATTTTAGAAGCCTTAGCTTAAAACAAATATATTATATTATTGTATATTGTATATTGTATATGAGAATTCAGAAATTTCTAGTGATACGACAGGAATCGATGATTGCTGACTTTTGCATGGTATCAACGAGGTTTTGTCGGAGTCCAAAGATGTTCATATTTCTACAAAGATGTTTGTCAATTACACCTTCAGCGCTTATTATTATTGGAATGGTCTTGATTTTCTTAAGGTTCCAGTTTGCTAGTTCAGCATAACTGCTCATTTTCTTTGTGTATGTACGGCTTAAGTTTCTGGTAGCAGGGATTGCAATATCATTGAAGTAGCATTTATATTTATTCTTATCATGGATCGTGATATCAGGGCGGTTATGAAGTCTCATGTGGTCTGAGTAGATTGTTCGGTCATAGATTGTAGTGTCTACGGGCTGAACACAATCCGACGCTCCAGAAAGTGAATGCCTGAAAGTAATATTATTATTATAATTAGAATAGACAATGAGTTATATATTGTTATCACTGCAGAAATCTCTCAACGCTAATCTTTATAAATTAAATCAATTGATAAACCTCATAACATCTTTTGTTTCCTTATATTTCCATAATACTGTATTCAGTACAAGGTGAAATGATACAGAGGTGCTGAAACCGTTTACTAAAAATATAAGACATGTAACGAACAGATAAAATGGATAAATGTTTTATTCTATAGGTATAGGTATCAGCGATCTTGTATTTCGTACGTAAAGAGTGACAGTCAAGAAAAGTATTTTCAGTTAAGAAACCGTAACCTTAAGTAATTAATTCTTGTTCAGTTCTAGTTAGACTAGAAAAGTAATCAATATATAATTTGTTGACCCAAAGGAGTTATCGGAAATGAAGTTGAGGATGTCAAATTATCTTTAAATAACTAGATGACTCTTTTAATTCTTCTTTCATTAATGGGAAGATTGTTCGCATTTAATAATCAGACAAACTCAGTTTGGATCTAACATATATCGTCTTATACTCCGGTGTTGTATGAGAATAAATTTTATTTTTAAAATTTCTTTAATACATCTGGGATCAAGTCAGAAGTTTTTTGATATCAGATTATGATATTACAAATTATAATCGATCTTTATATTGATCGATTAATTTTTTATTTGTAGCTCCTAATCATAAAGAATGTCTTTCAATTTATTTCGAAAATCCTTTTCAATTTCATTCTTTTATATATAGTAAGCGTTTTGAGGATAGTAGCTGAATGTTAATATATAGGTATGCAAAAATTGAACACCTGTAATAACTGATGAAGTTGAATTAGTTTGGTGTATATCTCAAATATTGTTTAGAAACTACTATAATTACATCAGTTCCGATGAAGTTCGTATGATCTTAGCGCAAATATTATTTATATCTTCTTTTTTGAGTAGTGTAAGGAATATGGCTTTGAAAAATTTGTGCGATTGTAATAATACAGCATTGCGACGATATTCAATTCGTGCGGTGCCAAAAACTCTTCTTTTAAGTTTTTAGAAAAACAGCGTCAGAATACGTTCTGCCTATAAGGATAAGATGAAACGCATAATTACTAGAGGTGAGACTTCATCTATTTGTACAATCTGAAAACAATCTGAAAGGTGAACCAAGGCGATTGCACGACACTTGTTAAAAAAATCAAGTCCATGTTTACAGTTTTCTTTGATTATCGTGGTAAGGTGCATTATAAATTTCTTCTGCTGGACCAAACTGTTAACAACGAATATTGCTAAAACATTATGGAACGTTAATGTTCTATTAGAATATTAGCAGAAACAGGTATAAATATTTTCACTAGACACATCATGTTGGTTCAACCATATCACATGTTGGTTTTTAGATCTTCTTTACCACATAAGATAAAATTTCTCTAATAAAATGATCAGGTTAATTTAACTAATTTGTGGTTAGAGCATATTTTTCTAAGTGTGATAATACTATATTAATACTGAATTGATTCTTCAAGACACAATGGTTATTCCTGCTTATTGCTTATTCCGTAAGCTCAACAGCCCGTTCCGGGGATTTCGATCTAACACGATTGAGGAAATAAAAATCGAATTGTTGCGCGCTTTGGAGTTCATGCTGAAAATCAATTTTTACAATCGTTTTTAGGATTGAAGAAGAAGTTGATATAAATGTATAGTGTCGGTGAAGAAAATTTTTTTAAAAAAATAAAATCTGTCTTTTAATGAGACTTTATTTTTTTTAAACGCGTGTTCAAAATTTTACTATACAACATTGTATGAAGTAATATATGGATATCAATGGTAATTATTTTGTGGTTTCAAGTATGCTGATAACTGTCTAGCTGTAATTTCGTAAAGACTAACTTATATGTTAGTAAATAAGAAAATATAGTTCTGATAGCTGATCGCAGCTATCAAACCAACACATTATATCACATCAGTAAAGATTTTATTGTATTACCACCGAATTTCAAGATATAGTTCTACTAAATATTCCTAAAGAACTCGGGAACTGCTTGCATTTCTAGTTTGAGAATCTGAAGATATCCTGCACTGAATCAAAGGCTATTTGTACATTAACGATTGAATGGCAAACAAAATTATAGTTGATAAATCTCAGACTTCGGCTTACAATAATGCATATCGATCGAAGGAGCAGAATTCAAATTATACACAATTTATATAAATATTTCATGTAATTTTTTTTTATGTTAATGTATAAAAAAATTAAATTGTTGCATCATAATGAGTAAAACTTACTTTCATCTGCAAATTATAAATGAAAGTAAATTTTATTTGACTTATTGGAATTGATCGAAAGTCACAAATGCTGCATATGCATCCACATAGACAAGAGCTCTATGACATATTGATAAGGGTTTAAGGTATGATATTTTCAGGTGTCGATAATCGTAACATTATAAAAGAACAATGTGAACACAAATCATCTACTTACTTTTCTTTCTTTATACGTATATGAGGGTGTGCAAATTGGTCATTGCAGGTAGTTTAAGATTTTATTACGAAAAACCTACAAACACACATTATTGCAAGTCAAAAACTATCTGTTGTGAGATTGTTTCAAGGTGTTCGAAATACCAAAGGCATAAAAAATTCCTTTAAGGTATTGTTTTGCGTATCTATTACGAAACAGTAACGATTGCAACAACAAAATTCGTTTAATACATCGTGTTAATAACAATTCGGTATTGCATCATATTGAAGGATTGCATATCTATGGATAGAAAGGAATTCTAAATTTTAAAATTAACAATTCTATAAAAATCTTTCTGATTCCTTTTGTATTTTTCTTAAAATATAGTGTCAAACCATAAAATAAATTCTTGATGTAATGCTAATATTGAGGAAGTTTCTTTTTGTCAAATGAACCTACAAAAAGTAATACAGATACAAGAACCAAAAAGACATCAGCTTCTTTATATGATCATATAAAATTTGAAAATTCATAGCATCAAAATTTACACTATCGTAGCTTACCTGATATATGTCAAGTGATAAGTGCCATTTCTGATAAAAAATCTGTAAAAAATACTAATATAATTCATTTATAAATCTGCTAATAAGGTTCGAATATTGTAGGTTTACCTATAGTGTTAGACCTCCGTCTTCGAATCTTGCGTACTTTCTTTGCTGTTATACAGATATGAAATATGTTTCGTAAAAGAAGAAATGAACCAGAGGCTATAGCTAAAGGATATGGTTCAGTTTTATCACAAATCTGAAACTACAGAGAAGAGAAAATGTTTCTGATATCAAAATTGAAATACGAAAACGCAAAACTGAATAAACTAACCGCACATTATATATAATCACCAGATGATTTCGCTGACATAGCTTCGCAATCCAATCTTAAGCTGCAGAAATGGCCATCTCACAGCAAAATAAAAATCAAGAATATTTGAAGAAATTATTACAGTTATTACAGAAGTTATTACAGAAGAACTTCTTTAAAAGAGTATTAAAGAACTGTGGGACGTAGCACTGCAAAGCAGATAACGGAAAATATAATACTTAAGGATAATTGGAATTGCGAATAGCGGTGGCTCGAAAAGTTATGAAGTAAATAAAAATAGTATTATTATTACTCACACAATAGAAAAATTTTACTGAAGAAACTTAATGTTTTAGAAAGTCTTTCATTATATTCTCATATGTCAATGAGAAGGATGACTGTTATTATTGATATCTACGTATGATGATTAATATTACAAAGAAAATTTGGCTTTAACGTTACAGTATTCGAGTCAATCTGAGAAAAAAGGTATAATTTATGATACCGTAGAGTAAATTGTGACATAAATGCATATAGAATAAATTGAAGACAACTGTGGATATGGATGCTTAACGTCGATTAATTAAAATTCATGGGACACAAAACCCATGATATCGTTGATTTCGATATTTAGTGAAATAAATTTGTTTATATTATCAAATACTATCTATACTGCATGGTTCTCGGTTGTCAGTGGAGTGCAGCTCTGCGACCATAGTAGATAATTTGTGATAGTATCTCATTAGCTTATGGGGTACTAATATCTAAGTTTCGCACATTTTAATGCTCATGCAGTGTGTAGGTATTGTAGTATAGGTATGAGTAATTAAAGAATATATATGATTTTATATTAGAATATTAGAAATATTATGTTGATCAAATATATTAATCTAATACACCGGTCTTATTCAAATACTTTTCAATATCGTATTTACAATTATGTGTATTATTAAGGATATTTAAATATCATATGACTGTTAACATTAGTTATCTCTGAGTGCTTATATTTGACTGTTACAGTAATGCTAAAAACCTATACTAATTAAAGTGTACGTTATATATTATTGAATATATCAACCAGTTACAATACTGCCATAAACTGAGTACCCGGCTGCATTGTTGTAACCGCTAATTGCACAATTTTGTATGAGCATGAGGAATAATTAAATTAATTTGTGAAAAATGATCGCCCTAAACCATACACTTGTTTTGATCGTCGAAATTATTATTGAAAAGCTAATCAATTTAAGAGGTTTCTTATTGAATTGTTTTGATGTCACTGGTTCACGAAAAAGTTCAAGTCGGCAGAAGTAATCAAAACAGTGAACTCTGTGGTCAATAATTGAGATGTTTTAAAGTCAAACAAGGCGAAGTTTGTTAATGAAGAATACAACATTTATTTCGGTAGAAAATGATTAAGTTTTGTATTTGTTTTTAAATGAAATTTCAGAAAATCAACCCATTTGGATTTGGATCCTTATGATAGCTTCAAATAATCAATTTGCGGCTTACAAAATGTTGGGCTACTTTTTCTTCCATAAATTCATGGTGGGTAATCGTTTTTGTAATATTAATTGGAATCATATTTTTGGCAAATCACACGTTAAATTCTGTGATCCGATAGGATAAAAATGCAAATCTCTTAAATAAACTAAAGCCTTTTACACTGAAAGATCGAGTGGTATACAAAGTTTGATCTGAGCTACTGTGTACATAGAGATTTATACAAGACTTAAAGTTGGGTTAAGATGACTTTGACGTCTTCGTTTATTAGAAATTAAAAACAAATCTACGAGTAGTGAGACTAGTATTTAATAATAATATACTACAATAATATATAAATAAAAAATAATATAAATATTCTATATAATAGAATATCCATCCTACCTTATCTCAGGTAGAACGGCGATTTTTTATTATTATTTAATGGTTGCAATCTATAAAACTTATTTTGTTATTTTTGGGAGAGTCTCCTTAGTCAACTTAGCCAGTCAAGTCTATTAATAAATCTAATAATGTATTCTGGTTTGGGATTCCAAATCTCTAGACGCAGGAATTGTTTCTTGACGACCGCAAGGCACGAACAAATGTGGAATACTTACATTAAAGATTCTATGATAAAAAATAAAATCAACGTTCTAAATAGAAATAAACGAAAAAATTTTTAATGTTTCAAAACGTTATTCGACAATTCTCTCAGCTCAGAAATTAATTTTATCTATCCTAGTGTCAATAGTCAAATGTTATATGAAGTATTTTTTGTTATTTTAATAGGGTTTTGGAACTATAGTCTGCTGTCAGAATGATTTGATTAATTCCACTTTCAGATTGACAAATTTTGTCTCAAAATTGGATTGAACTTACGTGCTAAAAATGCAATAGTAACAAAGTGGATGGCTGACTTTATGTGCCCGTGAAAGCTGTTGAGGACTATTTTGGTTGGCTAAAAACTGCTGTCATTGAGAAAAACCTTGAAAAAGTATATTAAATAATATTACATGATCGTCGACATTATCTTCAAATTCAGAGACGTTCAGAAAATTGTAAGAGTTTCGCTTAACCACCATTAAGGATAGGAATTCTCTCTGTGTGTGGGATTAAATTCTCTGTATGTTTATTAAATTACACCCAATAGTGACCTAGAATGTAATAAACATGAATAAGCAAAATAAGATGCAAAGTAAATTGCTGTCCTGATAGGTTGAGAAACCAGAAAGGGAACAGTTGCTTGAAAGAAGTGAAAGTACAGAAGATAAGGTCTTGTTGTTGTTTGACAATTTTGAGAACGACAGGTCCATATTGAACATCTTCATGGCTGATAAATATTCCAATTTGTAAACGTAACATAGGTTACCATTTCGGTTGACCCTCTAATTTACCTTGAACTGATATTCACTGACTATAATTTATCCCCACGCTTTTTTTAGAAAGCTCATTTTTTTCAGTTTTATGTGAATTATACTATTTCATACTGTAGATACAATTTTTGAATAAAATCTGTTAAATATTCATGTTCTGTATTCAACTGATTATACTTATTTGAAGTGAAGTCACGACCAAATATCTCTTCGAATTTCTGGATTATATAACGGACTGAACAAAAATGTACCAGTAATCTATAAAACGCACGTGCTCTCCGAGTTAAGTTCTATCGATTCGGGTCAAAAAAAGTCAATTATCATGTTCCGATACGGAATTGACATTCCGTGTTCATCGTTTACACACATGCATGGGCAGCGGGAAAATTGTCAATAGAAGACATAAAACGAAAGGACATAGAGAGAATTATGTCAGAAAAACGACCAATTGTGTTGTCATTGTGGAAAACAATTATGAACAAATGCACCCTTTAATTTTCGTCGCGCAAGTGTGACTGAACGATTACTTGCATAAAAAAAAACGTTTACAAGATTCGTGATTTAACAGTCGAAAAATGTTACTACGCGTAAAAGGTTAACAACAGCCGAACGATCTGTCATCTAAACGGCCGACGTATTTAACAGTTTGAAACAAAACATCCCCCAGACAGAAAACAATTCAAGTTCATTTGTGCTGTTCTTAAGTTTTCAGTTGATGCACAGTGCAGGACAATATGTGTGTTGATGGACTGTGGAGTGATAAAGGATAAGGAAAGAATGGACTTACCAGCCACTTAAAGATGAAAGTTTATGTTTATACGTAGTTAATTCAAATGAAGACATTTCACATCTGTTCGTTCGCTCGGGTCAACAGCAGTACGCGCTACATTAATAAAATTCAAAATGATTTGTCTCTGAGATATCAAGGTAGGTTATTAAGCAGTACTGGCTCCACCCTTAATAAAAATAATGTGTGGATTTTTAAATAGATACTTTTAAGAAGAAAAAATAAAAAAAACCACAAATAGTTTTATGATACTTCATGAATTATGTTATAATATACACAAAGTATTTCTTTGCTATATCTATTTCTAGATTTAATTTGACAAAAAAAATTTTTTTCTTCAAAAAAAAAACAAAAAAAAAAGTGTTCAAACGAATTTAATTTTTAGTATTTTAATTAATTGTATTTATTTATTATAATTTATTTTCCAATGCTTTTAATTAATATCACCGTTCTTGATATTAATATACCAAAACATAGTTACTGCATACTGATCTGTTAAAAGTCTTACGATGAATCTCTTCCATTGATCCAAACTATGCCTGGCGTTTAGTTAACGAGATCAGTTTCGTGAAATGTTTTCGTGATGTCCGAATATTCTTGAAATCATTGTTTAAGATGGTTCTCGCCTAAGAAATCATGTGCGAACTCTAATTGAAAAATGGGTTCATATCCACTACATTCTGTAGAACTGAATATTTTTGGTATAGGCACGTGTTGGAAATTTTGAACTTGGTGTTTCCATACTGATCTGTTAAGAGCCTTATAACCAATCTCTTCCATTCATCCAACATTTGCCTAGTGGTTGGATCTATGATATATGAAGTCATTTTAACGAAACGTTTTCGCGATATCCGAATATTTTTTAAATCATTGTTTGAGATGGTTCTAGGCTAAGAGAACTTGTGCGAGTAATAATTGAAAAATCATTAATATTAAATAAAATGTAATAATATATTTATAATAAATATAATATAAAAAATTATATAATTATAATTTATAGCGGCGAAATTCCTCAACCTCCCAAGTTTCTGAGCAGAAGAATAGAATTGCTTAGGTTTTTGATTTTAAAGTTTTGAGTTTGTGGTATAGCGTGGGAGAGTATGCAAAGAAGCAGTCCTTTTTATTTTATAAAACTCATATTGGCTTTTATCATGACTCTGTTATCAGATCCCTAATTGTTGTAATATATAGCATATTCGTCAACATAATCCAAATCATGAAATTTTATTAGATTGTCGATAGACACTGTTAGAATAAGTTTAGTGTAAATGTTGAACTTATACTTTACATATAATTATATGTACAGGTATAATATATTTCATAGATATTGTTTTTCAAGGGATGTGTGCAAGTGTATTATATTAATTTATAGCTGAGATAATAAAGTGTATATTCTCTTCGATATTTTGCTTTAATATATGGGTGTTAGTATGAATTTAGAATAAGTTTTCTTAATTGATAAAAAATAACAGTTGCATTTAGCGCCAACGATTATTTTTAATATGAACCCAAATTAATAGCAGATTAAACTCTACCTCTTATAAAATCCTTATTACCGAATATAATAACTGAGGCAACATAGACTATCGGATAAGCTCGGGAAATATGATTCAGAAAAAATAAGTGTTGTAGTAAATTAACAGCAAGTTTCTATAATAATCTGTATATGAGTAAAGCCCGAATCTACTTTTCGGATATATTTAGCGTATCATTGACCGCATAGCTCTCTGATATCAGAGCTTGAAATCAACTGAATAAAATAATATATGATAAAATTAAATTAAATTAAATAAAATAAAATAGAAAACTTTATCCCGCTTTGTCGAAGTTAGGTGTATTTAATTTGGAAAAGGTATTTTTATTAAAAGGAATATTTATCGTCATATATATGTTAAAAAGTTAAATTAAAAAATCTTAAGAGTATAGGAATTTAAATTTGATTTGATTTCTAATTTGATTTTTATTTTCATAATTTTGTATTAATTGTTTATTTAATTTTGTTAAACGCCAAAATTAAATTTTACTTTTTTATAATCGTCAAGTTTTAAAATTAATTTGACTGTATTTCAAATCTATTATTATTGAGTTGTATTATTGTGCACAAATATTTGAGCAATTTTTTGACGAACAATATATATTATATATTGTTATTCCCCATTAAAGACATTAATTATATATAAGAATTCAATTTATGTAACTTTGTAGTTCAATCCAATGATAATTGAGGTTTGGTGAACAAAACAAAATCATTTTGAACATTATTTGTTTTCAAACTCATTTATGTACAAAAATTTATTAAATATCAAAATAATGGATTATATGGACTAAAAATTTGTTGAAACAATTTTTGAGATATATATAGGTTTTTGACGCCAAGTTTTCCAATGCAATGGTATAAAGTAAGCTTTACATATCCTATCCTTCAACAGGAGGTTTTTATTTATTTGATCAAGGCAGGTGATGCCTACCGAACCGACGGCTTTTTTAAATGAAATACTCTGTAAATATTTTATCTTCACATACTTATATATATATTTTAATTATTTATATTCTGAGTATATATAACTTTTAAGTATGTTAAGTATAAGTATGGTAAAATTATTATTGTTTTTAATAATTATTTTATTATTATTTATAATAAATATAAATATTTTTTTAATTATTCTATAAATATAATTTTACTACTTTATATTAAATAAATAAATTAATTAAATTAAAAATTAAAAACAAATAAAACAAATACTGTTTAAAAATAAAGATTTTTAAAGTAAATATTTCCTGAAATTGTTTAAATTAACTTTAAAAAAAGCATAAAAACAATTCATTAATATTTTAACAAATATAATAATATATTACTTACAAATATTAATAATATATTACTTACTTAATAAAATTCAATGAAGTTATTAAAACAAAATTATATTTGAATAGTTATTTTAATAAACTATATCAACATCAAGTAAAATTTTATTAGAATAACTATTTAAATAAAATTAAGTTCTAATAATTTTGTTATAATAAAATTTTTTCTAAAGTTAAATTTTGTTCATAAATATAAGTTGAAAAATTATATTAAAAGATCAAATACCTTATGCCTTAATTAAGTAAGAATTAATGTTAATTTTTCCTTCATTTTCTTAATGAAAATTGTATTCTTCTATGTTCACACTTATAATTCTCAAACCTAATTAGCACACATTTTATGGATTCTGTATGAATTTTATATGACAAATGGCACTTATTATTGGGCACTTGATTGTCATAGCTGACTGCTGTTCTCATATACTGTAAAATATAATAAACTCAATATTAAAATAAGTTTGTTATAAAAGTGCCCGTAGTTATGAAACCCTTTATATATTTATTTGAAATCTGTTCCTTAAACGCTGAATAAATCGTAAAATCTCATTCACAGTTCTTCTTGGCTCTAATAGCCTCCATCCTCGTAAGGATGTGTAATATTGATTTCAAGTGTTTGACATTAGCTAATAATTCTGACTGCTGTTGGGTTTAGGGCTTATTGTTTAAAATTATTTCTTTGCCAACATCTTGATTTAGCAATGTATTATTATTAAAAACCTCTGGTAATAAAGTAGCATTTTTATTGAAGGTCCTGTTGTTTGCACCACAAACAACAACAGTGGGGACAATTCGCATCCCTTTTTCACACCCTAAGGTATAAAAAACGAGTTATTGTCATTTTTCTTATGCAAAACTTGGCATGTGTTGCCTTTATGCTTTAATAATCTTTATTGTTGTGTTGTACACCCCGCAAAAGAATTATGCTTTCAACATATTTATGCGTTTAAGGAAGTCAAACATTTTTTTCATTTTTTGTCGATAAAATACAGATAAAGGGGCGAGCATACTTCGCTCTGAAATATTCAACAAGTGTAAGGACCGACTAAAAATATTGCTTAATTCGTTTCCTTTCCTAAATTTATTTCATTTCGATATGAGAACGTAATCTCATAATATGAAAGGTCTTTACGCACATATCTGGTGCTTATATTTTAACTCTTTTCTTTGTGTGTTCATATTAGTTCTCTCTAAATATTCCTATTAGGTCAACAAAACTGTGCTATAGAAAGTTGGTGAATTTTCAAGCAGTTTCACGCAAAATTTAAATAAAAGTCGAATTCCCAAAAAAAATTGCTTATAATTTAAAAAAAAATTTAATTGAATTGAATTTATTTACGCAAAATTAAGAATTATATATAAAATAAATAACATAAGTAGTAATTCTAGTTGAAAAAATAGTACTGCATATTAAATCTTCAAATCATATATAAATTTCTAGGTACTGGAACAATTAATGAAATCTCAATGGTAATGTAGAACATATATCGACTTTTGGCCAGATTCCTGCCTATATAAATACCTCTGGCTGGTTATAGCCTGATATTTTTCTTACTATCCACAATTGCATGGATTTGTGGATTCAAATCCGCTTTCTTAGCTAATTCAGGAAGATTCGGTCCTCCCTCCAGCACAACTAACCAACTAACTAACGACAAAGTCAATACCTGTTTTCAAAATAAATTTATTAACCCATCCGATATCACATCAGAATTGTATGGCGGATATATATATATATATATATTAATTCAAGATTTTGAATTAATGACAAATCATTTGTTTCTGGCCGATATGTGTTTACGCGTAGTGTCAGTTTAAACATTTTCCGTTCTTGATAATTGGTTTTCCCCTTTTTTGAAGTACTACGGGAAAATTTATGGTGATGTTGGTGAATTCTCAATTCTATAATAAAACACACGATCATTTGTATCGAATCATTTCATAGAACAGCTTGATTTAATGTGCTCAAGTATTTTTGGAATTGAAATACATTATTTCACTAAATCGATTCCCTACACAGAGTGACTTGCTGGACAAATGTCTATCAAAGGCTGCCAAAGATAATTCACTTGTTTTCAGTGTAGAGCCTTCGACTTCTTTTCATGGATTTTTTGTTAGTCGGGTACCAGTGACTTCAACAAGTGATAATTCACTTGTTTTCGGTTTAGAGCCCTCGACTTATTTTTATGGTTTTTTGCTAGTTAGGCACCAGTGACTTCAACGGATTGGCCTATTCTTAAGGTCAAGTAGTGTCAACCTATTGTCTGCACCACAGGCTACTCTACGCAAAGGAGAATTCAGTTCTTTGCCAATCAAGTAAGTACGAAATGAGTCAAGTTGTTCGTAATAGAGTCTTGTAGTATTGAACACTCTCCTACCATTGATGTTTAGAGTTAGACATATCATTTTCACTCTAGATGTTTAGTGACGCATTCGGAAGTTATAAATCAAAATTCTGATTTTTCATTAGATGGTTTCCACCTTCGCATCCGTTTAGTTTAATATAGTAAAAGAGTATAGTAGCAATGATATAGCATAGGTACGTAAATTAACTGCATTTTTCCCGAATAAAAAAATTTCAATACCAACTATGGATAAACTACCTCGTCAAATTATTTTTCAGTTTGTTTTTCTGCATGTGTCTTCCTAAAATATATTTCAATGGTATATATATGTTACAAATAATTACAGCTATTACAGCTTTTTTTTTTTTGATCGAAGACTTTTCGCAGTATTTTTCTTTCGTTTTAACATCGTTCGTTTGTACTTGTTTGTGTTCAACTATGTGTGACTTACAGTATAGCGGGGTATAAAAATTCGGTTCAGGGCTCGAGACGGGATTCGGGCAATTAAGTATGAATAGTCAAAGACAAATTGACTTTTTTATAATAGCAGTTTTGATTTGAAGATGTCAATATGTGCAAAAAACGCGAAAACCGACAGGCTGCCCTTCTTAGCTCTATCTAATCTCAGAATAATCTTTAGCCGCACGGGGCGGTACGCAGATCTTACATCAGTCATCGAATAATCACGAAGCTTTTGAGGAATACATTAATTAGTCAGTGAGAAAGGTGGAACTCTGCAGAAACTCTCCAACTATCAAAGAGTAAAAGTGCCCAGATGCACTAACTCGAAAAAGACTCAACTATTGTTATATTTATTATATTGAATCGAACTTTGTATATTTAACTTGTAATCAAACCGTTGCCTAATTCAATTAAAAAGTAAACAAAAGTTTCATATTTGTTAACTTCGCTCTACAAAGTTGGATTGTACTTATTAAAATTCAAGATATTTTCAAATAAGTATCTGCAAAAATTAACTACCGTAATAATGATAATTTTAAGTAATTGAATTAAACATCTGTGTCCTTATAGCATAAGGACGTCTCAATAATACATCGGGGTATTTTGATAAACAATACGTGTGTGTACGCATTGCGGAGCTTATATCGCGCACCACTGTACCACAGTACCTAAGCCGCCGCAGAGCATAAACAAAGGACAAAACAATTATTTTCATTCAATTGCCAATGTATCTAAGATTGCGTTTTTTGTCTTTGATTTAAACGGGAATGTATTTTAAAATAAATTCTTCGGTATGATACATTCTTATGCGTACTTTTGAACACAAAAAAATTAAATTCTTGCTTTAGCAAACGTTTTTGTGCCGAGGACGAGGACGAGAAGATTTTAAAATGCTCAGCTATTTAAAGGCGGTAGCATAAAAATAAGTTGGCTGTATTTACATTCTGAACGCAAAAATGCTCGGTTTTTTTAACTCCGGATTGAAAAAGAGTGATGTATCTGCTTTCTCGGCACAGAATTTCTAAATATCATCCTCAATTGATTCAGACACGCAAAAAATTAAACAGGTTTCTGAATCCTAAATGAGCAAATGTGCTTGTCTTCGCATTGCTTTTCTTTTGACCATTCTTCTAAAATCAGTCGGGTCATCTAATCTTCTGGTCTGTTTGTTGTGATGCGGCTTTCTAAATTGTTGTTTCATAAATAAACGATAATAAGCCTTTTGAGTTAACATATACAATAATTATGACCGATTTCAATTTAAATTAAGTATGTACATATATACCCGTACTCGTATGTACCATATTTATTGATGTACATTATGTTTATGTTTCATGCACATATGTATGTGTATAATATAAGCATATATTTTTTTCTGATATGAATAAATAAGTTTGTTGTCATACAAATTTCTTGATTGTTATTTTTGCACTGTATGATTTTATGAATATAAATATATCGATATGTAGGTATTTAGGCTTTCATACTGACGGCATTGTCTGTGGATGAAATTTATGCAAATAAAAATATTTGAAAAATGACAGCAATTTTCGAGACGAATAAGAGCAGTAGCAGTAATGCTGGTGAGCTACTGTCATACGTAAATAAATGCTTAGTTACCACTGCATAAAAAACAATGATTTAAATACATTTCATGTTGACCGCTTTACCGTGTCGTGTACTTCAAACGCAAAGCGACAAAGCGAAACGAACTGAAGAAAAGATACAGTATTCCTTTCAGAACAGGCCGAACACCCTTAATCATAAGACAACTACAAGTTGGCCATGACGCAATTAACCACTGTGAGCGCTCAGACAAGCAGGAAATAAACGTTTGATGGACGCTTTCAGCAAACATATTTATAATAATATAAGCAATAATGACGAAGAAATCGAAAAAAAAATCGAAATATGCAAACGAAAGCAACCACCTTTTCCATGACGGACATCAATCCACATGTGAAAACGAAATACAAAATTAAAAAACCGTATAGCAACTTAATTACATTCCTACATATTATTCAAGTAGACTAATTGATCCTTGTTATCGCCAATTAAGTGGAAGCCGTGGTTTATTCTGTTACTTCGTGGAATTACTGAACTTTGATTGATTGTACGAAACAAAAATTGTATTTCCGTAGAACACCTTAACTTCGAAAAGAAATTTGCCTACGCAGATACTTCTTGCATTCGACTAACATCTTGTGTCCAATAAAATTGAATAGCCACTGAAACGATGCTCAAAATTAGCAACACAATGAAAGGCCATTCTTTGACGTGACCTCCATTCAGATGAGTTGAGTTGCAGCGCTAAGTCAAGTCGGAAGCATAAACCGTACATCCAAATATGTATTGTATATTAAGTGTGTTGCTGAACAGATTTTGTAGCAATGTTTCGAGTGTAGGCTTTCATAGCCCATGGCATTAATTCATGCACCCGGTTCGATGATCAAAAGTTACGCACTATGAGATATAATCCAACTACGTTATCTTAGCGTAACCCTCACTTGGCTACTGCATCAAAAAGGATAGCTTCCTGCATTTTTAAAAAATTTTTTAGTTTAGTCGCAATACCTTTTCTGATGTTATTGTGTCTACAGATTGTATTGTTGTTAAACCGATAGTCAGTGATATTATTTTATATGTTATAATTTTATTAGCCCATATTATTATCCAACGGTAAAATTGCCGTTACTAAACACACTGAAAAAATCTTTTAAATAAAACCGAAATTCTTTTGTATTTTTAAAGGTTCTTAAATAAAACTTAAATTTTAAAGAAACACAGCACAAATAGTCGTAGGAACTATTGTTTAGAATCCACTACTCTCACATATTTTGCTAATTGACGAATAAAGATAAGTTAAACAAATAAAATATATATTTGAAAATAATATACCATATTTTAGTATTATATGTGCTACATTAAGTGCTCACTAACAGATCTTAAAGTTCTCTGATTGCTTATACTACAATGTACAAGGTGTGTTCTAAAGTAAATAGAACTTTTTTAAAAAAGGTATTTCTATTAAATTCACATATTGACAATTACTGGCGTCTCTTAAATAGATTATTCTCTGATATATTTTAAAAATTTTATGATAGCCATAGTGCTTGAAGGAGATATAATAGATGGTGTGGAAGATCTCATAATCCTTAGATCGTATTAGAATCCTTCTTGAAACACAAATGGTCGAAATTGCGCTAATATGCATATAAACACTCTCTGCTCTCTTCTATTTAGATTAGAACAGAAAATTCAAAGCTGATCTCAAAACGTGAGCTTTTCAAAAAAAAAATGTTCATTCGAGACAAGTTAACAGTACACTGAAAGAAAAGTGCTCATATTCTTTATGGAATATACCTCTATTTTATATTATATTATTACTATATTATATTTTTGTACATATACCTGACATAATTATAATTTAAATCAAAACGATTGATCAATTTAAATTATTTCCTTCAATTAAAGCTTATGGATCTAGCCAATAATTATTAACGTGCTTAAATCGGCGCTGCAATATACGAGTAACTTTTATACATGGCATTATAATAAATTTACTGTTCATTGGATATTATCCTTTTTTTACTATTCTCAAGAATTCTTATAGTCGAATGTCAACTAACTGTGATAAATACCTATGAGTTCTTAAATAGTAAGCTTAACACTTATAATTGAGAAGCACAGAAGACATCTCGATCGATTACAGTCGTTCTTGAGTTATGATCTATTAGAGAGCAAATAGTTACATTTAAAGTAAGGAGAAATTAATAGATAGTCTTAAATCCGTATGTAGATATCCTTAAAAATGGAACTGTTCACCGTTGGGAACGGTGGTGTAACATTGAAGCGAAAGTCAAAATGGATTCATGGATTGAGTCTTCATTTTAGCTAAACTATTAATTAGGAATTCTCTCATGGTTAACAAAGTCAGATTTAACTTTACGTGGAATTATTCTCATCGTTATCAAGATCGCATCATTATTTTGCGTTATCTTCATTTGTTCATGTTTAAGTATGATCCTATTCGATTATAAACAATAAACGAAGAGATGTCTCTTGAGTTATGAGAGTCGTGACTGATTTCTAGTCTATTTAAGAGCAGACTAGAATTAAATGAAAAATTTCCTACGATATTACAATATTAGAAAAAAAAACTATAATGAAGTTGCTATACTGTCTAACTCTAAAACCTTATCATAGAAAAAAGAGCAGTTATTATAATTTCACAGTACATCTAGGTTATATTATTAGATATTTTAGATGAATGTGAAATCAATATACATATATAAATTAAATTATTCAGTTTGTGGCTCTGTATATCAGCAGTCAAGTGTTTTGGTGATAACTTTTGTGTAGACATAAGTTGAGAAAATGCATAGATGCTTGTAATTTCTTGATTGGGGCCGCATATTAAATGAATCAATGTTAAGCAATATCACAGTCTTGTTAAGTGTAGCAAGCTTGTTTATGACACAGGGACACGTTTAAATGTAGCATTTTAAACATCTCATTAACCACAAATATTCGTTCAGTTAATTACAAGTAATTTCTCTATAAATATTGCAGCAAGTTTTTTGCTTCTAATATTTCGCGTAATAAAAAAGTAGTTACAATACGTAAGTGGTTTTTAATTAATACAAAAAAGTATTACTCGATTTTATTAAAATATTTATTTAAACAAAATGTCCGCATGCTGTTTTAAATTGATTAAAAATAATGTACTCATATTAAAGTGACTTCCACGCCTTTCACATCGATTAGTTAAGAACCCATTAGCAAAAACTTACAAAATAAAAATAATAATGAAAAAATATATAATAAGAAAATAGTACATATCAGCATCTTAAAAAGATATACTTAGATTATAAACGACTGATCGAAATATCGGGCCAAATTTGGAATAGAATTAAGTTTTTATGAGAGAAATTGGAGACATATGATGGGATTAAGTCAAACTATTCGTATATACAATAATGGTATTCATGGTGGCGAGTAACGATTTCGGTGATCGAGAAAGTTATTAACATCGAGCAATACCTAAAAATTAGACAATTTTCTCGTTATTGACCCTATATTGACATCTATCTTGAATGAAGAGTCGACATATTGTAAGCAGAAAATGCCTATAGCGGGAGAAGTACTTTTTTGGTTTACTTTACTAAATTAAAAAATTAATAAGAAATAAATCAATCAGGAAGGACATAGCTATTGCGAAGCGCACTTGTTAGGTTTGTACAAAGGAGACCACGCAGCATAAATGGATAACTTCTTTATTTTCTTTATCTATAAAATATGTAAGGAAATAATTGAAAAAATAATCGCCCTATATCACTTCTAAACTATACAAATAAAGTCAATACAAACAATTTTTATAAATGCGTTAGTCAAGCTGCAGAAAAAAAACTGGAGCAATAATAATATGGGTAAAGGAAAGAGAGGTCTTTAACTAATTTCTCAATATTTCGCCCTACGTAAAATATTTTGACGATATTTTGTCTTTTTCTTTGAACTTTCACATGTAATGGGTGTTGAGAAATTGATATCGTAGATAATTAAAGCCATGAATAAAATAAAAACAAAGATGTTAATATATATCGATGAAAAGTAGTAGAAGAGTTTAAAATAACTAACGGGTGTCAAGTATGACGATACCTTGATGGTGGTCTATGACATTAAAGAAATAAATCCCAGTACTTCTATACTCACAAATAATATCAGTAGCTTTCGGAAGACAGTTTAGGATTGGCTGAATGAATTATTCGAAAAGAATGGATTTTATTTTAAGGAGGATGGGATTGAGTTTATAATGAAAATAAAAGATACTGGAGTAATTGAGTAAACTGTATACTTTCAAAATTTTTAGCTTAAAAAAATTGTTATTTGTTATTTTTTAGTGTAAAAAATTGTTTGTTATTCAAATGTAATATGTTATATTGTCTATGTTGAGGCTAGTTGAGTTGAGTCAGTGCACCTGAGCACTTTTACTCTCTATTAACTGCGAGGTATCTACAAAACCCCTCTATGCGCCTTGACTGGATTATTGTTTAGCACTTCATTAGACTAAGCAATAATTGACCTAAGATCTGCATATCTCCCCGAGGAGCCTGTAACCATTCTGAGATTTGATAACGCGGTGTTAGTAAGTCTGTCAGATTTCGCAAATAGTTTCAGGGTTCTTTATGTTTTTTTTGATGGGATCAATCTTGAGGTCCCTGAGGATGTGTGTATGGAGTAAAATGTAATTTAAAATATTGAGTTCTACTTTTTTATTCTCTCAATGCAGACTGGCGTTTATATCATCAGTTTAAGATATTAGGCAGGTTTGGCGAGATTCCTCTATAGAAAAATATCTGGTCTGGAATCATTAAAACCACTTTGAAATGCTCGCAAGTAATGCCACATTTTCTCGTTATGCTGTTTTGCACTCATTATATATTTTCACAAATAAAAATATTAAACTTACGTCAAAGTCCCTAAAGAATGGTAAGAAAGTCTATTTTTGCAATGGCGGTGGAATGTTGACTGCATAAAATATCGCAATACGATGCAAAATCAGCTGATATTTTTCAATATCACACAAATTTATACTGCGTTGCCATTTAAGCGAATTCTTTTACTTTTTTTTTTTTGTTTTAGCGGTAGGGGATAAGCATGATTTAGTCATAATTTTTTTGATTCAGAGTAGCAAAAAGATACTCGCACTTTACAAAAGAAAACATGAGAAGCAACAACAATGCTCTTAAAATCTTCAGAGTTAGCTTTTAGTCGCAAAAAATTTTGCGTCTTAAGTTTCAGTGCAACCAAATATACTAATAAATATACTAATAAAAATACTAATAAATACTAACAAATTTATTTACATAAATAATTAAATTAATTTAAATATATAAGATAAAAATATCTACTATTGTTCTTCTAACATTCATTTTGTTTTCTTTTTTTAGTGTTTTATTTTTAAAACTTTTATTTGTACAATTTCATATTCTACACTACAGAAGAAAAAATACATGTCAAAAATAAGCATTCAACATATTTTAAAAGTGATGCCAATTTGTTTCAACCAGACTTAATGCTGTTTTTTTACAACTCTAAATGAAAAAAGTACGGCTATTGTAAGATTTGAACTCATTTAAACCACTTCTTAGGAACGATTTGAGAAGATTTTAGCCAACAAACTGTAAAAGACTTCAGTTTGAAATCGCATTCCAATAATCAGGAAATGAAATGAAACATAAGAAGTTCAGTATTTTACTTACCTGAAGAAGGAGTTACCGTGATTAAGAAGGCAGTTCCCTTGGAGTAAGACTTGACCATTGCAATACGGTTGAAATTTGAGTTCTGGTTAGTTTTGTTAGTTAGTTTTAAATATTTATTTAAAAAAACAATTAGTTTGAATTGCCTTATTAAAGTGATATTAAATATATTAAATACTTATTTAAAATATTTGCATTATAAGAAAAAAAAAATTTTTTTAAATTGTTTTAATAGATCAATAAACCATACTTCTTGTTAAAAAGTCAAAAAAGTAATATGTTTCTAATATGATCGTATAAAACTTACCTAATATAAAAATCACATTTTTTTTTATAACAATATGTCATAGATATAATGAATAGATCACTTCCCAAAAGAGAAGCATATTATTATCTAAGCTATTTGCTTTAATCATTCTTTATCATTCTAATTTTAGCTATTATGTTTGCATACTACTAAGTCATTATATTTCTACTGATATTTTGAAATACAAAGTTAAAAACTTTCCATTATATTACGGATATCTAAAATTAATTAATTTAATTTTCAGTATGTCAGAATATTTCATTTTCTTTAACAAACAATTATTGACTACAAAACAACGCCTAATATTAACATCGGAAATGTGGATTTAAATTTTTTTATTAACGCACAGTTCCATCATTAGCGCAGAATAGCATGTAAGAAAGAACAACGGTGTACTCACATTCATACGAAATGTTAACATTGTGGAAATAAATTATAGAGTAGCTAGAATGGCTTATAAAGTAAATAATTTAATTGTTATCTTTTGGCTACATGGAACTCGTTAATTATTAGATAAGATACTCGACTAAGGTAAGTGGTTTGGAATTTGTTTAAAACATCGATATTAATATATTTATATTAAGGAATGTAATCATCTATTCTCAGATAATTACCTAATACATTTTCTTATCACTTCAGCAATGAATACATACTCGTATATGTAAATTTACATATACATTATACCTAAGTTAAATGAATAATACAAAAAATATAGAAAGACCGTGTCAGGGCTATAAATTTATCGGTGTTCACTTAGTACTCATGATATTTTAAATTTATATTCGTCTTTTAAAAAACGTAATAGTACTAATATAAGTTAGCACAATAAGAATATAACATAACATCAACAGTAATAATATTCGTAATGTAGTACAGAAGTATTTTTACACGTTATGAACGCCCGATTGGGTGTGAATTCCAAGTATGTCCCAGATACTTAGGTTTTTTCACTTTGTTTAGCCCCTAATATTATATATTTACAATTTTTTTAGACAATATTTATAGTTGTTTTGAGACAAATGATAATAATTGAATGATAATAAATCGCCTCATATTTTTATTCCACAATTATTGGGAAGCAATAAAAGCCACGAAATGAGACCCTCTGAGATTTGTTGATTTGTTTTATGTAGTGAATGGTTCCTAAACCTTTAAAGATTTATATTATCTTGTAGAAAAGAATAATAGTGATTATTTTTAGCCATTCTGTAACAGTTGTGCTATCGGAAGTAAGGTTTCAAAGTGTTAATTAAATATTTAACACGTCTTTAGTAAGCTAAAAATATACTGTTATAAAATACTGAAATAATGTTATAAAATTAACATAGATTTCAAAAAAAACTTTTACAATAAAGATCATGTTTTCAATGTTTATACCCAGCGGGAATTCTATTAGAGTTTTAACAAGTAGTAAAATATGACTATGAAGCTTTCCTGATTTCTTAGTTTTGCTGGATTAAATACAGCAAATTAATTAAGTTCTGATTAAGTTCTGATTTAGAGATAACATCACAATTATCGATTGTCGGAGGCATCCCAAAACGCCTCAAACAGTTTTTAAAGACTTATATATTATCTTTAAATGTATAGATTTCTATTTAAAAATGTATGATTAAAACTGAAGATTTGCTTATATTTTAGTTTTATGGGATTTAATCACATTTCTCTCAGTAGAGATTAAGAGTTATATTCCCACTGCGGTTATACTATTTTTAATTAAAAACAATACAACAAACTACACAGATCTGTTTTTACTTAAACTTTATGAACTTTGTTACATTCCGGTTCCTGGGTCTTTGGTCAAAAAGGGTTAATGTCATGTCATCAATCACATTTTCTTTTAAAGAAAACTTTTATGTTAGTAAAGAAATATCTTCATAGCTCTGTTTTGTGAGTTTTACAATTTTTCGATCTATTAGCTATATTGTTAGCTGTTAGATTTTAAAGTTCTGTCAAGCTTATTTAATATCATTAAGTTAATTATATACTGTTTATATTTATGGATGTTTATTTATACCCTCGTTTTGTGCACTTTATTCAATCTTTTATAGTTTGAATAAGCCCTATCCAAGTTTATCGTAAAGTCAAGCCATGCCAACATAATTAAAACAATATATCTTTTGTAGATATATTACTTAAAAATTTAAAAAAGTAATATAAGTCAATAGGAAATAATAATAAATTACCAATTTTTAGTTGCCTTAGTATTAATTTTTACACCTTTGAAAAAAAGTTTTAATAGATAAAAATTTTAAAAATAGGCCGGATGCTTATACATTAAGACCGAAAAGTTTTCGGAAATTCTCATTTAAAATTCGCGCGCTGTATATTTTTCGATATTTTAAGTTTATGTAGTTTGGCAGCAATTCCTTAATTACTATGCCAAAAATGAGCGCGATCTGTCAGACAGTTCGTTTACGGCAGCTGTTGAAACCAGTTCACCTCAGTAGTGCGTTGCGAAAAAAACAATGGAAAAAAATATTGAACAAAGAGTTTGCATCAAATTTTGTGTTTCGAACGAAATTTCGTGTGCAGAATCGTTGCGAATGCTACAAAAGGCTTATGGGGAATCAGTTTTATCGAAAACTCAAGTTTATGAGTGGTACAAAGCCTTTCAGGACGGTCGTACGACCGTCGAAGACATTTCGCAACGCACTACTGAGGTGAACTGGTTTCAACAGCTGCCGTAAACGAACTGTCTGACAGATAGCGCTCATTTTTGGCATAGTAATTAAGGACAGTGCTGCCAAACTACATAAACTTAAAATATCGAAAAATATACAGCGCGCGAATTTTAAATGAGAATTTCCGAAAACTTTTCAGTCTTAATGTATATTGGATAGGTTGCTAAGCTTAGTAGCTTCATATCTCTTAAAGTTTTTAAATGTGCATTATTTAAATACATTATTGTTATAAGTTTGCTTCTTTGCGAAGCTTAGTTACATAGCTTAAATTAGTATAATCTAGCTGACTAGAAGTCATGCATATAACTAGTGGCTCTTACCAAACCTAAGAGAAAAATCTCTTGATAAATAATTGATAAGCATTATTTATGATAAAAATACTTTTAACGAATTTTAAAAGTACTTTAGCTTGTATTTCTGTGACCTTTACGAACTTATGATATTTTGGAACTCCCAAGTGTATTAGACATATTGCAACAACGCAGGATATACGCCTTTTTTTGCAATAGATGGAAACTATCAACAAGCACAGTGTGAGACCTTAACCCACTAAAACTATTCTTCGGGTTAAATGGAGAAGATTTCTACTGCAGTGTGAAAACGTTATTCCAGTAATTAGGCGAAAGAGCAAATGAAATGAGCAAAAGGCTTAATACCTAGTGGACTAGGTATATCAAAGCTGACGAGCAAAGTAGATGAAGTGTCCGAGGTTATTGCATAAACGCGTGTAGTCTACTAGTGCTAGACTCTGCGACCAGAATTATGAGTGCCACAGTTATAGAGAGGAAATGATTGAGGCATCCGAATTTCGTTCATCTAAATATAGTATAAAATGTTGAAGGGGGTAGAAACGGATGGGTTGGACGAGGTCTGCAGAGAGTTATGAACAGGATATAAGCATATGAGCTATTTTATAGTCTTCTCCACGTTTCCTTTGTAGTAGTAGTCTAAATTTGGTACCCTTGGTTCCAGATTTACCTTAAATTGTTTAACAGGTGGTTAAACTATTTCCTCTTGTTATTACTTCTTTCATCGTATGTTCATCAAATTCATTATTGCTCTTTTCTCTGTTTTCTGTTCAGATATTTTTCTGTAAATTGATCTTTTGTTTAAATGATAATTAAAAACAATTACCAATAAATATGCAACTGTATGTTTATAGCTCAGTTCTTCATAGTTTTCTTGCACATTAGAACAGTTTCGGACTTTGTGTGGTATGAAGTAATTGTCTGTTGATCAGACAGTTTAATGAGCTAATCTATGGTACTATAGCTTACTTCTCCACGGTTTCTTGTGTGATATGATATAGTTGTCTTTATGAGTTTCTGTTAGAGTAGTCTAGTTCCGAGATTTTTCTAATAAGACAGTTTAATGAGTTAATCTATTGTACTATAGCTCATTTCCCCATGGTTTTCTTGCACTATAGAAGAGTATTGAACTTTGTGTGGTATGAAATAATTGTCTTTATGAGTTTACGTTAGAGTAGGCTAGTTTCGAGATTTTTCTGATTAGACAGTTTAATGGACTAATCTTTTGTACTATAGCTCACTTCTTCATGGTTTCTTGTGTGGTATGATATATGAGTTGTCTTTATGAGTTTCTGTTAGAGTAGGCTAGTTCCGAGATTTTGCTGACAAGACAATTTAATGGGCTAATTTATTGTACTTTTTTCATAATCATTAATTTTTAATTTTTTAAAGTAACAGGTCAACTTAATAGAACAACCTTTTCACGATCATGTGGGATGTGACTGAGAGGATAGGTAAGTATGTGATGTGGAAGTTGCTCGATAGATACATTACAAATTAATTAAGAAGTCTTTTTCATTTCAGTTTTTTCGCAAATTTGAAAAGAGTATTGAGTGTTATTTAGCCAACCAGACGAATCAATTAATGAATTGATTCGAACATTTGATTTATTTTGTAAATCTTTTGAATACTGCAACCGTTATTTATTTTCTTAATTTTTAACTGTTATTATTTTCCAGGACCTCTTGTAGTCTAATATTATATATACCATATAGTTAAAATATTTACATTAGTTACCTGAAATAATTTCATAGTGATTATTTTGCAATAGCAATTTTATACTTTATTATTATATCATAATATTTCATAAAGCGTTTTTTGATACTTTCGTTTAAGTCAAAAAAAAAAAAAATTTTGCGAAATTGAACTTCAAAATCGAATTAGACGGCATTTACCTGAAGTGAGCATCTGTTCAATGTCTTAAATATTAACAAATAAAATGGTTTAATTAAAAGCCCCCGAGCACATCATCGATCATAAAACAAGTATCAAACACCAAACAAATAGACTCTTTTTGAATTGAAATGTCTAAAAAGTTCTGTTGTGAAATAAAATTACAATTTAACTGCCATTTGGTCGTTAAAAAATTAATGAAAACATGGTGTTGAGTACATCGGAGGCTTTTACGCACACTGCAGCATGGTCCCAATAATATTTTTTACAGCTTGTTTATATGAAAATATTTTCATCTTATTGTTATTTGCAACAAACAATCGGAAAAGCTTTTAATGCAATGCGTTCCACAAACTAAATATTTCAAAAGTATCTTAAATACTTCATAAAATAATACAACAGCCAACAGAAGAGCAAACGCTAAAATTGAAGCAATACTCACATGTGCTGGGGTGATTGTGTTCGGTGTGGCTGTGTTGCTGTGTTGTGTTGTGTTATGTTGGATTCGTATTGTGTAGTTTTACACCAGACGAGACAAACTATCTGCACATTTGATATAAAATCAATATCTGCAACAGAAAAAGTCCTTTCCACCGGCTTAACTAGAAATATGCGAAAGGATGCCAAAAAACTATTAAACACCACCTTGGTGACATTAACAATTCTCTTAGGTATTTTGAATAGCATTTGGAGAGCATTATGGAAGAGTTATGCGTTTTATACGAAGATATCAAACCGAGTTGAATTTTGTTTATATACATATATATATATATATATATTGTTCTTTATGATTATTATAATGTGATAATTATATCTACTTTACGGAATAGGGAAATCGATGTTTTTCACATATTTGGTTTCTTTAACTGTAGTTCATGCGAGTAATTCAGTGGTATTTTTTTATTAAAGGAAATGTACTGTGAACTACTACTCTCTTAATCGAAGAAAAATAAAGCACATTTTGAATATTATTTGAAACGTCGATAAATTTAATATTTTATTTAAAACAAATACTTGAAACATTTATAACAGTAAACGACTCACTCACAGTTATGAGTGAGTTAATTAATCCTTTCTTAAAAACAGTTGCTTATCTATCTCTAGTTCTTTTTAAGGTGATTAACTTCATCAAAGTTTTTTTATCACTTTAGATAAGCAACTGCTTTTATAAAATAATTAATTAACTCCTTAATCATTAGCCACTGTCTAATTAGTGCAAGTACTTAAGATAGAGTTTTCATATGCTCAGCTGTAGTCTCCCAAGAAATATACATATTTTCAGTTATTTAATTTCCACTAAAAATCAGTGAATAGTTCATCTACAATACTCACTGCAATCATCTGCATCAATCAGTGAATAGTTCATTTGCTAGAAAAGAAAAAGAAGAACACTAAACATGTTGTTCGAAAGTTAACATATATTGCACATAAAGAAGTATAATTAATGAGGTCATCTATTGACAACTAATAGGTGTCATTAAAGTCAACTACTTCTTGTATGTTATTTACTTCAATTAGCACTATGTAACTGAAGAAATATCATGGCATTCACAAAAATCCACTATATTAAGTGGGATTTGGTTTGGAATTACGTTAATACCGTATTTATTAGGGATTTTAAAAATAAGACACAAAAACTAATATCTGACCACCACAATAGATATGTGATTACCGAATATTTTTTAGACAGAAATTGAAGATAGCGATAATTGTATATTTAATACAATAATATATAATATAATAATAACCTATAATAGTATAATAGAATGTTGTGCCAAGACATATAACATTTTCTATTTTGGTTTTAATATCTAAGCCCATAACGTAAGTTCATGTTTTGTAAGAGTTCCTATGCTCCACTTAGTGGAGATGGACAGCAGTAAGTAAGTAAGCATGTTTTGGTGATGTGAATTGGTCACTAACATCATTCAATTTGCTATCAGGGAACTGTTTCTTAGGATTGCCCAAAGAATCGTATATATGCAAACATTTATCGACACTGAGCTGGCATAATTATGCTAGCTATGTGAATTATTCTGTATGGATCCAATGCTGCGAGATTTCTTGTGGAGAACATTTAATAGCTGTTTCATTTCACACGTCTCACGGCAAGGTCTAAAAAAACACTGAAATAGAAGTTTGATTACAATTTCCATAATACTTGCCTTTTATTTATCATGTATATATATATATATAAATAACAATTTTCATTATTATTATTATTGGTATAATATTATAATATTATATCGTATGTATATTACATCTGTATATATATTAGAGATATTAACTAGAGCTTTTTAATTTATACTTATAAACTTATAAAAATAATTTTCTTATATTAAACAGATTCGAAATTATATTAATTGCTACTACACTTCAAAAGAAATAGGTTTATTTTTCTAAATAGTTTCTGCCATGTTTCTGGTGTCCTGCCTAATAAAAAATATTGAAGTACGCAAATGTACTAAAAATTTAAAAATATATGCAGAAAATATACAGATATTTAAAAAATATGAAAATATGTAAAAAACTTGCATACCTAAAATCTCCTTCTGTTTCTATGAGAGAAATTTATGTGCAGATCCGACATCTGCAGGATGTGCAGATAATAATATCCAACTTTATATAATTCCGATGCCTATGTACAATATTTACTAAAATTATTGAAATTGTTATTTTATTAATATTCTTTATTAATTGAAATTATCGCACTGCAAATGAATAGATCTACTGATTTGAATTCATATCAAAGAAGTTACAAATCCAAACACAAGAAAATTTCACAAAAACGAACAAAAGTGCTAGCTAACAGCACCAAGAATGGGTGTAATAGAAGCTCAAATGTATCGGCATGTTTAAAAATTTTTGAAAAAAATTATATTCAATGTTAAAATAAATGAGAAAATTTTATACTGTTAACTTTTCATTGGTTTAATGTTGAGGTTTTTCACATCATTTATTTATATGATGTATTTGTTCAGCCAATAAGTTTTCAGACATTCTAGTCTCTACGATATTTTCTATTGCAATTAAATATTAAAATTCATTTAATTTAATTTGATCACAATAATAAATACACGTTTTGATATTGAATTCAATTCAAAATCAAAATAAACATAAAGAAAATAAATAAAATATGCAGGTCTTCATCGCAACTTCTTTTTTGCTCAAATATACAAGAGAATAAAACAAATATAAAACAAAGTATTATTGACATCTCAAATCGTTCCTGCGCTCCTTGAAAGAAATAATCACAGCCATATATTTAACAAAATAAATAAATTGAAAATACGGAATCAGTAATGGAGACAGACTACAACTGTTCAACTTTAAAAGTTTTTCACTCATACGGGTCCCTTATAAACTGATTTTCGTTATTCGGTTGTAATTAAAAATTTGCAACTTCAGAAATATTTGCAAAAGTCCAGCAAGAAGAAACGAATGGTCAATGGTCGGTCGGTCGTAAGGCAGTACTTCTCAGCGATCAATAAAAAAATTAGTGTGTTTTAAAGGAAAAATAAAAGTAACAAGCACATAGTGCAGAACCTTTTATTTACGCCGGTTTTAAATCTCACATAAACAGGTTTTGACAAAGGGGGAGGAACCATATAATTTGTCGGCTCAGAGCACAATAAGCGCCACATAAATCAAAATGCTAAAATAATAAAATTATTTGCTTATATACGGGTTCTCACATATGTATGTAGGTGTTGCCTTCGCATATGTATGCTAATATAAAATGCATATCAAAATTAGTTACTTACGCTGCTGCAAGTAAGTAAGTCTCAGATATACAAGTACAGTACATTGTGTGCATATATTGTATGTGGCATTTTCATATATTTTAATATAAAAATATCTATTTGATTTTTATATCTTGCCCTACTACTACATAAACCCGTGTGCTTTGAAAGTTCATTCTACTAACGCTCGAGTTGTTAACGCCATTTCGAATATGCTTTATATACTTTCTCTTTGGATGTTATATTCTACTGTAGCCAATAGTCAACTTTGGTTTGTATATTTGATTTGCATTATATTTAAAATAAATTTTAATATTCAAAAGGGTTGAATTTTTTATATGTCAGGGGAAAATTCTCGCCTTCAATAGAACACTTCCAATTTTTCAAAATGAATTCCTTTACAATCTCAGCACAGCAATCCTTCCACGCGCTCAGCTAGGCAATATGTAAATTGTACCCCCTTTTATTCATTTTTTAGGTAGCGTACAAAACTTTACCCTAGTCTGTAAAAATTTAAATAAGTTCTATTCATAAAAAACGCCTTGCCGTAAAAAAGGGGTTGGTTCCGAAAGTGGTAACTATGTTCTGTGTTCTGCGTTCTGCGTTGTGTACGTGGTACGTAGTACGTGGTACGTGGTACGTACCCAAGGGGTTGTTTATATCAAATCAGATTGGAGCATTTCAAAAGCGTTGACACATATACAGCGCGTGGAAAGAATTTTTAACTTCTGCACGCAAACTCGGAGTACCAGAAACCAGAAGCCAGAAACCTATCATAAACCTACATAAACCTACATAAAGCAAATAAAATATATGCAAAATTGAATGTAATAACAGATTAAAATTATATGCACCATTGTGCAGCAAGGCGATGACACTTTTATGATAAATACTTTTTTATATACATGGCACTTGTGCTCACTTCACATATGGTATGTACAATATAAATTAAATGTGATGTATCTACACATAAGGCATTCTTGCTGCCAAGAAATTTGATAAGCGTTTATTATTTAAACATAAAGCATTATCAATAATGTTCATGGCATTAAAAAGACTTACGTAGCGATACACTTATCCATATAGCCACGTGCATGTTACCATATGTACTTGTATACGCGTATGCATACACCAGAAGGCGTTTATATATTTACACTAAATAAGTTTTATTTAATTAAAATTTAACATTATCGAATTTGGAGAACCGTATTGTACGGTAGGATAAAGTTATCTGCAATTTAATGATATCAAGTTGAATACTTATTGATTAAAGAAATATTTTAAAAATATTAATTAAATTTATTTACAGTGAAGTGTGAACAACCGCAGTTATTTTTTCTACTTTCCTAATTATAGTCACAATCACAAATACTGAAATAAATTTACTTTCTCTTTATTCACAGCAAATTTTTCAAACCGAAATTCAAGTCCCAATATTCATCAATGTCCTTTATTTCACTTCCACTTCCACTTCCACTGTCTCTCCTGTTATTGCCACATAATACAGTTATATTGATTTAGCTAATAAGTGGCACGAACTGCACGGACCATCTGCTCATCATCTCTGTTTCGTTGAGAAAGGTTAGGGTAACTTGGCTTCGCTATAGCCGAGTAGCCACTTGCTTTGTGTCACATATCCGTGATCACAATCCTTAAAATTTCAAATTTAATTTTCCAATTTATTTATTGTGGTGAATTTTTCAAAAACTTTAAAAAGATTTACTTTTTGAAATAGTATCGGATAATACCTAAATGGTATATAATAGATTTTATTTAATATATATGTTATGTACTAAATATATAGATAGATAACACAAAATATATAATATATAATATATATAACTCATAATATACTCTTGATAAACCAGGCAATTATATTCCAAGAAGTGTTGAAATTAACGAAATCTCCGAATTTTATATATGAAATATATAGAAATATATATATATAAATATATATATGTATACGATTTTGGGAATAAATTTTAAAATGATCGTTTTGGCAATATATTTACTCTTTGCACTAATTTTTTGGGTTTCAGTAACAAAAAAGTGAAAGAAACAACTATTAGGAATAGTGCTTCAACTGGGAGAACAAGTTAAGGGCTTGGAAAGAAGAGGTGCATTTTAGAAATTTTTTAATATTTAAAAATGTAAATCAATTCGGATCAGTCAGTCTATGTTGCAGAATATGTATAAGTGTATCACTTTATAAGAATATGACATGGGTGAATTTATAGTATTGAAAAAAGTATATACCAATTCGGATCAGTCAGGCTATGTTGCAGAATATGTTTCTTAAGCCGGTCAAAAAGAATATGGTGACCCAGTGGCAATTACTACTCCGTTTGATTGGATCTATTTTTAAAAAATATTTTAAAAAAGTTGGTGCAATTCTGATATTTGCAAATTCGCCAGACTATTTCCGACTTCTAAAAGTAAGAAAATGGTTAGAAGGAAAAAGTTGATCTCTAGTGAGCAGTTGTACTCTTCACGTAATGTTTCATTTTTAAGTTGACAAATCGTTGGATCAATTGATTTATTAAAAAGTGAATTAAGAAAATAAATTATTTAAAAAATAAACAAATAAAACAAAATTCTGTATTATTTTTTTCTAATCAGATATTGGCTTGCCATAGTAATTATTTAAGTCTACAATAACATATATATTATAATATGACTGGAAAATTTAAAAACATATTTTACAATTATTATATTATATATACTTGACTTAGTTACGTATTTAATGATTATTGTTAAAAGGGGAAATGAAAAAGTAATTGAATTGCTTAGGATTAAAGAAGTAATAGGATAAGGATATAACCATAATGTATTAAAATATTAGGTCAGAGTCGGCCACGCTTTGTGTAAACAAAGCATTTTTTTTTTGATGTGGAAACAAAGAGTTAAAAATGCAATACGCATCTTAAAGGGTTACCTTCGTAACTAGTGTCACGTGTTTAGCATGTACACACTTAAACAATCTCCGGCATGAAATCAGTCAATTTCGGATTTTTCAAGATAAGGAAAATCGATTTTTTATTTATTATGTGCTTATGGAGCAGACATTTAATGTACTTATCTTCAGCTTGTATTTCTTTTTAGAACCATCACTTTTGTCTAGAACACTCGTTTAAATGTAAAGTCAATTTTATAATAATAATATTTTAAAAATTAGCGGAATATTATAATAATTAAGTATATATTATGGTTCATATAATTTAATAAAAATAACAATAACTTCACATTTTACTATTAACTGTAAATAAAAAAATCAGTATCAGTATTAGTCACCTTATTTTTTGTCACACTTTTTTATCACATCGTTAACCAAATATTTATATCGTAGGTCAATAATTATATATAATATATTTAAATACCATATATTAAATTTCTATAATAGTTTAGCAATTGCAATGGATACATGTTTCGCATTATTAACTTAAATGTATTTTTTTTTTCATGTATAGGAGCACACAAGACAACATCATTGTTGTTGCAAAATGTTTTTTAACTTTTATTTTGTGCAGTGTTTTTTCAATTGAATTATGGTTTTTGTTCTCCTTTAATTCAACTAATTCTAAACTGAAATCGAATATATAAGTTATTATTATTATGACATGTTCAAGATTATATATAATTATGAATTGATTTAACATCTAAGAAGTTAGTCTATCTACAAAAAGTTTCTAGAATGTATAAGTTACGTTATGAAAAAATAAATAAATACATTTAATTAAATAAATCTAATGAAAATGCGCACAGCAGAAAAAACTAATAATTAGATTTATGTATTCTGTACGAATTCTATATTAGATATAAAATTAAAGAAATCAATATCAAACATATTTAAGTTTTCAAATGCAAACCGTTTTATAAGTCATATTGCATTTCTACAAAATTCATTCTATAGACCTTAACCTGCTAGCAATCCTAGCTCTGCATTACTATGTAAAGTAACACCGTCCTTCCATTATCGAAAAGACTAACCTATTTGGCTTTGTAGTTATGTGAAATAAATAAATATGAGGACGTGTTGGAGAAATTAAAACGAGCACAGCCTTCTGCCGAAACGATATAGTACAATGCGCTAAGGCAAATTAGCCAATTAGCGTTTAATATAGATGGTTACGTAAAATGTTGTACCCCAATAAAGGATATCTGAAGTTTCTTTATAAAACGGAATATCTCTTGGCGGGGGAATTGAGCACGTTTTCCTAGTGAAGGGAACTCTTATGTAATAATATTGGTGAGTTCTATTATAAAACTATTCTATTAATAATTATAAATATTAATACTATATATTAATATTATAATACTATTAATATTTAAAATATAATACTTATGTTACATATATATAAACTATAATATTTATACTATTAATACATGAAACTATAAAAAAAATAAAAGAACAAAGTATAGTTACAAATTCGAACTATCTTAAAGTTTTACTACAATAATTTGAATAATCTACCACAGGTGCTTAAAAAATTGAGAAAATTTGGGAAAATCTGTGATATGGGTACGCAATTACAATTAAACAATAACTGGATATAACATAATATATAATTTAATAACAATCAGATGTCACTTTATTCCATTTCGTTTATGAAATTGGAACGTCAAATATTCTCTTTGCTTTGATCGGCCTATCATAGACTACGAAATTATGGATGAGATCCAATATAAACCCACATGTGAGTCATATCATCACTCAAATGTTAAAGTATGCCTTAATGAAATTTTTAACTATTTTTATATAGGTGACTCGCATATATGGAAGCTAAGTGTATTAAGTAATGCATGCAGGAAGTACAGGTACAGGAAACTGGGCGTTTAAGAAACTCTGCAACATTTTCACTGTTTCTGTCCGGCTATCTTAGTTACTCGACTAAAATTCTTTGAAAGTATTAGTTTTCAGAACCTGGAGTTCACTGCGGATATTGAAGCGAATTATCTCTTAAAATTTGCTCATGGTACACTAGTAAAGAGTATTATCACATAATTTAAAAAAACCGAACTTTTTATAGTTAGCCCAAGCAGATTTGTGCGTGATTTTAGTCGACCTGTTTTATATACCTATTTGAAATTGGCTACCAAAAGAATTGCAATGTTTAGGTGACTCATAAAATTGATGAAAAATGTTTCTATGGAAGTTCTGTTTACGAATTACTATTGAATCAGAACGAAATCGATAATGTCGGTTAATTTGAATTGATGAAAAATGTGATGATGTTCTGTGTTTGGTAGGATTGCTAGAGTATTATTACTGTTGTTAACAATTAATTCAGTTGACACAAGAAATTGAGAAAACATTGATTTACAGAACAGGTGTTATATTTCAACATGAAAACACAAGCCCATACACATTGATAATGACACCACAAAAATTAAATGCCATCGATATGGATGTTTGAATACACATACTACAAACTCCGGATATTGCACCGGTCTATTATTTGCACTATGTTCTGAATGTGGAATAGAGTAGATGATGGTAGAAAAATTATAATGAAAATGTATTAGGAAAATGAAAATATTATTAACTTCATCTAAAAAGCGTTGGATCCAGTATAATAAATTCATGGCAAATGCATAATCATGACAGTAAATGTTGGTCAAATAAGAGCAATATAGTATATTTTTTTTTAACTTTTTTCTTAACAAATTGATTGCATCACGAGCTGTGCGATATGTTTTACTACTTCGTTTGTACCATACATCGTATAAGTGGATATCATAATGCTGGAAACATCAGTTATCGTGTTTCTAGAGAGTGCTTCATTGAGAGTAACAGTCTATATTAATGAATTCATATCTGTTCCATGTGGATATTCTGCACTCAATATGCTTCATTTTTGAAGATGATTTTTTGTTAAAACGGAAAAATAATTATTCTGTTTCAAGGTATTCTAAAGACTATTTCGCAAAACAATGGTAAGTTGATTGAGGTTATTGGATCAACTGAATTTTAGACCTCTGTTCTATAAAATGATCTATATGTGGGTGAAGGGTAAGAACACCATCTAATTATTTTTTCTCAATTACTATCTATACTCAGTTTTACACTATTGATTTTTATTGATCAACTGAATTTTAGACCACTGTTCTATACAATGTTCTATATGTGGGTGAGTGGGTGAGAACACCATCTAATTATTTTTCCTTGATTTCCATCTATACTCAGTTTTACACTATTGATTTTTTTTAACCAGTGTGAGAATGTGTACGTTTTGAAAAGAATTTAAATGAATTAAGTAATGCTCTAATAAAATAATAGAAATACTAATAAAATAGTAAAGTAAATAAATAAAATAGAAATAATTTATATTAAAATTTGTTAAGATTTTATTTATTTATTTTTGATGTATGACATTTTTTCCAAAATATTATTAAATAATGTGTTTTCGCATACGATCATTTATTAAAGAGAACTGAGTCTATGAACTCTAAACATATTTAAATTTGAAACCCTTTGTTTCCTTCTATATGTACTCTCAGTCTTTGGCGTAGTCAAGGGACTTCAGTCATACTGTAAGTGTTGCTGAAATCAGATATAAATGTATTTGTTTATAAAAGTTTGAAGTTTATGAACCATATATATAATGGTAGGTAGGCCCACTTGAACACAAATAATGGCTCGTTGTGGCACCACATGGAAAAAGCGATGTTCGTATATAGATAAGGTGATCAGTATACGACCAACGCCCAACAGAGACGCAACGACTCCCCCATTAGGTGAAGGAAAACCAACACGTCAGTTCTATAAATCTGGCCAGATCTTTCACATTGTAGAATGACAGCTCAGTCAGATTGGTCAGAAAAGGGGCCCCCAAGATTTTTGAACTTCTTCTGGCTGAAGATGGGCACTAACATATGAGATGGAACACAGTTTCCTCCTCGTCCTCAGAGCCACAAACGCGACAAAGGTCATTATAAGGAAGACCTAGTCTCATAGCATGCCTCCCTATTAAGCAGTGAGCTATCAGCACCGATACTGTAATACTGAGCAGATCTCTCTTTAGTTGGAGCAGATATATATAATACTATAATAAAAATTGTATTTGTAAATTTTTTTTAGAATTCGATTACAATTCGAAATAACGACAAATTATACGTAATATGAGACAACAACACTTTTTTAACTTATGTTTCACTTTATGTGAAACTTAAAGAAACTCCTTAATTTTTTTTTTATTAATCTACTTCTTAACAATACCATCCACTGATGGTAAATCTCAGTCATTTTGGCATTCTTTTTAAAGAGATTAATAATAAATTTGGGACTTTATTTGCTTATTGCAACTATACAAACTTCTTTTCTTACATATGTACATATGTATATACTCGTATTGTTCGCAAATACGTTATAAAAAGATACATACGCAGAATATCTAAATTATAAAAAATATCTGCAGAATTGCACCCAATAATTTCAATATTTTTTATAGGAAATCAGACGATCACACATTATTCTATAAGTATAAATTTTTTTTTCAAAAAAAAAAGAAAAAATAAAATAAAAAATAAAAGTGAAGCAATGGAATGTGTGCTACCTTAAAAAAGAAACATATTTTTCTTGGAAATTTTCCCATATTTTTTAATGCAGATGTTCTTTGAAAAATCTGGTAAAAGTTAACCCAAAGGGGTGATATTTCCCTTTCAGTTACTATTTGAAAATAAATATATAAGAAGAAATCTGACAAATTCAACCCTATTTTGCATGCTTTATAAACAGATGTTTGTTTAATTTGCACTGCGTTTTTGAGAGTTTCTATTTGCCTATGTTCATATGCATGAGCGTACAGAATTTTAGATACTTTTGCTGATATTAGGATGAAATTTTGCGTGGATTAAAAGTGCGGAAGAAATAGGAGAAATTTAACGTAAAAATAACAGCGTTTAAAAAATTAAAAATGAAAAAGACATACATACATACATACGTATATATATATATATATATAGAGATTGAGATTACAATTATTTTGTATATATTGAAATCGTTACGATTTTGACTTTCGTTTTTTATGACAATTTGAAATTTGAAATATATTACTTTCAGTTTTGGTTGGGGGAGTTTGTGCTCTCGTTCGGTGTGACAGTCATTTCCCAATGATTTAAAAAAATTTTAAATATCAACAAATCATCTTTGTAGATCACCAAAAAAAATGAGCGGAAGACTTGGAAACCGAATCGAAAGGATGCGAATTTTAAGAGACACGTTGACAGCGCGTGCGCACACCTTTTCAACAATCGCTTGTTTGATTGAGGGATATCATAAAAAATTCCTTTCTCCCCTTAACCATATATCTATTTTTCCTTTCAATATATATACAGGAACATACAGGAACATCTAGATGGCTGTTCAAACAATGGTAGCTTTACAGTGTACGCACGTATAAATATTTTTTGCTTTCGCTGAGTGAGATAACATACTTAAGTGAACCAGTGAATGCAGCGTGCTATGCATGCGCAACTCTTAGGTGCCTTATTTTAATCCACAACCACATGTATGTTTCACAACATAATGGGTTACGGATAACTTTCGGAACAGCGGCAGCATCGAGTTCGGTTAAAGGAGTTGCCTTGCCGTGCCGTGCCGTGCCTTGCCTTATAACTAAATGAAAGTGATATTGATACTAGGCATTGTGTTCTGTTACAAAGCCATGTAACAACTTATCAAGGGTTGATTCCTTTTTTTTTTTTGTTTATATCCTAAATGTGAAATAAATTCATTATGTACAATTTATTGCATTTATTTCCTCGTCCTGATGAAATGAAACTAAAGCGCCAGTTGCTAACGTTTAACATAAATGATTAGGAAATAAATTAAATGAAAATTATAACATTTTTTTTCGGTGCATTTATGTATTCCGCTATTCTGCTGTATATGCAGTTTTCGAAAGAACTTATACGGTATAATAGACATACGAGTATCGTATGTCAAAAATTTGTACAGCAAATGTAAAATAAATCTGGTACATGGGATTATAATTTAAAATTTTTAATAATATATAAGGTATATATTATTACCTTCTTTCAAATTTTTATATTATATTTATACTATATTTACTTTATCTATATATATAAAATCGTTTGTTCGTCTGTTCGTTACTCAATAACTTTTTAATGACTTAACTAATCTTCGTGATACTCTCAGATCATATTTATATAGTTTTTAGGCGTAACATAGGCTTTTAAAACATTCGATATTAGTTATAATTTTAACATAAATAAAACAAACGCTATTAACATTGTTTAGGCTTTATCCTTAGAACTATGCGATTAAATTCTAAATATGGATCGCTTCTGTCATGTATAAATCTGACAATCTCTTTATCTACACAGATATGGAAATAGCAACAAATATGATTACTCAGCGGAGCAGGGAAATTAATTACAACAACGTTCGTCGGTTCAGCTAGTATATTATAATAAGTAACTAAGTGTTACTTATTAACAATTTAAGTTTTAAATAATCGACCTTAAGTCCGATTTTTTAATTTTGTTTTTTATTCAACAATATGTCTCTATTGAATCCTTTTTATTTAAAGCCTAACACTAAGTTTAAGAATCTTAAAAACTAATGACATAGCATTACAAATTATCTTATATATACAAATTAATTCATACGATTTCATATCAGGGTTTTAAAAATAAATTCTGTTTTTATTGATATAATTTTTAATGTTATTTTAGTAAAATATTAAATATTATATTAGTTTAATATTGTTTAGTATAATAATATATAATAAAATAATATATATTATATATAAATATATAATAATATATAATACATATAAATATATTAAATAAATCCTGCAAAGAGCTCAAGCAAAGATCTTAAGAATGATGACTGGTGCACCCTGGTCTATCAGAAATGAAAACACACATTTCGATTAATAGTTCCGATGGGTAAAGTAGAATTCGAGAGAATAAGGCAGAAACACATTTCAAATCTTGAAAACCATGTGAATCCGCTGGCTAGACCTCTTGCTAATATGACTACTTTCTCTAGACTAAAACGGAACGACAGATCCGCCATCCTACTTTCCTAATGATCATCCTGATTAATTCAACATATACACCGTGATATCTGATTAATAAGCCCTGGCTACTTATTCCAAGGCCCCTTGAAATAATTTACAAATCATTATATGTATCATTATAGTATGTTTATATAAAATAATTTGTAATGTAATGTTATTAGTCTTTAAGATTCTAAAACTTATTGTTAGGCTTTAATTTAAAACGATTCAATAAAGACATATTGTTAAATAAAAAAATTTAATTTATAATATTCCGTCCAAAGACTATTATTATTTAACTCTTACCAATGACTGACTTCAAAGAAGTTTCCTTCTAATCTCTAAACTCATTCATGAAATTTTGCAGATTGGATTAACCAATCAAATTATATCTTCTAAAATTCATAAGAATATTCTACAAGCCTCTTTATCTCCATCCTATAAGATTGGAGCTTCTATTTTTTTAAGCGTCTCGTAAGCGTCTTTAGCTTTGGCGTCAATAGCCAGATGACGAGATTCATATCCAATAGTATTTGGACATCTCATTGGACAAGTATTTCATTTCAAACCGATATCTTTGGATATAGTTTTGAAAATAAAATTTTGGAAGCAATATTGCCACAAGAACCATAGGCATTAAGCCTGAATGTATTTGAATACACAAACGCGCGTAGGCGTTGTGAGATATTTTAATGCGCACTACTTGGATGCGCATACTTAAGGTACGACAATTATATATAAAGACAAAGTGCCATTATACTAATACAGGGTGCTAACATACATACTACAATGTATAATAAAATAAATTGAAAATTATTTTAAGAGGCCTCTGTATGAGTAGTCAGTGTTTATTTACCAGATATCACAGCGCATAAGTTGAATTATATAGCATAGTTTTCAAGAAAGTAGGATGGTAGGTCTATCAAGAGGTCTAGCAGTTTCACATGGTTTTTAAGATTTGAAACATGTTTCTGCCTTATTCTCTCGAACAAGTCTAGTTAAATTAAATTTATTGAAATATATGTCGTATAAGAATTATTTGTTTTTATATTATATTTATTTTATTTATTATATTTTTTTTTGTGGAACTTATTTTTATCATTTTATTATTTTATTATAAATACATAATATTATATCTATATAATTTCACTGCGAAATTTCTTATTTAATTTTAATGTTAGCTTATGTTGTATAATATTATTTTACTTTATTTCATCTGATTTAATTAAACTTTATATAGTTAAATTTACTATAATTACTTTAAATTTATTTCATATATTATTTCAATTATAATAATTAATTAATTTTTTGGACTCATATTTCAATGAAATTTAATTTAGTCGGACTTAAGGTGGGTTATTATTAATTTTTTAATTATATTTAATTATTTTGCAATAATTAATAATAAATAACAAATTAATTATAAGTAGGAATTACTTAGTTATTGTTTACTTAGTTATGATTTTAACATCATTTTGGACTGCTCGTAGACCATCTACACAAAAATAAAAAATATTTTTAAATATTAAATTAAATTCTACGTTATTTTATTTTATTTTATATTATTTTATTTGTTTTAAATTTATATTGTAATATAATGTTTCTTTTTATTTATTTTTTATTTTATTTTATTTTTTTTTGAAATAATATTTTTTTGTGATTTTATTTTGTTTTTATTTCAATAATTTTCTTTTTTATTTTATAAAATATTATTTTCCTTAGTTTAAATCAAGTTTAGAAGAGCAATTGAAGATTACTTGTCTCATGCGTAATTTATGAATGGATTATGCTTTCATAGGGCGTAGTTCCAATTCTACTCCTATCATTTAATGCTCTAAAATCTTAGCCTGTTTGTTTACTTCAGAAGTCTAGTTTTTATTTTCATTTTTATTATATTTTATAATTTAACTTAAATTAGTTAAATTTAATTAAATTTAATTCAATTTTTTTTTTTCATTTAATTATATTAATTTAATTCAATTAAATTGTATTAAATTAAATTTAGTCTAATTTTATTTAATTTCGTTCAATTAATTTTAATTAAATTAAATTTAATAAAACTCAATTTAATTTAATTTGATATAATTTTAAGTACTTAAATTCAATGTATTTTAATTTTATTTAAATTGATTTAATTTAGTTTAATTTATTTTAATTCAATTTAACTTTATTTAAGTCAATTTAATTTAATTTAATCAACTTTATTTAATTTAATTTAATTTTAAGTTGATTAACTTAATTTAATTTAGGTAATTAACTTAATTAAATTAAATTAAATTAAATTTAATTTAAAATAAATTATTTTTTTAAAATAATTTTTGATTAAAATAAAATAATTTAATTTAATTTAAATTTTATGAATAGGTTTTTTCGAACAGTTGTGAACTACAACAACAAAAATTTTATTTTTTATATTATTTTTATTAATTGAATTTTTGGCTGAGTATACAGCTGTTTCGAGTATTGCCAAATACCCATCATCAGTGGTCTTGGAAATAATTCTTGTATTTCATTATTCATTATTCGAATTCTAAATTTTATTTAATTAAGTTTTTTTAATGGAGTTTAAATTTATCCGATTGCCGTGATCATTAAAGGTTTAACGCTAAATTTACTTGGTTAAAAAGTATTGATTGGATAACCCAATTAACGTTGCTTTTTATTTATGTTACAATTTGTTTTAATATTAATAAATTATCTATAAATGACGCTATTTATTATTTTCCATCTAATAATAAATAATTGTCTCCACATTATACAAAATAATCTATATAAAGCACATTTAACCATTATTGGCTCAAAAGTTAAAAATAAAATATGAAGTACTATAGGACGATAAAATGTTTAATGCTTACTTCCATTATGAAAGATATTAGGGACTACATATTCTCGGTTAATTATATTTTACCAAAACTAGTCGATTTAATCTTGTTAAATCAAAAAACTTGAAAAAAATTGTTTACATAAAATTGAGTTAAACGTGTTAAATGAAATTCGTGTAAAAATTTTTAAAGTGACATGTGCTTCAATGTTTGTACGGAGCGTAGAGATAAGAACATTCTACCAAGAAATATTTCTTCCAGTAATATATTCGGCCCCATTTATATCTAATGGTATCATTTAATTTACTCGAACATTTTATCATTACTGTGTGCAGAGCTGATTGAATTAATATTCTGTTTAGTCTTTCCTCTAATAGGTTTCTACAACTGTTCGCTACTGTCTTTAGTAGTGGGAATTGGTTTTATTAATGTGGAAGACATAAGATTACAAAAAAATTAATTATTTTTTGTAAAACTGCGGCAGATACAGCAAAAAACCGATATAGTTTTGTATGTGAAAAAACTAATATTATTTTTTGATTACTCTGACATTATTTTAATATTGTTTCTAGAAATGAATCTTTCTAATACATCACATAACTATATATGTCTTCCAGCTGGTTTCACAGTCTACTCAACTAGTTATTTCGAGTCTTCTCTGGAATTCTCACAGACATGAATTGTGTATAAACATATTAACTATTAACTTGACCTGCTACTCTAAATGATTTAGAAGTTCAATGAAATAATTATTCTAATGATTATCGAAAGAATAATGCTTTAGTCCGTTTTCAGTACAAAGGAAGATAATGCAATTAGATTAGTATTAAATTTTCTGTAAGGGGTATTATTTTTAAATAATTTTATTGTTATTATTGTTTCTGCTGCTCAGTTATAATCAAAGTTCGGTCACTAAGCCCAGAAGAGCATGAGTAGAGCAGAAGCTTACTTAACCCTAAGGGCGTAAAATTTTATTGGAGTAGTAAATATATTATAAATTTAGCAGTGAAAATGAATTGTTACCTTAATGAATGTAAAGTCTTGTTTATGACAGTCCTGATTATGATATTGATATCTGGGACATATCTAATCAGTAAAATAGCTGAAAAGTAAGGTCACACTTGCGTTTGTCTAGGTTAAGGGATCAAGAGAGCTGGATACAATCAACCTCAAAACATTATTAAGGCTTACTACTTAGGTTGATGATTGTGAATATAAAGTAAGTCTCCTATTGGTATCCTTACACACTCAGAGGTGTATGAATTTGATTACTCTCATAATAATAATAAAATGTAAGTTTTGTTTATGTTCTTAGTGGTATTGCAGTATATTATTTAGTAATAACCGAATACTGGTTTGTTCTGCACTGTTCCTTCTGTTTATTAGTATAAATTCTATTAAGAAAAATCAGTTAAAATTATTAAGATGGCCTATGCTTTCTTTTACACTTAATAAAGGCCTTGTTTTATCACTCGTACCATTCTCGTCTCTAAGAATTGTGGAACAGGAAAGATGAAACTCACAAAAAAGAGTGATACGTTTCGGACATATTGTACATAAAGTCAAATTATATTTAAAATAGATTTAAAATAAATTTAAAATAGATTTAAAATAGATTTAAAATAAATTTAAAATAGATTTAAAATACATTATAAGAGTTTGTTTGTTATAGGTAGCTTTTGTAATTTTGGAAAGCAATGCAGATTTTAAGTTTAAGTAATTCTTAAATCACTTTAAGGTTGTAAAGCATCATACAACACAAATATAGTAATAGGTTCGTTTCAATAGTACTATACACCAGTTCATACCACGGTAGTCGTCGTGGTTAATATTCACATCTCGTATTTCAAATAAATGAACCATAATCATTTTTATTTATCAGAACTAACTATTTCCAAAGTTTTGCTTTCAAAGTTTATAGTTTGTCTCAGAGTTCTGAAATTCTAAAGAGAACTCTAATATTCTCTTCAAATAAAGAGGTCAGCCCTAAATATGTATCTCGGCAAAATGCGCAGTTATGCGGAGTTAGAGACGTTGGAGTATCGTTGGAGTATTGTTGAGCATACGATATCGAATCAAAAAAACATTATAGTGTCATAAAATATCATAAAATATCATAAAAATATCATAAAAATCCTAATTACAATTTTTGTTAAATTTATTTAAAGAGTACCAGAATAAAAAATGCGAAATTTAACAATTGTAGCGTATCTCTTAGTTTTAAAATATCTATCCAAGAAATGATTTAACGTATAGAAAATTAAAACTAATTATTTAAAATTTTTTGTTTATTATTAATAAATTAATTTATTTCATATATATTGACGAAGATATCAACGTTTATATTATATAAACAGTTTCAAGCGGTAAGAAGTACTAAATATCTCATTCTGAAACGTTTTGCTTAAGCTCTGATATATAGATGTAAAAAATAAATAGAGTATCCTGATAAGATTTATTTTATTATTAATATAAAAAATTTATATTTTACCTGGAAATCAGTAAACTATTCTAAAATAATAAATACATTAATTATAATTTTTTTTACATCAAAAATATTTTTTCTTTTTGGTACCTTAATAATATTGTAGCACCTAAAGATGTACCAATCTAGAGACGTTGTGCCGTAATTTTTTATCAATATGTTAAATAAATTAAATAAAATAATAATGCAAACTTTTTGATATATTGGTGATAGCTGTACGAAATAGGTTTCAAATATTTTGCTAATATGTTCTTATTTAGTACCTTCTGCTCAAAAAGTATCCGGATTTTGTATATTAGTTCTCTTTAAGTAATGGACCTTTTTCAAAAATTTTTTAGTTATGTTTTTTGTTATGTTGGTACATCCTTTCTTGACATATGGTACAAATTTAAGCTCCATCTGTCAATTAGTTTGTTTACAGCAGCTATTAATGTGAAACTACCTCAAGTTCATTTAGCGATTTTTACTATGGAAAATACTTATTGTACGCGATTTTTTGACCAAACACGGCACCACTGTCATCGCTCAGGCACCATATTCACTAGATCTGGATCTGTGCGCCTTTCTCCTGTTCCCGAAACTCAAATTCCCCCTTTGTGGTAAGCGTTTTGAGTCGATTGAATTGGTATAAGAGAATTCGCTGAAGGAACCAAAAGCCATACCTTCACGGGCCTACGAAAATTGTATGGAAGATTGGGTTAAGCGTTGGCATATGTGTATGGCTTTAGAAGGAGCATATTTTAAAGAAGATAAAATAAATTTGGGATAAAAATTAAATTTTTTGGTTTTATTCACAAAATCCGATTACTTTTTGAGCAGAAGGTAATTCAGAAATATTTAAAAGTATAGATTTAGATTGAAATTAAGATTAAGATTGTTTTCATTTCACAGATTTTTAGCACTCACAGATTTTGATGAGGAAAAAGGATTTAGAGTGTTGAATAAGTGCAACATTTTAAAAAAATTTTTGAAACAAGAGGAAAACTTGACAAATGCTATAAAGACCTCACCACCACATGAAATGGTTCAAAATTGGTTTACCAAGTTCTGTCGTGAGCATTTGCACATTAAATATGATGAGTTACCAATACGCCAAGATGAGATAAAAACTCCGAATATCCTGATAAACTGCCATAATGTAACAATAGAAGATTGACAAATAAAAAAATGATTCCTAATGTAATAAAATTTTAAAGTGAATGCGTTGATAACATATAGTAGGAACATTTTTTGTTTGTTTGAGAATATACCTATATAATAATATTTCAGTGACGTGTGTAATTGTTAAAGAGATATAAATACTTTATTATAATCCAGGAATGTTAAAGCTGACGAAATAGTGGACTCGTTCTAATGTATGGGGTCTAAAAAAGCAAAAACAACGTCATCATTTGGAAAAGTAATGATTTTTCCTTTTTTTTTGGAATGATACAATTGTGTTTAACTACCTTCACAAATGTCAAATCTGAGTACTACTTTAATCCACATTCAATCGTGGAGGAATCATCTGCTAGATCACTAGTATTAACTCGATATGGCCATTTTTGACTAAACACGTATGACATTTAGGCGCATAAAGCCTCGTCACTGTGACCAAAACTAAATCCATATATCTCTTATTCTCAATTTTTTAATTAGCATTGAAATTAACAACATTAAATTTCAGGGTCTCGTTGAATTATTCGAATAAAAATATGTGTATTTACATATATTTTGTAGACAAATAAGTTATAATGAATATAACATCAGTCTAAAAATTTGCACTTAAATATATCACATGACTATTCTTAACATTTAGTGAAATTTATTATTAAAACGAACTGTACACAGTGAATTGAATTACATGAAATAAGTACGTAATGACAACCAAACTTAATGAGAATTATAAAGCAAAAAAATGTTACTTGTGAAACTAAGTTCATGTGCACTTTACATGTGGGGTGTAAATGTTTTATTTTCACATTATATTTATTTTTAAATTTAAAAAAATGATTTCATGCAAAGAAGTTGCATTCAAATTTGAACTTTCGCTTTTCAAATTTATTGTTATTTCAAGGACCTAGAAAATTTCTATTTCTTATTGGATTCCATTTATTGGATTCTATCCGCTTTCAGCTCTCTATATGAAAAGCTGAAAGCGGACGTGTAATGAAAAATACAAGTCCTTTCGTATGTCACTGCATCTATAAGTAACGTTCAATTGTATATATTTAAATAATATTTAATTTAAAAAAAAAATGTCTTATAAAAAAAAGTTGTAATAATTATTACAATATTAATAACAATATATAACTAAAAGTTTAAAAATCTATTAATATTCTGTGCAGAATTTATATTATTTTCTAAATCATTTGGTTTCTTATTTAGAAAAAAAATTTTTTTTTGTCTTAAATAGATTTGAAATTAACAATAAGTTTATAAATATTAATATTAATTAATTATTATTAAAATTTTTATGTAAGCCATATGATTGTATAATATGATATAAAATAAGTTTATCTTATATTACAAGCCTCATTTCAATTACTTGGACTAAGTTACATTGAAACAAATGTTGGACGATTTACTATAGACGAAACTTATACTTTGCTACTCATTAACAAAGAGAATGGGCGTTACTCCTTCTGGTTACTTAATTCTAATTAAAGGATGGAAGCTCACTTCTATGATTTGTTTTTTTAAATATGTTTTTGAATGTATGGAAACATTTTTTTATATTTTTATTTCTAATTAAAGGACCTTTGAAATTGAAAATGGAGACCATTGAACTCGTAAATGAATTCCAGTATCTGGGGAGTATTGTCTCTGAAAATGGAGGTACAGCGCAAGATGTGATAAGAAGAATAAAGAAAGCTCTGGGCGCTTTTATAAGGCATCGAAAAGTGTGAAGCTCTTTAAGCTGAGAGTTTTTGTCAACCGCTGTCTCTTCAGAACAAATGTAAGGATCGGGCATACACTTTGAAAGGCTCCTACTGAAATTTGTCAGCAGACGTTTGTGTACAACGCGCAAGGTAGCGGAGGAAGAGGTCGTCCAAAAACTACATGAAGAGGGTCAACGTTAAATGAAACGGAAGAAGTATAGGAAGAAGTATATACTATGCCCAGTGTAAGAGGCTTCACGAAATCATTGACGTCGAGCAAGGCTTATTAGTATTAATATTAATTAAAGAATAGAACGTCAACTCTATTTTCTTTTTTAAATAGTTTTTTTTTTAAATGGAGATATACTTTTTATTTAAATTCAATTGTATTATTAAAAGAATTGTTAAATCTAGAAATCCTTGTTAAAGTAGTCTATATGTATTTACACTTAAACTTTTTACTTGTTTATTCCTACATATGCGAAACTTTTATGTACTTAATTAAACTTATATATCCCATATCAAATGTCATACACACATTTTGAAAGAATAAAAAAAATATTAAAATAAAAATTAAAATATTCACATATTCACATATTAAATGCGGTGGGTTAAATGTGAGTAAATCTAATTAGGCTTATATTGAACATCGTATTATCACAATCACAATTGGGTGTGTCAATTGCACCCCAGTTGCAGACCAACGCTCCATATCTTCAATGAGTTGCGCGCAGACGATAAAGTCTCACCCATGTCTTGGTCCTGCACGCGACAAAAGTAATTACTGTAGGCACATTGCGTTCCAATCTACAAGTACACATTGCGTTACGCAGGTCCTTCCCTTTTAAGGTCATTCATTTCAACACCGCAAATAATATCGAGTATTGGCAGCAGTAATAGTTAACTTTCGGTATTTAGAAAGTAAGGGGTTTGTGTTGACGTGCCATATTATAAATATATATTTTATATAAATAATGTAATAAGTTTGGTAAATAACATAAATATTAATTTTAATTGAATTGCTTAGTATAACATATATCTCTGATAGAAGTGAACAGTAATAAAACTTCAAAAAATAAATAAATTTATTTATTAATTTGTGAGTTAAAATTAAAATTAATTAAGAATAAGAATTTGGATGAATTATTTTCTGAACAGTCTTAAAATGTAAATTTTTATTAATTTTATTGATATTAGAAGACGTTCCAGTTACTCTATTGCCTATTGTACTGTACTTTCAATCGTATTAGAATTGATTTTTTACTAATAATTTTTTTTTGATTTTCTAATTAGATTACATATTTTCTAACCATATATAAAAAGTACAAAATACTTGAGTATTCCAATTGGATTATCTTTTGTATCTATTCGGAAAAATTGTGAATTCAAATACTTTTGTACTGTACATTTTTATGTAATTTTTATGCAATTGTAAATGCAAAAAATATTTAAAATTAATGTCCTTTTATCAGTAACAAACAGCCCAAAACTATGCTATTCAAATTTTTATGCGGAAATGAGGAAAAAGTCATAATGAGCACTCAAAATCAAGGACCAAAAATAATAATTATTTAAATGACTTAAAAAAACAAAAAAAAAATATATAAAATGTAATATAATATAAAAATATAATATAAAGCAAATTAAATTATCATTTTTTGAATTTAACCCTAAAAGACATATTATAAGATTTATTAGTTGATTTTTGTTTTGGTTTTCAATATTAATTATTACAGTCTTTGGTCAAAATGACAAACATCATAGATATATCTGCGTATATTCTTTACGGATTTATGGAATCCAAATTTAGGGAACATCAAAAAAATCCTACAGACACATGATACAAAGACAGCAGTCAGAAATATTTCGCCAAATTACAAACACACCATGGTACATTCCCAACAACAACATACACAAGGACCTCGGAATAACAACTATAAACGAAGAAATAAAACTTTTCAGCCAAAAGCATCAATAAATAATTTCTGCACATAAAAATAATGAAATTAACTCACTTCCAATAAAAGAACTTACGAAAACTCGAAGACTCAAGAGAACATGACCCGTGGATCTTGTTTAAAATAATATCTCCAACTAACTCGACCTTATTATTGAATAAGTTGTCGAGTATTTAATGTTTTCTTACTATAAAACAGAAGTACAAATAACAAAAAAAAATAAAAAAAAATATACAAAAAAAAATTTAAAAACAAATAAAAAAAAATAAAATATTTAAAGATTAACAAGAGATTCTAATTCCATTTGCGTCGTGATTTATCAAGGAATTTTAATATTTTAAAATTGTTAATATTTTAATTGTAACAATTCACAAAACAATTTATTATATTTATTATTCTATATTGTAATAATTTATGCCAATATATGCACCAAACACAGAAAAAGAGTTTACTAAAATCAATCAATCAGGCAATCAGACTTTACTTTGACTGTTAACTGCTCTTCCCACACCCCAAAGAAAAGAATTAAAAAAAGGATTTTCAATGGTAGTTATCAAACGAAGATATTAATAGCAATCGAAAAGAATTATATTGTAGTAATTCTAGAGAACCGCAATAGAAATGAATTTCATAAATTGAAGGAGCATTGGAAACAAAATAATATTAAACTCCAGAAAAATTTGCGAATATAAAAGTTAAGTACGGCTTTGGGTCAGTTGGTTAAGGTGCGCTGACTCTGAGATTCAAATTTGGCAGGACACAAGTTCGATTCCTGGTACTTGCAATCTCAAAAAAAATATTTCCGAATAATTAATTACAAGAATTATTTCCAAGACCACTGATGATGTCAGCCGAAAATTCAACTAATTAAAATAATATGAAATAAATTTTTGTTGTTGTTGTTCACTACTGTTCGAAAAACCTGTTTAATTTTAATGGACTAAAACTGATATACAACTTTAGTTATCTAATAAAATCGTATTTGTCATATTGACTTGACTTTATTTTAAAACCCCTAATTACTTACCAAGAGTTATTAACTTTTTTATTAAACAGAAATATAGACGATTGGGGTCATGTTATACAGACAGTCATATGATGAATGGTCAGGAAAATTTTTCACTCCTTTTAGTCATGACTTAAAATCCTATTATTCAGAAAGCACAATAATATTATTACTTTTGTACTTTTACTACTATTATTAGTAATACTAATACTAACAGTTGAATTTCAAAAAATTTTTTTTTCCAAATGTGCCCCAAAAAGTTTATTTTTATTTTATTTTATTATTTATTTTATGTTATTTAGATTCAGTATTAAATTTTAGTAGGAAATAATAATTTTCCAGATAGCATTATTTTTTAAAATTTTTTATAATATTTTTCCGCCCGCAAAACACATCAACCACATGCGTAGTATATTTCCGATGAATGAATTTTCAAAGAAAAGAATACAAAAATTCTTATATATTATATTTGATTCCGATTTGTAATAAAATTTTACATAATATCCAAAACTTAGAGGACGGCATTGTCCTTACAAGTATTTTTTAAAAATTTATTTATCCTTTACCACTTAAACACATACACACAATTTTTCAGTAAAAAAAAAGGACGAACATGCCAGAAAAATTTTTATTTTTATTTCTGATTCGGATTAACCAATAATTTCTGCTTAAAAAATAAATATTTCCAGTGTGGAATTGTTTTTAGAAGTATTTAAAAAAATTAATTTATCGGCCACCTTCCACGTCACTCATACACACCATAATATCTTTAAATCTGTTTTACACAAAAAGTGACACAAAAATGTTTAATTTTTTTTTTTAATTAAAATTATTATTAAGATCTACATAAAAATTAAAATTTATAGAACCTTATTGTTTTCGCGTTATATAATGACCTATATACATTTGATAAAAAATGTCACCCTTTTTTTTAGAGTTAGTAGTAGTATCTGATTAACCACCATGTTATGTTCCTAGTAAATCAATTATTTATATTCTATATTAAAAAGTTTAAGATCTATGTCACTTCATATGGAAATATAAATTTTAGGCATAAATGACCTATGCCTGAATGTCATATCACCTTCTTATTTTGCACCAATGAATTGGAGACATAAAATTCAGGACACTCAAATTGATATATACAAAATAAAAATAAAATCTATCTACACTCACTAGAACACTTTTTCTATATTCTATATATATATCTTTCGTTATGTTGTGAGGATATGAAGGATGACAGCAATAGTGAGATTGCGTATGGTCAACTGACAAGGTCTAAACGCTATTTGTACAAACGCAGTATTTTCTTCGATATCTTATATACGTCGCAACGACCTTGGTAACTAGTCTTTATCTAAAATATCAAAAGTTAGAAAACTGTAAAGTACCACATAGGGTCAGAATATATCCAGGTTTCAAACTGTTACTTATTAGACATTAACATGTGTGTTCCCAATAACAAATAATTTTAGCCTTAAATTCCAGCACTCTGCAGAAGAATCATTGGGTGTCAATATGAAAATTAGATGATAAAAATTCGGTCTTTTCTAAACCAGTAGAGATATTGAAATGAAATTTTCTTAAAATATAGTTTTGGGATGACCTTTCTTTTGATATATTTGGAGTCTTATTCACTGACCGAAACCTCTCCAAATTAAAGCTAGAACAAGGTCAACTTTAACAATTTTTTAAATACCTTAAAAACTTTGATAGGAAGTAATTTGAAATTTGGTGTACTAAATACCAGAGCTATAATACATATACTTAAAATATATTTAAGGAAATATATCATTTCAATATCACTACTGGTTCAGTAAAAACCGTAATATTGTTAACTTAATAACCAACAGCTTAACTGGTGTTAGCTATTGAATATTAAGTGAAAATTATAATTCTCACTTTGTTTAGTGAGATGAAGTTATATAAAGTTCAAACCTCTACAATAGTTAGTGAGTTAGAAAATAATGTTAATATAAAATTGTACGTTTTTAGTCGGTTCAAAGATACTAGAAATTATTCTACAATTTCCTTGTCTGTATACTGTAACATGACTTATGATACGTTGTAATAGATTCGCAGGTTATATATATCATAGCAAGCTTTCGTCTAAGCGTAAATACTCTTCAGATATAGTTATTGAAAATTGACTAATAAAAATATTTAAAGTCAGTCTCGTAAACAAAATACGCCTTTTATTACTGAATGTATTTACCATTATATTTTGTGTCCAGTATATATAGGGGTGTGCCGAAATTTTTAATGCCAATGTTTTGGTTTGAACAAACTGCTCAGCTTGACAAAAAATTTGCCAGTAAAACAAAAGTAAGTTTCTTTTATAAAAATATTTATTGATAATGATTTAATTATTAATTTTCGTTTTAGCTTGCCATTAATTTAGAAGATTATGTACGTTATTTCGGTATATCACTTATTGTATTTGGTGCCTTATTTTTCATAGTCGGGATTATTATTACCATTGCATTATTACTTTATGGATTGGGTTTGGTATATTATTATATAATATTTATATAATAAATAGTTATAAATAGTTTAGGTAATAGTTTTTTAGTCATTAAATAAACGAATTTTTAAAAATCAATTACTTATATGTTTATATCTAAATGCAGTGATTTTCTAAGAGGAGTTTATGTCTTTATGAACTTATAGGGTTTACTATGTTTTAAAAGTTTTAGAAATGTCTATATGGGTCATACTTATACAAATCGAACACCATTTTGACCTCATCCTCTCCCTTTGAGCTGAAAATTTATATTTCCTAATAAAATATAATTTAACACATTTGAAAAAATTTATTTTGAAATTTAACAGTTAATATAAATATTTAAATATACACAATCTTAATTGTTCGTATTTCTCAAAAGTTCAATCAATTATTTTTAAAACGCAATGAATTTCAAGTTTCTATTATTTATGGAGCCTGAGAAATGACCATTTAAAAATGTGTCTACAAAACCTCATGGGTCCAGTTTTCCTAGAAAAAAATTTTCTAACTTTTTCCTGAGATACCGGTCTTCTTATTTTATAAAAGGACTTCATTAAAAAATTTTTAGTTCAATCGGAGATAATGAGGTCAAAAAGGTGTCCGATTTGTAAAAGAATGACCCATATGCAATTGTATTATTTATACCAAATTTGATAAGAATTATTGGAATAAAAAAATATGTATGTATATATTATACATTTCGTAGACAGACAATTTTTAATGAATTCTATTCACTCTAAAAAACTTCATTTAATATACTTCATGGTTACTCTCAAAATCTTGAAAAATTTAAATTTATTGCATTTATATGCAAAACGTTTCTTTTTTTTTTTTTGTTTTTGTGGTTGAAAAACATCGAAAGCGACAGTGTGAGACGTGAACCCACTAAAACACCTCTTAGGAATGAATAGAGAAGACTTCCACAGTAATGTGGAAACTACATTCCAGTAATCAAGGAAGAGAGAGAGGCTTAATACCTAGCAGACTAGGTTCATCTAAGCCAGAAAGCAAGGGCGTGAAGGTGGACTGGGAAGTGGTGAAGTGGTTATTGCACAAGAGAGTAGGGCTAGCGGTAGACTCTGTAAGCAGGGTCACAAGACCCACGGTTAAAAAGAGGGATGATGGAGCGATTGGAGTTCCATTCATGAAAATAAAAGGAAGAACCTATGCAAAACGAATTGGATTGCACAGATTATGTGTATATATAACGAAAATGAAATTTAATTTTACTTCTGAAACCAAGTCAATATGCACTTAACACGATATATGTAAATGTTCCTTGACTGCTCAATGATCTTAAGTTGGTATTGTTGTACACATGTGTTTTGTTTTTAATTTCTCTTAAAGCCTTATTACACATGCTTTTATTTGTCGGAGCAGATATTAAATTTAAATTAAATTTAAAAAAAATGTGGAAAAAAAAGATATTCGATGGTTTTCCAAAACCATATCCTATATTTTTTTGAAAATTTCTAGTGTCGACTCAGTTTTTGGACGTTCTTTATGTAAATCCTCTTTAAGTCTTGTACAACTTACAACCAGTGGGACGAACAAGCATACTTACAAATCAGTGCTTTTGAAGTAGTAGATTTACTAAACATATTTATCATATGGTATGATATGGATATGAATATTCACTGCTTTCAAAACTCTCTTTTTAAAAAGAATTACTGAACGATTATTATTTCTAGATTTTTCCATTGTTAGAAAATAGATTATCGATTATCACTACAATTTTAAATGCGAAGTAAGTGTCTAAATACAAAGGGGTGCACAATAGATTAAGCTGGTCGCAGTGCAGAAAGGTCTTAGCTTAACCCATAAACCATTACATTACATTACATGAAATGCGAAGTAAGCAAGGATTGAGTTGACAGATCGAAATAAAATTTTTGCTATATTCTAATGAAAGATGAAATATTAAAATGGTATTGAAAGCATATACGCTTGTAACTCATATCCAATAATGAGTTACATATCATATCTCAGTCCAGATTTGAGAATATTTTGGATATCTAAGTTTAAGTTAAAAAATTGTGCTCTGGACACAGAATAAAGACAAGCATTCACTCTAAGTTCAATCCAAGTAAAAATTAAGACATAAAAATTATAAGAATGGGACATAGCACATCTCAGTCGAGATTTGAGAATATTTTAGATATCTAAGTTTAAGTTAAAAAATTGTGTTCTGGACACAAAATAAAGACAGAGTTTTAACAAAAGCATTTACTCTAAGTTCAATCCAAGTAAAAATTAAGACATAAAAATTATAAGAATGGGACATAGCACATCTCAGTCCAGATTTGAGAATATTTTGGATATCTAAGTTTAAGTTAAAAAATTGTGTTCTGGACACGAAATAAAGAGAAGCATTCACTCTAAGTTCAATCCAAGTAAAAATTAAGACATAAAAATTATAAGTATGGAACATAGCTTATCTCAGTCCAGATTTGAGAATATTTTGGATATCTAAGTTTAAGTTAAAAAATTGTGTTTTGGACACAGAATAAAGAGAAGAATTCACTCTAAGTTCAATCCAAGTAAAAATTAAGACATAAAAATTATAAGAATGGGACATAGCACATCTCAGTCCAGATTTGAGAATATTTTGGATATCTAAGTTTAAGTTAAAAAATTGTGTTCTGGACACGAAATAAAGACAGAGTTTTAACAAAAGCATTTACTCTAAGTTCAATCCAAGTAAAAATTAAGACATAAAAATTATAAGAATGAAACAAACAATCAATTTGGATTGCTTCGGAAATTCTTTAAGCGCTTTCAGCTAGCAGATGTATTGTTGAAGTTCATGCCGAATGAGCTGAACACATTTCGTTACGATGCTCTGCAATTCCTGTTATTATTAAAATCTCTATACGTATGCATATATGCATATATGCATATATGTATTGAGGAATCTGTTCGGCAAACAGCGTCTTGTGAAGATCAAAACGAACAAAAGATACGCTGCAAAGTAAGGTCATAATAACAACTAATTAGGTTGTTATGGTTTAAAAGATGAAATGCATTAGCAATTTATATTTCAAAATATCTGGAGTTAATGCTGATGAGATGTGAAAAATTATATTTTCGTAATAAAACAGTCTGAGGAGAATTAAACTAAAAACCTTATAATTTCAGATCCACAGATACAGGCGGGTATACCATATAACGTTACGCTGTACGAACAACTGCGATAGGCAAGAGAAAAAAAATGTATTGCATATAAATACATATTTTATTAAAAATCGTAAAATCGTAAAATGTAAAATGCAATATAATATATAATAAATATTTATAAAAATCTAAAAAATAAAAAAATTATTCTTTGTTAATTTGTAAAAATCAAGTGATGTGAACCTTGAAACAAAAACAATGATTAAAGCAAATTTTTCATTTTTGCTACAGAAAGAATAATTAATTTTTTTAATTAAATGCCCTAATGAATTATTCACCGAAGTTATGAACAGTTTGCAATCGAAAGAAATCTTGAGCTTCTAAAATATTTTCTAGATATATCAGAACTTTTTCATAAGTGTTTAATGTTTTGGATTTGTTCATTTTATTTTTTTTAAATTTATTTATAATATTTATACATGATTTTATTGATATTAAATAAATACAAACTAACTTCGTGTTTACTAAATCTAGCTCGTGGAAATAGAATCTAGTTCTCTTAGTGAATAGAAAAAGTGCGACCCTAAGTAGGATAGTCCATGTCTTGCGAAGGCAGGACACTGTAGCAGAAGAGTTTGAGTTAAATTCACTTTAGAGTTCCGTCTATATATAGAGGAAAGTTGTTAAAAAATCCGGTTGAGAGCATTCGTAGAATTCGTAGAATTGTACATTACTTCTTGATAAGCAGCATCTTTAAATTTTTCAAGATATTATAGTTGTGCAAAGTTTATCACTCTAACCATCTTCTGCCATTTCGCTATATGTCGATATAGGTTAGCTCTAGAGATAACGAGACTGCATATTGGAAAATTTTTACAATAATTAGAAAAAAAAAACTGAATCAACGTAACTTAATTTTTACATCGATTCAATACTTTCGACGAAATTTGGGTACATTGTCAGCTACGAAAAAAACGAAAACCGAGAAAATAGTCGGAAAAGTGACTATTTCAAGAACCAGTAGAACAGTAGAAATATTCTTAGATAGTCGCCAAAATACCGATTGTTCAATAAAACAATGTACGGTAATATAAATACGTAACTAACAAACTGATAACTGAATAAGTAGCAGGTGCAGTCCTTATGATCATAATTTTACATATTCCCAAATATAAAGATAGGGATTTACCTTTCGATGAATCGATTGATGATTATTTTAAATGCTGGGGAATTTATATTAATCGAAAACTTTCTAAGATTTGGAGAATAGTTGAATGAAATTCATCGAAGAACGCATGCTAAAATATATGAGGGTCGCTGTTTATATTTTGAACATAATTTGACAATATTAAATTAACCTATCTTAGACTTTTAGTCAAAAAAGCGTTATTTGTGTTATTTACAGTGATTTGTAATTGAATGTTCGCGAAAAAATTGAAAAAATCAAATTAACTTTTGATGTGAATTAACAAGCCAAGAGTACATTGATCAACTTACTTCCACATTTGACGGTGAAGCTCCATCCTGTGATAAAGCCACTATGAAACGCTGGTGCAATGATTTTAGGCATTGGAACCGGCCGTAGTTCGCTCGTTGATAAATTTTATAAAGTTCATCCAAAATCATTTGTTGTGCCAGAAAACATTAATGCTGTGCAAAAATTGATATCCGTAATGCAAGATCGGCATGCGACTTCTTGTAAGATTGAGGGAACCTTAGGCATTAGTTCCACCAGCATATGTAAAATATTGCTCTTTTTGGATCTCTCTATTCTTCATAATTTGACAAAACATCAAAAAAATGCTTGCTTCGGTTGGCGCACACAGCACACAAATGTTCAAGAAGTACAATGGCGGTGTTACAAAAGACATACGAATACATAAGATTATAACAGGTGACGAATCATGGATATATGCATATGAGTCGGAATGTAAACAGCAGACGATGGGTTTTCCAAGATAAACTAAATCCAACAAAAGTTGTTCGCGCTCGAAACACTTCGAAACAAATGGTCGCTGGTTTTTTTCGAGAAAACTGGTCATATGGCAACTATACGGATACCATTACAGGAATGTAAAATGGTCAATTCCGAATATTATATAACTAAGTCTTCAGTCAAATACGCAAAACAAACAAGCACTATCCGATCATTCTCCATCTCCATCAAGACAATGCGAATGTTCACACATCTTGTCTAGCAACCGACTATTTGAATATTCAAAAAATTGAATTGATAGATCATCCGCCATACAGTCCTGATTTGGCACCCAATAACTTCTTCTTTTTCTCGAACCTCAAGAATAAAATGAGTGGAGAACGATTTTTGTGGGCATAAGCAACAACCGAACCGTTGTTGTATTTTAAAACGATGTTTTCGAAGTGTCTGAAGAAAGTTAGAAAAATGCTTTGACGAATGTTTCGAACACATGCAAAAGTGTAATAATCATAAAGGAAAATACTTAGAAATACAATAAAACAATTTTCAATGACAAGTTAATGTTTTTTATATCGACCCAAAATGTCAATAGTGACCCTCGTTTAAACAAATTCATAAAATGAAATGGTTTTCTATATTCTTTTTGCAACTTAATAATGTTCTCTTATATAATGAATAAGTGTAAATTATTTTAATTTTGAAGTATTTCTACTTGAGATGGTACTAAGCAACTTCTCCTGGATGCTTAGCTTTAAAAAAAATATATATTTATTTTAAAGCTTAAGTATATTTCTGACAAAGCATAGTAATTATAAAGACAACTTGGACACGATTACCTGCTACTTTCGAGACTTTTTTTTGAGTATTTTGTACTATAGAAATCGTCATACTTCGATTTCGATTTATTTAAGGGAGACGATCCTGATGAATATCTTTATCAATCATTAAAAAGTTTGAATTTCATAATTGCTTCATAACGGAAATAACTTATAGTATGTTTTCACTGCTTAGGTACTTAGTAAGTGTAACTTACTAATAATACTTTCACATTGTCTCATTTATGCGGTTTTGCTCATTATAGCCACTAATGGGGATGATTTATCATACAAAGAGCTTTTATATAAATTAGCTCATTATAAATAAATCAACTGATTTAAGGCGAAAAATGGCGAATACAACCCTTAAAAATAAATTTCCCGAAAGGCACATCACAAAAATGTGAAATATTTGTCATATCCTTTATACGTAAACTATTCATTTTACATGTATAAATGAGCGTATGCCAATGCAAACGCCCAAATCTTAATTTCATTAACATAAGTAGTTTTAGCTGCAGTGGATACACGATATTACGTCTCACTTGACATCTACATAAAAGAATTTCACTTTTTATAAAATTTGTAGATATTTGATCGTTAATTAAAACGATTTTCGATACAGATTATAAAGACAATAGCATATTGTAGAACTTACTATTTGTGTGATGAAACTCATTCAACAACTGCGTAGGGTGGTCCAATATAAATTGTAACTACATATGAACTTGCATAACTTCTGAACTAGTGGCAATAGTTCATCTGTGGAAGAGCGGTGATAAAAAAAACAAAGGTGATGCAAAACAGAGACTGAAATGAAACAAAACAGACCTGAGAGCGATTCGATAATGACACCATAGGGCCAAGAGAGATAGAGAGAGAGATAAAAATGAGACAACAGAAATGCGAAAGATAGAAGAGTGTAATGTGAGAGAGAGGCAAGAAACAGTATCAGATCTAAAAGAGAACCGGGTGGGCAGTGAGTAAAACGAGAGAGTGAGATGAAAATGAAACAAGAGAGATGAGAAAAAGAGGTTAGAGAGAGGCGAAAGAGAAGTTAGAGAAACAGGGAAGGATGAAAAAGGTTGCAGAACTGAGTGAGACCCGATAATGGCGCGAGAGAGGGAATAAAGATGAATTTATATGCCGAATGTTGTTTTCAAGAATGTAAAAAATGTTCCTATTGATAATTTCGTAAACATATAATATGATAGTGTGTTGACATGATGTCCGTATTGTCAACAAATGGTAAAATAAATGCTTACCGAAAGTGGGCAAATCTGATATGCAAATATTTGTTTAAAACTAATTCAAGAACCAAATGTATGTAGAGTGTATTTGAGTATATTTTTTAGTGTATATATGAGAGTTAATTTCTTTCGGTAGCCTCCACCATCCAGCACAAATAAAAGCTTTCTGTCGGGAATTGATACTACCGAGTGCCCCGGAGCTCCTGTAAGACTTCGAGACATTACAATGTCTACAATAAGTTCCATAAGTAGCCCATCCTACCAGATTTTTTCGAAAGCTCTATTAGTAGTCCATAGGAAGAACATCTGCAGAATTCACAATTTTGCATTATGGTACGATTGTGTCGATTTTTTGGGTTAACCAAGTAGTCCAGTTTTATTTTTTAAAATTAAAATTAGCCTTCGGTGTTAACCCAACATTTTTTTAGTTAAAGGAAGAACAGCGATTCAAATACTTTGTGTGAAATATCAAAAGGTTCATTGATGTTTTAAATCACAGAATCTTTCCACAAAAGTGGAAAGCTCATTGATTCTGTAATTATGATTTTATTTTAAGATGATTGAAAACCACATTTTGAGACCGGTTAACATATAGGATTTTCATGAAATGCATTCTAATTCAATGAAGGATGGCACGCTAAATGGTGCAGCTCTTATAGATTGTGTGAGTATGAAGCCTAATTTCACTACATATTCAAACAATCAGTTTAAGTTTCTTAGATGAAATTTTACAATATGTTCACTTCGAAAGCAAAAACCATCTCAGCAGCCACAAACTGGAACAGTGTATCTATGTGGTCATGCAGTACGGACTAATGCTTACATTGTTGATGAATATCTAATGCTTTCGCGCAAAGGAACACATTGGCAATAATGGATAGATAGTTGAGAAAGGGAAAACTAGGAGTGTATAATTTTTTTTGGGAGAGTGTGGGATAGATTGAGATGATGTCATACTAAATGGCTGACGTTTCTACTGTCCCTATTTCCCACAGAGAAGCGATAGTAACGATTAAAAAGAGCTTTTATCTAGTCCACATAATTGTCTCCAAGTTCTTTTAATATTTTAATTATATTGGGCAAAAAGTGAAGAGCATCTCATGTCTATGTCTATAATTGTCTTAAAAAAACTGAAGAGATCTGCAACTCGTAAGAAAATTTTTATATTCAATTCCTTGTGGTGAATAATCGTGTAAATATTATTAGAATTACATTTAGCTATTACATATTGGGAGATATTTAAAATATATCAAATTTTTCTGTTACAATTTAGGTATTCTGTAATCACCAAGATTTCTTTTATTTACTTACTTACTGCTGTCCTTCTCTCCTAAGTGGAGGGATAGGGACTCAACGATTCCTTTAAATCTTACTTTGTTGCCTGTTTCTCTTGTAATTTGGTTTCAGGAGTACTGTGCGTCTTTAAGCCCCTGTTCCACGGTTCTTCGCCATGTCTTAGCTGGGGCTGGCTTTGTTATGCAAGATGATTTTTTCCTGAGCGTGTGACTAATCCATTTTAATGTTTTTCTTTTGATTTCAGTGGCGGCTTGTGTTTGTTTCGTGCGTTCCCAGAGATCAGTATTAGATATGCGCTTTGGCCACCATATTTTCAATATTCTTCTTAAGCATTTGTTTACTACTATTTGGATGCATGATTGAATAGAGAGCGAGTTTTCAACGTTTCGTATCTGTAATATAAAGTTGATTTGACGTTCGCATTAAATATACGAAGTTTAGTGCGAGTGATTATTTGCACATATTATTTAACTGCCCGAAAGCTGACTTGACTGTACTCAGTCGGATCGAAACGTCTTCTTCAGCACCACTTTCCGAATAACACGATTATATTTGAGAATTACTCGCTTTAACTTTCAATTGTTTTTTTTCGATCTTTCATTCGAAATATTACGAAAGGTATAAGCCTTGGATTAAGGAGTGATTAATGAATAAAAACAATTTATTGTAAAGGGGATTAATTCTGTCTTAAAACTAATTTTTTGGATTATCTTATTAATGTATCTGTAGTGCAATTCCATTATGTGTTTCAATTGGGCATGTTCAAGCTCTTGATCTTTGCCTTCCTGAAATTTATTTGGATTTAATTAAATTGCTACTAAGGAAGTATTCAAAGTGCCACAACCCTCGTTTGATAACAATTTTCATTGAATACTTCAGATAAGATATTTACGTATACATTCTATTATGTGTGCCAAAATGTATCCTATGTCAAACGAAAGCAATTTCAAATTTTCTTAAGAATTATTTGAAGTCACAAATTTTTACAATATTTATTTAGTAAAACAGATTGTTTTTGCCATGCGCATTAAGTCTAGTAGATAGGATTTCCTGTTAATATGAAAAAGTGAAATGTTACTATATTAATACAATAGAACAATTTGATAAAAAACTAAAACAATCAATACATTTTATTATTTTTATTTTAATTAATCAGAGTGAAATATATGACGTAATACTCCGAAAACCTTAAAAAATTGTCTCTTTTTATGTTGATGGTATCTCTTTTTATAACTGTGGCTATTTAGTTGTACTTGCTGGAATTTCTATGACTTGTTTTTTATGCTTTACACATAAGTTGGTAGGTTACATTTTAAAGTTAATAGAACTACTTCAAAATAAATATATTTGTGGTGAAGCCATCTATTAATGTTACCTGCTTCGGCCAGTAACTGATAGATCTTTCATGGACATAGTATACCCTGACATTTGCAAAAACAGGACCAAAGTTTTTCCATATAAAATAGTAGCACTTTAGTCCAGTTAGATGGACTCCATACTGATAAAACGTTTTCGTTTTGTAAGTTTCTTTTGTGCGTTGCTAAAGCTGGAAAATCACAAAGAATATGCATAGTTGTCCTCATCTTTGAGGCACAATCTGAATTCTGAATTAGCAAATAATTGAAGTTTATGTAGGTGATACTTTAGACCATAAGGACCCGTATTGAAACCCGTTAGCAACCTCAAATTACCTTTTGAGAACTTAAGGATGATTTTGTAGGAGTGCGGTTGTATCAGTGCTTTGCTTTGTCTAAGTCCTGGGAAATCTTCTCACTATTTGTATTGTTCTATCCCAGTTTCACCCACAAAAGATTTGAGGGCCTTTTTGATGCAGTACCGGCTAGCTCATTTGCTTGTACATTTCCCAAAACTCCCCTGTGTCACGGAACCCAATAAAGATTCACATTATTTCAAGCAGCAAGTAACTGTAGATGCTCGTAACAGTCGAGGATCTGTTTCGAATTGAAAGTCCAAGAAGACAGAAGTTTAAAAGCAGCCTGGTTTTAAGAGTAAATGGTGTTAGGTCCATATACACTAGCACCAGTACCTCCATCAGTTTTGGATTCATCTGTGTACCAAACCAAACTTTTTGGATCAACGTGGAGGCTTCTGTGATGGTAGGTGTGTCATAAATTTTCTGCCAAAGCGATGGAATTTTGCTATATAGTCTCTATTGTGCTTTAAATGTTTTTAATATTGTTTCATGACCGTAGTCAAGACAAACCTTCTTCATGTGAAATTTTAATTGATGCACACTAAGCGTAGCCGAGACACACGAATTTTTGTTGATATTGAAGCTTTTGCATGAGTTGATAGCGTGAATTTCAGCTTGGAAGACACTCGGCTGTGTGACCATTTCGTCCAAAATTCTGGTGTAAGGTCCATATACACCAGCACCAGTGCTCCATCCGTTTTGGATTCATCAGTGTACCAACCCAAATTTTTTGGATCAACCTGTAGGCTTCTGTGATGGTAGGTGTGATCTCAAATTTTCTGCCAAAGCGATGGAACTTTGTTATATAGTCTCAATTGCACAGAGGTATTTTATATGTTTTAAATGAGGTGTCATTTAAAGTACAGAGGTGTCAGCCCAAGTACAGACTCAAGTGCTGCAGTTGGACTAGTCCTCATAGCACCAGTCATTTAGAGACACGCAAGTCTTTGAATCTTCGTGCAAACAGTAATAGATCCAGCCTGTGTAACCTTTTGCAACCAGACTAGGCAACCAAATGTCATAATAGAATGTACTACTGTCTGAACCCGAAGTAATATCTTCGAGTTCAGGCCTAAGCTTTTACCAAGTTTTATACAAGAAAGATTCTGGTTGTTCTGTAATAAATTTTTTCACAACTTTGATAGAATCTACGATGACTTGGACTTTTTTTGAGCAGTAAGTTATTTATCATTGACGTCCTTATGACTATTCTTAATTTACGTATATTATTATGATTTCTATCTTGGAGTAAAGAATTGTCATCATAATTCATTGTTTACCTGTTTATAACCGTTGTTGCACATTTGTGACTTATGCGAGACCTATAACAGAAATACTTTGTCATTTTAGACACAATAAATCTGTTTTAATTTCAAAAACAGATCAGTAGAAAATATAAACTCAGAACATTTTGAATAGAGAGGCTATGTAAGTAGAAGACTACAATTTAATTTCGAATAAATAAATTTTTTCGAATTATCGTGATCATGATTGTTATGGCCAAAATCAAGCGTAATCTATAAGATTGGAATTAAGGTAAGGCGGAATATCTATGTCTACCTTCTTCATTAGAAATTTCGCGATATAATAGATATTATTACGAGACGCTTTGATGAATGAAAATGATTTTGCGTTATGACTGTGGTATCAACTGTGTGCTTCTAAAGTTTTATGAGTATGACTTTGCCATAAGGGTCTGTGTGCTTTAAAATAGATCACAGGAATTAATCTTAATTAAGTTATTTTCTATAGCTTTGAGGAACTTGTTTAGCATTTATTTTATCAATTAAAATAAAAATAAAAATAAACAAAATCAAGATCGTTTATATAATTTATTAAATTTTTATATTAATGATAAGTACCGAAAACTTGTTGTAAGAAGGTTTTTTTAATATATTATCATCATTATGGGTATTATTGTATAAATAATGGCTTGTATAAGAAAATACAAACTATTTTATCTTTATTGTAAGTTATAAATTATTTAAATTTTAATTTAAAACTAAACTGATTCGAGGTTAGTGAAGAAAACACCTAAAATATACGTTGCAAGGGCGTGCACCTGTGTACTTGAGTACATGTATATTTCCATAGGTCATAAAATATTTTATGAGATCACCATAATGTAAATCCCCCAACTTATTATTAATCAATATCGAGGTATGCAATTGCAGTCATATTTAGAAGTGGAAAATTTCCCGGAAATGACAATAAATGCCAAACATTGAATTACTACGAATACAAATATTGAGTCTTGTATAAACTATGGAAATATAGACACACAATTTAAAACTAGATAGTATGCTATTAATTCAAATTCGTATAAAAGAAATAGGTAGAGAGAAAGAAAGCAAAAAAGAGAGACGAGAGAGAGAAAGAGACAGTAAAATAAATGGAAATTGGCTTGCATTCTGATGTACAACAAAATGCACATGGTATAGATGGACTCATACAACAATTATTATAATAATTTACAATAATTTGCACAAATCTTATTACAAGTATCATAAAATAGTTAGAGTCGTCTTATAAAATTAGGAACCGCTACTTATATATATGACTAAAATCATAAATTAAAGTATTAACTGAGTTCTTAAAACATATGGAATCTATTAATAGAAAGAATTCTAGAGGGTTGAGTCTCTTTTTAAGTTGAATGTACTGAATGGTAACAACCATTACAAAAAGATCTTAGATCCGCAAAGATTCTAAAGCATGGAAGAAAGGGATGAATTATATAGGCAGATTTGTGCGTTCTCAACAGACATATTTGCAAAATATTTGATACTCTTACACATATCGTTTCTTATAACATCGTCATCGTCACTTCACTACTTAGAAACATTATCCAATACGATAGTATGTCATGTGTTATTTATGTGAAATTTATTTCAGCAATATCTATTTGCATGTTATATAGACGCATACTGAAGTTTTCTTTTCCAATTATATGCTTTATTGAATCTTTCTAAATGAAATTAACAATAAGTAATATCAAATATTAAAAACTAGATGAGGATACATATTAAACAAAGAATGCTTTAAGGTGTTAATCAAAGAAATATAAGATTATATTATTTGCTATGGGTTAAGCAGCTCTTGCTTACTAAGACGAAATACCGGAATGGTGATAAGCAGTTGTCTGGGTTCGATGTTTGAATACGTAACTAGTTTCAAACAATACTTCACAAAACGAGTTTGAATAATATCAGGTACATCGGGTATATTGAGATTCTTTTAAATTATGGAACTCTTCACATACGACGGGGCTTTTACAATTTGATCCCATTAAATAATGAAGTTCTTCACATACCATGGGGCTTTTACAATTTGCCGGGTGATATGGTTTTGTGGTTTTTCAATTTTTCTACTTCGAATTGCACGAAGTATCACAAAACTCTTCACTATTCATCCAGATTGTTTTGAGGATGGCATTCTATAGTGTTACTTTATTTTCGAGGCTGTGTGCAGATTTACGACTTCAATATTTTTTTATTGCAGCCTTATTTTAATGTACGTTGTTTTGTTGTCAATGTGTTTTGACCATGTTAGCGTTTTATCAAGATAAATGCTTAAGTATTTCAATTCATTGAATTGAGGAATACGGACACTGTTTAACTTAACTGAAGGATATGTATTTTTTCGTAGAGTGAATATTGTATGCATGCTTTTCGATTCTGTTGTGTCTGCCTGTTGGTAGTTCAGCGCCCTCAGAAGCCGCTCATGGCACGGTGGCTAGTCCGGTATGCTCGCCGATGTTGGGTGGGGTTCTTGGCAACTGAGGTATCGACGACAACAAAAAAAATATTCGTGCCATGCTTTCACTAACTATACATATTTAATATAAAGAAACTATATCTTCATCCATTGACTCCATTCTTAAAAAAACTCAAATGAAATATCAAATAAAAATTCCCTATACTTATATAACTAATATATCTGTACTCCATTCTACTCTTTCTAATTCACAAAAAAAAAACAATTCATGAGCTTAAAACTAAAAAAAAATAATAAAAAATGTAAGAAAAAAAATTAAGACCTTGTACTAAACTTAAAAAAAATTTCATCGAATAGAATTGGCACGTGCTGGTTCCCTATAGGACAGATCACTGCCGCTGCGGTTGAGTGCAAGGGTATGTCCTGCCTCGCATTGATCATGCAAGTTTTACCTCGAGGCAAACCGGCACGCTCCATCATTTGAATAATTTCTTTCTCTACCTGTGTGTCCACCCTTCTCCTCCTACCAGCATAATATACCTCCTCATTCTCAAAACCTGGAAAGACAGGTAATACATCCGGTAAGGCCTGAGCCAGATGCCTACGCGACTCCATGTTTTGCGTATTTATGTCTGGTCACGTAGTTTATCGAATGAAATAACAAACCAGAGAAAAAAAGAAGAAGGATCAAAAAATATCAACGGACAAGGGATAAGTTCTAACAGGGTCAAAGGCGGCACTATCTCAACGACGGATAAAAATGGTGATTATAACGCTTGTAACACCCCCCTTTTAACCAACAATAATTTCATTAGCCAATCATACTATCCTATGATTTTTATCTTTATGAACATCAAAAAAAAAAACTCTTTTATTTATATCTTTTACATCTACTTACATAAGTATAAAAATTAATTTCTTTTATTGAATCATTAATTTATTTATAACATAACAATTTTAATTAATTTACAGATTTCATAAAAAAAATTGACTGATATTTAATTAACAATAAAAAAATAAAAAAAATAAATTTTTAACTATTAAAGTGAATTATTCCACCTTTATGTATATAACTACAATTTATTGCATATTAATATATATATTTTTTTTTTTTTAACTCTTGCATTCAAACATAATATAAACAAAAAAAAATGAAAAGAAAAAAATAAACAAAAATCAGTAACAATTAGATAACCCAAGTACTTACTCCAGCTGCTCTGATGACGTCACCTTAGCTGCCGATGTACCTAGCTAAATTTTATTAATTGATATTTTTTTTTCTTTTAAGGTAAAATTTGTATTGCGTTTTAAACACCGAAATATATTATATGTGTAAAAAATGTGATGTCTATATATATATATATAACTCGGATAATAATAAAAACTTTAAAAAAAAATATATATATAAAAAAATATAATTATATTTATGAAAAAAAAAATCCTAATATTTTTTTTTTTTTTCTTTTTTTTTTCTTTATCAAGTGCTAATGATCCAATTAAACAAAGCATCAGTGCTTAGGCATCATGTTATATATTTAATAACCAAAAAACAAAATTAGATTATAGAATATTTTTACTTTAGCATATATTTGCAATATATTTTCCTTTCATTTTTTTTTTTTTTTAAAAAAAAAAATATATTTAAATTCATTTAATTTTTTTTTCTCTTCGAACAAATACAAAAAAATTATTATTAAAATCGAGTAACTAAAAAAATTTTAAAATAACAGGATATATGTTTTTTTTCTTTCACTCCGTTTTAGTCAGCACAACGGGTACCCGTTACAATAGGGATGCGTTGTTTACATACAGCTACAAATACCTGTGTATTCCGGATTACCGCAAAGTTTCTGTTCTCCTGCCTATCCTTACAACCTCGAACTTTCGCCTTAGCTGATTTCTTCTTGGTAACTTGAACTGGCTTTGATTTCTTTGGCTTATGTATATCTGTGGCTGCACTTCGTATATATTCTTTTCACATTTCTTAGACCATTAGATTCTGGCCACTAAGTTCATATTAAAGTCTTAATGATTTTTTAGGTCTTCTCTTTATTTATTATTAAAAATTATTACTTCGAGTCTTATGCTCGTTTATATGTTTGAGACATACATTGGTGTGTTGCATCACTTTAGTTAATTTATTTTTCGGTTTTTTTTTTCTTTTACTATTATAAAATTGGTAACAGAGAATTGTTTGATTCTGATCAATTTATATTTGTTTTTAAAATTTATTATTATTTTTTTTTTTTTCTTAATTGTTGAATTTATAATCACTTATTAATTTGTCTGTTGAAAAATAAATTTTCTAATAAGTTTCCAATTGACGAATAATTAAATACCCTGTTTGTAATTCTTCAATCACTCATTAATTTATTCGTTTATTGCACTAACAATTTTTCAAAAAAACGAAAATAAAATTAATTTAACCAATTAAATAATTTGCATTTAATGCACAAATCACTGCTTCTTAGTTCAAACAAAAAAATAACTTATCCTTTTGAAAAAAAAATTTTTTTTTTTTAACGATCATTTGTAAGAAAAATTTCAATACACTCCTTAATCTCTGGCTTCACGAAAATTAATCCTCTTCTTCACCGGTATTAGCCTTTTATATCGCAGTTTCTCCTAACTGCCAACTTTCGCTAACGTTCTAGGTCCTGTTAATTTGATTCTTGGCGCCGAAGTTTTTCTAAAACTTTCCACCACTCTCCGGTTACAAATGCGAGCAATGCACGTTGAATTTATTTGTTAACAAAGCAATTATTTAAGTGTTTCTTTTTTTTTTTTTCTTTCTTTTTCCATTTTAATTTTTGATTAATTTTAAAGTTTAAATTTTTCTTTAAGAAAAATTTATTGTGATAAATAAGTGTAACCAAATTTTGATGCTGAATTTCGACGCAGTACAAAAAAAAAAAAAAATATTTGAAGACTTTTCTGTCTTAATGGAACAACAACATAAAGAGGAGATCGGCGACGGGTATATAGTTCAGTGGACGTCGCGGGAATTCCGTGGTAATGTCGGATTATTTGGCTATTATTACTTGTGGTATTGATATTTTATTCCCTCACAGGCCTACATAACAATTCATTTACGTTAATATGCCATTTAGCTAATCAGGTTTTAAGAAGATAAAGATGTGTTGAGATGTGGTGGCTGTGAAATGAAGGATCTTTCTCCGAGCAGAGAATGGCAGTATCGTCTGAAGAAGTTGAAACCAGATGGTTTTTATATAATGGGTGATGTGCAGTGTAGGTTAGATACTGGAATGGTTCAAGGACGCTTCCTTGAGGAACACCAACAGCAATTTCATACTCACTGGAAATAAATGAGTTATTCTTCACTCTTAATATGCGGTTAATCAAGTAAGTTTTTTGAAGCTTATGTACGTTTACCGGGAAGGGCTACGTCTACGTCTAAGAATACACTTGCACATTGTTTATGCACATTATGATATTCGAAAGAAAAATACTTAGGAAAATATTTGGCCCTCTGGCTTAGAAGACGGCACATATCGTATACGGTATTACGACGAATTGAATGTCTTGAACAAAGGCCGAACTATAACACTATGCATAAAAACCCAAAGATTGAGCTGGTATGGACACGTTCTACGAATGAGTAACGAAAGAATGACTAAGAAAATTTTCGAGACAAAGCCAGAGGGGTGTAGAACAAGAGGACGACCGCGACGAAGATGCTTACAAGATGTAGAAGACAACATACAAACGATGAGAATAACACAACACAGAAAGAAAGCGAAATGCAGTGAAGAATGGAGGCGTATTGTAGAGAAGGACTGTGATGCCAAAATGATGATGATGATGAAAAACCTCTTTACAATTGTATATGTTGATCTTGATCCTTGTCTGCGTATTTTGAATAGATCAACTACTATATAAATGCATAAAATATTTATAAAGTCAAGGAAGGAAGAAATTGCTTAAAAGTTGATAAAGAAATGGTACATAGTGTACGCAAGGCAGACTGTTAACCAAAACCAGTATGGCAGGCACATAGAATATTTTTTATTTTTTTCATTTAATAAAAAAAAAAAATAGAACGCGCAACGGCCGAAGAGAACAACGGTAAGTCCAATCACGTAAGTTACTGGGAAAGAAATCTGTGAAAAGCCAAGCTTAAAGTTGGAACTACAAAAAAGGTACATCTAATCATGCCAAATAGTCGGGAACTTATGTTTAAGCCAAATTTATCCTACTTTCTGTAAATGCAAGTGCACTGGTGACAATTGGGAGTATAAAAATTGATATCAAAGTAGCAAAAATGATACTTCGAGAAAACCTATACAGATGTTGCAAATAGTTTGGTATTCGACATACGTAATATAACTACACCGAACTACTAGAAAATCAAAAAGACAATGTATCTTATGTGGGTAAACTGGAAAACTTGAGAAAGATGGAATATACTGCCAACATTTTACTTATGCAACTCATTGACCTATGAGTTGATATTTGTAACTGCTATAGAGGAATCTGGGGGACTACAGCCGCGATAACATTACTTTAGACTAATCTACATTAAAAGCCATTGAAGACATTACTGTTAGTGTAAAATTAGGAAAGGACGTATCATTACTTCAGACGTATAGTCCTTCAGGTGACTCTTAACCACCGAAATGCCTTCAACACTAATGACAATTATACAAAGCTGTTTATACTAGAATCTTCGCCAATAGAAGTAAATGTCTTGGGTCAGTTTTTCAGAAACCCAGAACAGGTGGAATTAAAATTACTCCCCAAGCTGTTATGGTCAGATCGAAATACACATAAGTTTGCGCTAAATTTAGAGCACAAGTTATTTTTAATGGAAGACAACCAACTAACAGCTGAAAATGGAATTGAATTGTTATCTCATTGCATTAAAAGAGCGGCACAACCCTTACAACCAAAACACTTACAAAGAAAATATAAGCAAGCATGGTATGATGCAGAATGCGAGTCAGCACGAAAGCGATCATTTTATTTACTTCACACTGCAAAGCGGCATGAAGAAGTGGAACTCCGACAGTTATATACACGTGCAAATAAAGAGTTTAAATTACTTTGTAAACGTAAAAAAAATTTATATTACTCGGAGTTAGCTAACTCCTTAAGATCAGTTAATGATAGCAAAACGTATTGGAATATGTTGCGAAAACTAAATGGACAAAAGTTCACCAAAAGTACAGAGTTAAATTCTACCCAGTTGTCATGTTACTTCTCAACGCTATTGAATGCTCAAGTTGGGTATGCATTTAGTTTCGCCCTATCAAATATTAAAATAGATTTATTGGATAATGTAATCACTACAGAAGAAATTAATAAAATTTTAAGAAACAGCAAGTCAAATAAAGCGCCGGGAGAAGACAGAATCCCCATAGAGTACTATAAAAATGCACCGTCAAATTTTATCGCAAAGTTAGTAATGGTTTTTAACAAAATATTAGATGCCGGAACAACACCTAAAGACTTTAAAACTGCAATCATTTATCCGCTCTTTAAAAAAGGAAACCCGCAGATTGCGAATAATTATAGAGGCACTTCCTTTTTAAACTCCACTGTCAAATTATTCACAGGAATCCTTCTTGAAAGGCTAAAGGCTTGGGTAGCAGAATATAATTTACTCAGTGAATACCAGGCAGGATTTAGGAAAGGATACTCAACAATTGATAATATTTTTTGTCTTACAAGTATAGCCAAGCAGTATACGGAAAAAGGAAAAAAGCTATATGCATTTTTCATCGACTTTAAAGCAGCGTTTGATTCAGTAAACAGAAACGCTTTATTTTATAAACTCAGTAGTATTGGCATGTCCACCAAATTTATCAATGTTCTATCCAGTTTATATACCGAAAATCGTGCTGCTGTATGGGATGGGGAACACTTGTCAGAGAGGTTTGCTACTGATTCAGGAGTTAAACAAGGTTGCGTACTCAGTCCGATTCTATTCTCAATTTATATAGACGATGTGGTTTCACATCTATCTGGAGGCGCATTTATAAATGGTGTAAATATTAAAGCTCTTTTGTATGCAGATGACATCGTTCTCCTAGCAGAAAGTCCCAATTGTTTACAAATTATGATAAATGAGCTATACAGTTTCTGTAAGCTATGGGGATTAACAGTTAATATTGAAAAGTCAAAAGCACTAGTATTTAAAAAGCATCACAGGCGGTATACAAATGAAGAAGTATGGACATTAGGCGGAGAAAATGTAGAAATAGTTAAGGAATACAAGTATCTTGGAACATGGATGTATTATAATACTACATTTAATAGACATTTAACTGAAAAATTGAGAGAAGCTAAAAAAGCTATTAACTGCTCTTGGAAAAATATATTTGAAAATAAAGATATACCGTTCAAAACAAAATTTCAACTCTTTGAATCTACTACTAGATCATTAATGTGCTATGCGGCTCAGGTATGGGGAGTGTTACAATATGAGGAAGTTGAAAAACTTTTACGATTTTTTGTAAAAAAAATATGGAGTACCGAATGATTTATTTAGAGACTGGCTTGTCACCTCTGTACTTGTACACTTTAGAAATCCATTTCAAGTACATGTTAAAAGTTTGCAACATGGAAAGCTCGCGGTTACCTAAAATATTAGCTATATCTCTAATGCAGGAGAAGAGTCACTGTTTTAAAACGTGGACTGAACTAGCATCGGTTCATCGTGAACCGCTGATAATCGATAACATACATTCGTGGAAGCATTGGCAGCAAAATATATTAGTAAAAATCGGTATTGCGTTTAGAGAAAAGTTCGTAGCAGAAAGTCGACAAAGCTTAACTCGTGTTTTACACAGGCAACTTAATTTTGACTTAGGCAACAACAGTTACTTCGCAGATCGTTTTAGTGCTGAAGCAATTGGATATATTTTCAAAACCCGAGGAGAACTGTTAAAGCTCAACAGCCCTCCCTATATGAACTCGTCAGACCCGAGATGCACGCTGTGCAATACTGGAGAAAAGGAAGATGTAATACATTTTCTTAGTAAATGTCCAATTTTAATGGAGCTACGGGTAAATTATTTTGGAAAACAAACGTTAGATATTAACGAATTAATGAGGATGCTAAATGGTGAAAACTGGCATATGTTATCGATCTATGTGAAAACGGCGTCTCGTTATAGAGAAAATATTATATTAGAGGCATTTTAACTCTCATAAGCTGAAGTTCGTAAACACAAATCCAAACCCCCGATTGACGGCGAATGCCATAATCGTATAAGGATAAATTAGATACTATGTAAATGAAGTTAGGTTTTTCTTATTATTTTTCTTATAATTATTTATAATATTTATGTTATATATATTATAAATTATTGAAAATGTTAATTTTGTAAATGTAAATATAACCTATATTTAATAAAAAGAATACTACTACTACTACTAGAATCTTCTAACCTCAACTAAATTCCATTATCGATTTATTTTTCTTTTTCTTTTTTTTTTTATAAAAAAATAATATAATTTACCCTATAACCTAGACATAACTTCCAAATATTTGAATTCATTTATTATCTTTCTTTCTACTTAATAACTAAAAAAAATGTAATTTAACTTAAAACTTAAACATAACTTCAAAATATTTAAATTCACTTATTATTTTTCTTTCTATTTAATAACAAAAAAAAATATAATTCATCCTAAAACCTAAATATAACTTCAAACTATTTAATTTATTTATGGTTTTCTCTTCCTATCTGGTAACAAAAAAAAATATAACTTATCCTATAGTTCACCTATGACTTCAACATATTTTTATCAAAAAAAAAACAAAAAAAATTATAAATAAAAATAAAATAAATATAACCAAACACAGCAAAGAAAACCTTTTGCATAAAAACGCAAAATTTTAACAAGAATTTGTTTTATTATTAAATTTTATTAAAAGTGCATAAAAACGCAAAATTTTAACAAGAATTTGTTTTATTATTAAATTTTATAAAAAGTGCATAAAAACGTAAAATTTTAACAAGAATTTGTTTTATTATTAAATTTTATTAAAAGTGCATAAAAACGTAAAAATTTAACAAGAATTTGTTTTTATTATTAAATATTATTAAAAGTGCATAAAGAAAAGAAAAATGAATTCACCAATTCAATAAAAATCTTAGTAAAAGGTATAAAAAGTGAACTAAATTCGGAAATAGCTAAATATTTAACAAAAATTGTTTAAATTTAATGAAAGTTACTAAAGTTCAAGAATAGATAAATTTTTAAAAAAAAAAACAAAATTATGTAAAATTAATAAAAGTATGAATTGAAAGATAGAAAAGAATTTTTTTTTAAGAAGAAGAAGAAAAAGTGCTATAACTGATCATAATAATTACCGGCAATCAATAAGGACCACAGAAAAAAAAAATCAATAAAAATTAATTTAATTATCAGTCTAAAAAAAACTACGCGAAATTTGAAATTCCGCGGCAAAAATAAAAAGAAAAAAAAAAATCATCACACTCAATATCTAATGGACGTAAAAGGAAACAACGGGAACTGATACAACGGTTAGGATACAACGGTGGTGTTGTGTCTGCCTGTTATTAGTTCAGCGTCCTCAGAAGCCGCTCATGGCACGGTGGCTAGCCCGGTATGCTCGCCGATGTTGGGTGGGGTTCTTGGCAACTGAGGAATCGCTGCAGACGACAACAAAAAAAATATTCGTGCCATGCTTTCACTAACTATATCTATTTAAAAAAAAAAACTATACCTTCATCCATTGACTCCATTCTTAAAAAAAAAATTCAAATGAACTATCAACTAAAAATTCCCTATACTTATCTAACTAATATATCTTTTCTTCATTCTACTCTTTCTAACTCAAAAAAATTCATGAACTTAAAACTAAAAAAAAATAATAAAAAATATGTAAGAAAAAAATTAAGACCTTGTACTAAACTTAAAAAAGATTTCATCGAATAGAATTGGCACGTGCTGGTTCCCTATAGGACAGATCACTGCCGCTGCGGTTGAGTGCAAGGGTATGTGCTGCCTCGCATTGATCATGCACGTTTTACCTCGAGGCAAACCAGCACGCTCCATCATTTGAATAATTTCTTTCTCTACCTGTGTGTCCACCCTTCTCCTCCTACCAGCATAATATACCTCCTCATTCTCAAAACCTGGAAAGACAGGTAATACATCCGGTAAGGCCTGAGCCAGATGCCTACGCGACTCCATGTTTTGCGTATTTATGTCTGGTCACGTAGAAAAAGAAGAAAAAGAAGAAGGATCAAAAAAAATATCAACGGACAAGGGATAAGTTCTTAACAGGGTCAAAGGCGGCACTATCTCAACGACGGGTAAAAATGGTGATTATAACGCTTGTAACACCCCCTTTTAACCAACAATGATTTCTTTAGCCAATCATACTATCCTATGATTTTTATCTTTATGAACATAAAAAAAACTCTTTTATTTATATCTTTTAAATCTACTTACATAGGTATAAAAATTAATTTCTTTTATTGAATCATTAATTTATTTATACATAACAATTTTAATTAATTTACAGAATTTTATTTTTCTTTTTATTATTCATTTCATAAAAAAAATTGACTGATATTTAATTAACAATAAAAAAAATAAAAAAATAAATTTTTAACTATTAAAATGAATTATTCCACCTTTATGTATATAACTACAATTTATTGCATATTAATATATATATTTTTTTTTTCTATAATTTTTTTTTTTTTAACTAACTAATGCCTATGCAATGAGCATAAAAAAAATTCATAAAATTCAACAAAAAAAATTTTTGCATTCAAACATAATATAAACAACAAAAATGAAAAGGAAAAAAAAATAAACAAAATCAGCAACAATTAGATAACCCAAGTACTTACTCCAGCTGCTCTGATGACGTCACCTTAGCTGCCGATGCACCTAGCTAAATTTTATTATTTGATATTTTATTTTCTTTTAAGGTAAAATTTGTATTGCGTTTTAAACACCGAAATATAATATATGTGTAAAAAATGTGATGTTTATATATTTATATATATAACTCGGATAATAATAAAAACTTTAAAAAAATATATATATATAAAAATATAATTATATTTATGCATAAAAAAGAAATATTAGGATTTTTCTCTTTATTTTTTTTTTTCTTTATCAAGTGCTAATGATCCAATTAAACAAAGCATCAGTGCTTAGGCATCATGTTATATATTTAATAACCAACAACAAAATTAGATTGTAGAATATTTTTACTTTAGCATATTTTAGCAATATATTTTACTTTACTTGTTTTTTTTTTTTTTTTCAAAAAAAATATATTTAAATTCATTTAATTAATTTCATTTAATTTAACTTAATTTAAAAAAATTTAAAATAACAGGATATAGGTTTTTTTCTTTCACTCCGTTTTAGTCAGCACAGCGGGTACCCGTTACAATAGGGGTGCGTTATTTACATACAGCTACAAATACCTGTGTATTCCGGATTACCGTAAAGTTTCTGTTCTCCTGCCTATCCTTACAACCTCGAACTTTCGCCTTAGCTGATTTCTTCTTGGTAACTTGAACTGGCTTTGATTTCTTTGGCTTATATCTGTGGCTGCACTTCGTATATATTCTTTTCACATTTCTTAGACCATTAGATTCTGGCCACTAAGTTCATATTAAAGTCTTAATGATTTTTTAGGTCTTCTCTTTATTTATTATTAAAAATTATTACTTCGAGTCTTATGCTCGTTTATATGTTTGAGACATACATTGGTGTGTTGCATCACTTTAATTAATTTATTTTTCCGTTTTTTTTCTTCTTCTTTTACTACTATAAAATTGGTAACAGAAAATTGTTTGATTCTGATCAATTTATATATGTTTTTAAAATTTATTATTATATTTTTTTATTTTTTTTTCTTAATTGTTGAATTTATAATCACATATTAATTTGTCTGTTGAAAAATAAATTTTCTAATAAGTTTCCAATTTACGAATAATTAAATATCCTTTTTGGTAATTCTTCAATCACTCACTAATTTATTCGTTTATTGCACTAACAATTTTTCAAAACGAAAATAAAATTAATTTAACCAATTAAATAATTTGCATTTGATGCACAAATCACTGCTGCTTAGTTCAAACAAAAATTTAACTTAACTTTTTGAAATAAAAATGTTTTTTTTTTTTTTTTAACGATCATTTGTAAGAAAAATTTCAATACACTCCTTAGTCTCTGGCTTCACGAAAATTAATCCTCTTCTTCACCGGTATTAGCCTTTTTATATCGCAGTTGCTCCTAATTGCCAACTTTCGATAACGTTCTTAGTCCTGTTAATTTGATTCTTGGCGCCGAAGTTTTTCTAAAACTTTCCACCACTCTCCAGTTATAAAATTTTCCCCTTACATATCTGCTTTGTTTTGATTTGTTTGGTTTTTGTTTTATTTTCTTTTGCAAACCAAGGTGTATGACCTTATAAAAAGCTCATTTTTCATTTTTACGCAAAACTAGCATTTGTCTTTTACATATTCTGGTTTACTCATTTCTGCTTGGTAACACCTCGTTCTCTCAGTAGTCGAACTTGATGCAGCTTTCACTATAATTCGCCTTGATTGCACTGATCAAAACAAAAACTAGACGAAAGCAGATGTAAAAGCTTTTACTCATTTTCGGTTTATCAACGTGCGAGCAATGCACGTTATTTGTTTACAAAGAAAAATGTGATGTTTTTGTGTTAAATTATTTAATGTTTTTTCATTTTAATTTTTTTTTTGTTTAATTTTAAAGTTTTAATTTTTCTTTTAAAAAGTAATTATAAGTGTAATAAATTGCACATACAATTAATATAATGCAATAAACCCAAAAATAAAAAACAACAAAAACAAAAAAAAAATAAAATAAACGTGAAAGCTGAACCAAATTAAATTGCAGTGAAATCAACACTTGGTGTTGCATTCTATGCAACAATGGTAAACAATATGCAGTACTACAGGCATTTTAAAAGGAGTTCGGTAACGTGAAAAGAATTCAACGGACAGCGCGGGAATTCCGAGGTAATGTCGTGAATGCTTATTTGTCTCTTGTGATATTAATTGTTACCTTTCCACAGGCCTACATAACAGGCTCGACGATGTCGATGTTGCCTGCAATATGGAGCATCGTTGTAAAAAAAATTCAAATGTAGGCTGTTAGTTTCCTTAGTCTATTCTGTCTGGGTTTCTGTGCCCCCACGTGTGGCTTCGACCCACTCCCTACACTTGAGTCTCATGCTCTACCGACTAAACATATCTTTGGCGTGAAATACACCAAGTCTTGTCCCTTGCATGTTACCCAATTCATATAGTGCATTACCTACTCTTTTTAATACCATGCATCTAATATTTTTCTGTCGAAGCTTGGCGTTAAAATCAGCTGTTTTCTTACTTTGTCGGAAGTTTCGCCGATATACTATCTGCCCTATTTTAAACTCTGCTGGTTTTTTCCTTGTATTGTATACTTTTTCTGCTTGTGTATGTGCGACTTTTAAGTGTTCTATTATCTTACTCCGTAATAATTGTTGTTTGTCTGTCTGGTGCAAAACCCTAAACTCTCCTGTTCTAATTGAATCCAGTCTTCTACTGATGGAAAAAGATTTCCCGTGTTGTGACATGTGAGAACCGAATACCGCGAAATATGGTTCTAATTGAATTGCGTTGTGGGTTACACTCCTTAATGCAAAAGCTACATCACTCACATGTTGATCCCAGTCTTTTTGATTTTCCCCAATATATGCTCTTATCATCTGCAGCACTGATCGGTTTACCCGTTCCGCAGCATTTGCTTGAGGCGAGTAAAATGCTGTTCTGACATGATTCACGCCATACTTGGTTAAAAGATTTTTAAAAATTTCGGATATAAATTGTTTACCATTATCCGAATGTATATGTTCTGGTACCCCAAACACTTGGAAAATATCTCTTTCGAGGTATTTTGTTACATTCATCGCTGTTGCAGCTCTCATTGGCTTTAGGAAAACAAATTTGGAAAAATGATCCATACATACAAAAATTACCGTGTTGCCTTCTTTAGTTCGTGGATAAGGTCCCATGAAATCTATATACAAACGTTGAAACGGCTTCTCTGTGATGACCTGAGCTCCCATTGGAGGTTTTATCATTTTATTCGAGGCTTTGGACAAGTTACATACCTCACATCTCTTTATCCAGTTTTGAACATCGCTTACTATACCTGGCCAGAAGTATTTTACTCGTATTTTGCACAGAGTCTTTTGCATACCTACGTGTCCAGATGAAGGGGACTCATGTATCCGTTCTATCAATCCTTGGCGTAGCTCCGTGGGTACCCACAACTTCCATGCATCATCTTCTTGAATCACATCTCCACTTCGGAAATCCATTCTTTTATATACGTAACTTTCAGATACACAGAGATCCAGGAATTTATCTTGTTCAGCTGTGATGGTTCGAATTAACTCTTTATACTCGTCTGTAACGAAGTATTTGGACTGTAAATCTATATCTAAATCTCGGCCGCCGAAAGCAATTTCTTCCATATGCATACGGGATAATGCATCAGGCACGACATTTTGCGATCCTTTCCTGTGTTCTATCTGAAAATCAAACGCTTGTAATTTTAAACTCCACCTAGCTAGACGACCTGACAAATCCTTTTGATTCATTAGCCATTTTAAGCTAGCATGGTCTGTAATGATTGTGAAAGGTAGACCTTCTACATACGCCCTAAATTTTCGTACACTTAAAACAGCAGCATAGCACTCCAGCTCAGTTATACTGTAGTTACGTTGAGCTTTATTTAATTTGCTGGACATATAGGCTAGCGGTTGTTCATCTCCTGCATCATTGATTTGAAAAAGAACTCCACCAACACCTTCCGACGACGCATCACACTGTATATAAAAAGGTTTAGTAAAATCTGGGTTAGTCAACACCGGAGCAGTTACTAGACTATTTTTTAACGTAATGAAAGCGGTTCTCCCAGCCTCAGACAGTGTAAATTTTTTCATATTTTCCTTGGTCAGGCAATCATGCATCGGTGCAGCAATTGTAGCATAATCTTGTATAAAGCGGCGATACCACCCTGTCATTCCTAAGAAGCGTCGCAATTGCTTAGGCGTCTTTGGTTCTGGAAACATTTCCACTGCGGATACTTTATCAGGATCGGTTTTTATCATCCCATTTCCTACTACATAACCCAAATACTTAACTTCTCGATAACAAAACTTACTTTTTTCTACATTTATAGTAAGGTTGGCTCTGTGCAGACATTCGGCCACTCTTCGCAATAATGTTAAATGGCTTTCAAAATCAGTTCAACAAACAAGAAGGTCATCTAGATAAACAAACACACTCTCACGTAATGCTGCAGGTATCACTTTATCCATTAACCTACACATCCTCTGAGCTGCGTTACACAGTCCAAAGGGCATGACAGTAAATTGATAGAGCGGTCTTCCTGGCACCGTGAATGCGGTCTTCCACCTAGACTTCTCTTCTAGTGGAATTTGCCAAAACGCATCTTTCAAATCTATAGCTGATATATACCTGGTCTCTTGTAACCTACTCAATATACCTTCTATATGGGGTAAGGGGTATGCATCTTTAATGGTTCTTGCATTCACCTTTCTTGCGTCTAGACAAAGCCGATTTTTTTTTCCTTTAACCACTAATGTTACAGGCGAATTCCAGCAGCTATTGGATTCTTCAATCACTCCTAGAGACAGCATACGATCCAATTCTTCATACATCAGCCGTTGGACTGCAGGAGAAATTGGATAATGCCTTTGCTTCACTGGTAGATGTTCATCAGTAACTTCGATTACATGTTCTTCTAGGCTGGTACTTCCTAGACCTAACTTACTACTCGACGGAAATTTACTGATCACCTGTTCTAGTTGAGCTGTCTGTTCTTTACCTAATATATGTGGGCTTGAAGTGAATTGCAGATCCGAAGCGCTTGGTAATAATTCTGCTATTTCACGAATTTTACTTAATATTGGTATATTGAATGTCTTCCAAAAGTCAATACCAAAGTAAAATTCCTGTTGTAGAGAAGGAACAATTAAAAAATCCATATGTCTTTCTTCCCCTTCCCACTGCACCTTTAAGGATATCACACCTTCTATAGGAGTCTCTCCTCCATTGGCAGTTTTAACATGTTTGCCTTGAACAGTAATCATTCGCTCGGATCGACCCCTTAAAAACTCTAATGCGTTCTTTCCAATACAATTTGCACTTGCGCCCGAATCCAATAAAGCCAGTACTTCAGTTCCGCTCACTTTAGTCTTCACATACATCCTATTGTCACCTTCTACTGAAACTATGGTGTCTACCTTTTTCTTTAAACATGTTCCCAGTAACCGTCTTTTATTCCTCATCTTCATGATCTTACGAAATTTCCTGTCTGTTTTCATTACCACTTTTTTTTTGTATCTCTTCGTTAAATATCCTGCGGCGTACTACTTCATATTCTGCTTTCCGCTGATGTAAAGTCTTCATACCTTGCATCCTTGCATCTGACCTAAAGGGTGTGAGTGGTAAGTGAGTTCTTTTTAATATTTTGGTTGGTTGTCCGGGCTTTTCTTGTGATGACAGGGACTCCCGGTCTGTCCTGCCCCTGTCGAGTTTCCCTGATTTACCGTAAATCTGCAATATGAGTTATTGGTTTTGCACAGAAAACAGGTCATTTGGTGGAACAGTGACCTACAGATTTGATCTTCTCTGAGATCTTGTGCTAAATCATAAAAATCACCAGGCATACCACATGAAAAACATAAATTCAAATGAAATGGAGAAGGACACAGTGGTGGAGTATTCACTTTGTGTTTCTGATCTAGATTTCTATCGTTACTTGCTCCTCTAGTCCAAAGCTGGTTTGAATTATGTCCCGTGTTCTTTGGCGGTTGTGTTCCAAATGCTTCTATCTCCCATGAGTTTCCATAAGGTGGTTCCTCTTGCAACTTCTCTATTGGTTCAATCTCGCTTACTGACCTATAGTTCGACTTGTTTTCCTTCTGCATTTTCTCAGCGCGACTACATTCGCGCTTTAATTCGGCCAAATTTTGGAATGAAGCTGAAAAGATTAGGGTCGCTAGACTAGGTTTTACATTATTCTTAATGATGGAGACCAATTCTCTTTCTGGCATTTTCCGCCTTAATTTAAATGTTAAATTGTGAATGTCTGCATAGAATTGTTCGAAACTCTCCCCAACCTGTTGTTTCCTGTCCACAATTTCCCGGATAATTTCATAGTCACTTTCTGATGACCTAAATTGTTCCAGCAACTCCTTCTTTAACTGAAAATAATCGAAATCATTATCACCTGCATGGTCTTCCAACACCTGCCAAAACCACTTTAATGCAGGTCCAGTTACTAGACAATGAAAATCCGTAAGCAGTTGATGGAAAGGGACTTCGTACTGTTCCCGCATACGCTCAATCCTGAAGATGAAGCTTTCCACCGTCATGTCTTTAGTGGAGCCGTCAAACTTAATATGCCACCTGCCAAGGTCAATTTCTCTCCTAGACATTCGTTCATCCTCCTCGAATAGCATCGATTCTCGTCGGTTTCCCAACCCTTGGTTCTTTGCGTATGCTCCGCTCATAGTTTTATTCAATCGTGGCTCCTCACTCAGAAAATTTGGTTTCTGCATCATCACCCTAGGTGTCCTTGACACACTTCTGCGTGGTAACTGACCCTCTGCTGGTGGTGCTTCTGGTACACGTACACGATCGCGTAAAGTAGACATTTCGGTACGCATCTCATTCATGCAGTTTGTTAAGTATTCATTCTGTTGTATCATCATACCCATCATGCGACTGAGCTGATCTGTATCTATTGTGGGCTCTAGGGCTTGTGCCCCTTGTGTGCTATTGCTCCTACCTTCTCCTTCCATAATTCCAGGACTTTCCAATTGTATTAAATCTATTTGCGAATTGAAACTAAGAGAAATATCAGTAGAACTGCTTGTAGTTTCCGGCTCTATTGTCTTAGTATTTGATCTCCCTAATATTGCTCTCGATATACTTCTGGTCATTGGCCTGTCCATGCAGGTTGTAGCTAACAGTCAGATATAACAGTAACTATTTTAGTTAACTTGGTGTAATATACCAAAAAAAAATCTTTCAATAATTGGGTAATTGATTATTGGTTGTTTTAATCAGGAATTATATAATTGTACTAAGTAATGCATCCACAACTTGAATTTTTTTTTTTTTTTTTTTCTGACTTAAAAAAAACTTGACTAAATTTGATAATAAATATGGTTCTGGGGGGTTCACAAGCGTCACAACCACACACGTCGATCTGAAATAGCCTATCTGCATCTGACTTCTAAGATCAGATAAGGTGATGGTTTTTTAATGGTAAAACAAATTAACAAACAGACAACCTTCAAAAGAAGAAGCAAAACAAAATTTATGCAAGGACAACTTAATACTGCACCAAGGAACCTTAAAGCTATTTCATTTTGTCTTCTTCAACTTGAAGCAATAAAAACATTACATAAACGTTTTATATGGTTTTTACATAGACTGACCTTTTGATTCTTGTACTACTACATCTACAGTTTTACTTCCTATAAGTATGTATATCCGAAAAATAAACCAAAAAATCAACTATCCTCTATACTAAAATGAAACTTTGACCTCAAAACGGACTGTACTGATACTATTCCCTCGTGGCCTTGTTCATTACTTGTATATCATACATGTAAAATCCATATATATTCAACTACTATTCTTACAAAGAGGAAACAACTTCTTAACTGATTTTATGTGAAAGAATCTCTCTGAAGCAAAAACAATAAATCACAAACATGAACCTACTTGACAAGAGGACTAGACTTCCAGCTGAACTAATTCTACAGGAAGGAACCTCCAATGCCAATAGTCAAAAACCACTATATAATACTGCAACACCGCCTACTGGCTGGCAGTGAACAGGCAAGCCGAATGTTGCGCTCTTAATCCACCAGATTAGACTCAACTATATTCTATAAATAAATTATCAAAACAAAACCAGAAACAAAAATCCCATATTAAAAACCATTCCTTATCCCATCTTACATTCCAGCCTTTGCACCTTGCTAGTTACTGGATAGATATTAATTGTGTTTTTGTTAGTATTACTGTCCTATAGTCATTCACGTTGTTGGTCACTCCGTCGTTGTAGATTGGTCCTTTTGTTGCAAACAATGTACCAAACAAAATCCATTGCATCCATCATATGTCTTCCTGTACTCATAGTCTGTCGTTCAGTGCATTGTTATATTCCTTCGAAAATTTCACATATCTAAAACAATCAATAAAAAGAGGACAAAACTTTTCACCAAACAGATTCAGTATAAAGGAACCTCGTAAATTCATAATTCTAGAAACCACTTTCTGACATCGCAATACCTATCGCGTCAAAATGAACAAAAGGCAAGTCGTGTGCTAAACGTTTAACCCACCGGATTAAAGCTAGCTATATCATCTAGTGTAAATTCAATTATTCAAAAGGAACATCGACAACTAACAAAAAAATAAAAAAATCTCCTGAGCTGGTCAACAGTGAAAGTGATTATAACCGCTGTAGCAGTTACCGTAGTTCATCATTAAGTTGACATTTGGTGTGCGACCAACTTGAAGTCCTTCCGTCCGTCTTTAGGTATTCGTCTTCTATCCTGTCGTTGTCTCGTCATACGTTGGTATGTCAAACGTTGTCCAGTCGTTGTCCAGTCGTTGTCCAGTCGTTGGGCGCCATTTGTTGTGTCTGCCTGTTATTAGTTCAGCGTCCTCAGAAGCCGCTCATGGCACGGTGGCTAGCCCGGTATGCTCGCCGATGTTGGGTGGGGTTCTTGGCAACTGAGGAATCGCTGCAGACGACAACAAAAAAAATATTCGTGCCATGCTTTCACTAACTATACCTATTTAAAAAAAAAAACTATACCTTCATCCATTGACTCCATTCTTAAAAAAAAAATTCAAATGAACTATCAACTAAAAATTCCCTATACTTATCTAACTAATATATCTTTTCTTCATTCTACTCTTTCTAATTCAAAAAAATTCATGAACTTAAAACTAAAAAAAAATAATAAAAAATATGTAAGAAAAAAATTAAGACCTTGTACTAAACTTAAAAAAGATTTCATCGAATAGAATTGGCACGTGCTGGTTCCCTATAGGACAGATCACTGCCGCTGCGGTTGAGTGCAAGGGTATGTGCTGCCTCGCATTGATCATGCACGTTTTACCTCGAGGCAAACCAGCACGCTCCATCATTTGAATAATTTCTTTCTCTACCTGTGTGTCCACCCTTCTCCTCCTACCAGCATAATATACCTCCTCATTCTCAAAACCTGGAAAGACAGGTAATACATCCGGTAAGGCCTGAGCCAGATGCCTACGCGACTCCATGTTTTGCGTATTTATGTCTGGTCACGTAGAAAAAGAAGAAAAAGAAGAAGGATCAAAAAAAATATCAACGGACAAGGGATAAGTTCTTAACAGGGTCAAAGGCGGCACTATCTCAACGACGGGTAAAAATGGTGATTATAACGCTTGTAACACCCCCTTTTAACCAACAATGATTTCTTTAGCCAATCATACTATCCTATGATTTTTATCTTTATGAACATAAAAAAAACTCTTTTATTTATATCTTTTAAATCTACTTACATAGGTATAAAAATTAATTTCTTTTATTGAATCATTAATTTATTTATACATAACAATTTTAATTAATTTACAGAATTTTATTTTTCTTTTTATTATTCATTTCATAAAAAAAATTGACTGATATTTAATTAACAATAAAAAAAATAAAAAAATAAATTTTTAACTATTAAAATGAATTATTCCACCTTTATGTATATAACTACAATTTATTGCATATTAATATATATATTTTTTTTTTCTATAATTTTTTTTTTTTTAACTAACTAATGCCTATGCAATGAGCATAAAAAAAATTCATAAAATTCAACAAAAAAAATTTTTGCATTCAAACATAATATAAACAACAAAAATGAAAAGGAAAAAAAAATAAACAAAATCAGCAACAATTAGATAACCCAAGTACTTACTCCAGCTGCTCTGATGACGTCACCTTAGCTGCCGATGCACCTAGCTAAATTTTATTATTTGATATTTTATTTTCTTTTAAGGTAAAATTTGTATTGCGTTTTAAACACCGAAATATAATATATGTGTAAAAAATGTGATGTTTATATATATATATATATATAACTCGGATAATAATAAAAACTTTAAAAAAATATATATATATAAAAATATAATTATATTTATGCATAAAAAAGAAATATTAGGATTTTTCTCTTTATTTTTTTTTTTCTTTATCAAGTGCTAATGATCCAATTAAACAAAGCATCAGTGCTTAGGCATCATGTTATATATTTAATAACCAACAACAAAATTAGATTGTAGAATATTTTTACTTTAGCATATTTTAGCAATATATTTTACTTTACTTGTTTTTTTTTTTTTTTTCAAAAAAAATATATTTAAATTCATTTAATTAATTTCATTTAATTTAACTTAATTTAAAAAAATTTAAAATAACAGGATATAGGTTTTTTTCTTTCACTCCGTTTTAGTCAGCACAGCGGGTACCCGTTACAATAGGGGTGCGTTATTTACATACAGCTACAAATACCTGTGTATTCCGGATTACCGTAAAGTTTCTGTTCTCCTGCCTATCCTTACAACCTCGAACTTTCGCCTTAGCTGATTTCTTCTTGGTAACTTGAACTGGCTTTGATTTCTTTGGCTTATATCTGTGGCTGCACTTCGTATATATTCTTTTCACATTTCTTAGACCATTAGATTCTGGCCACTAAGTTCATATTAAAGTCTTAATGATTTTTTAGGTCTTCTCTTTATTTATTATTAAAAATTATTACTTCGAGTCTTATGCTCGTTTATATGTTTGAGACATACATTGGTGTGTTGCATCACTTTAATTAATTTATTTTTCCGTTTTTTTTCTTCTTCTTTTACTATTATAAAATTGGTAACAGAAAATTGTTTGATTCTGATCAATTTATATATGTTTTTAAAATTTATTATTATATTTTTTTATTTTTTTTTCTTAATTGTTGAATTTATAATCACATATTAATTTGTCTGTTGAAAAATAAATTTTCTAATAAGTTTCCAATTTACGAATAATTAAATATCCTTTTTGGTAATTCTTCAATCACTCACTAATTTATTCGTTTATTGCACTAACAATTTTTCAAAACGAAAATAAAATTAATTTAACCAATTAAATAATTTGCATTTGATGCACAAATCACTGCTGCTTAGTTCAAACAAAAATTTAACTTAACTTTTTGAAATAAAAATGTTTTTTTTTTTTTTTTAACGATCATTTGTAAGAAAAATTTCAATACACTCCTTAGTCTCTGGCTTCACGAAAATTAATCCTCTTCTTCACCGGTATTAGCCTTTTTATATCGCAGTTGCTCCTAATTGCCAACTTTCGATAACGTTCTTAGTCCTGTTAATTTGATTCTTGGCGCCGAAGTTTTTCTAAAACTTTCCACCACTCTCCAGTTATAAAATTTTCCCCTTACATATCTGCTTTGTTTTGATTTGTTTGGTTTTTGTTTTATTTTCTTTTGCAAACCAAGGTGTATGACCTTATAAAAAGCTCATTTTTCATTTTTACGCAAAACTAGCATTTGTCTTTTACATATTCTGGTTTACTCATTTCTGCTTGGTAACACCTCGTTCTCTCAGTAGTCGAACTTGATGCAGCTTTCACTATAATTCGCCTTGATTGCACTGATCAAAACAAAAACTAGACGAAAGCAGATGTAAAAGCTTTTACTCATTTTCGGTTTATCAACGTGCGAGCAATGCACGTTATTTGTTTACAAAGAAAAATGTGATGTTTTTGTGTTAAATTATTTAATGTTTTTTCATTTTAATTTTTTTTTTGTTTAATTTTAAAGTTTTAATTTTTCTTTTAAAAAGTAATTATAAGTGTAATAAATTGCACATACAATTAATATAATGCAATAAACCCAAAAATAAAAAACAACAAAAACAAAAAAAAAATAAAATAAACGTGAAAGCTGAACCAAATTAAATTGCAGTGAAATCAACACTTGGTGTTGCATTCTATGCAACAATGGTAAACAATATGCAGTACTACAGGCATTTTAAAAGGAGTTCGGTAACGTGAAAAGAATTCAACGGACAGCGCGGGAATTCCGAGGTAATGTCGTGAATGCTTATTTGTCTCTTGTGATATTAATTGTTACCTTTCCACAGGCCTACATAACAGTGGCCAGGCATTCCAGCTATTAAGGATACGATTTGAATAAAAGAAAAAAAAAAACTTTAAAGGTTTAACTGCATAATTTCAATTATTTTTATTAAATTTATTTGATAGTTATTATTAATCTTATATTAAATTATATAAAAAAATATTTTTTTTGGTTGTTTTATCATTTACAAGAAGAAAACTGATTTGAATGACTTGATAACTATAATTTTTTCTTTTTTTTTTTTGCGTCAATCTGTAATAGCTTGAAAATTTATATTTATTATTATCCAATGAGTTAACTGCACTGAGAAGTGAAAACGAAAAATTAAAATCTTTTAAAAACGTACCAGAAATTGCAAAATATGAAACCGATGAGGAGGAACTTGCCAGAGAGACAGACTGGATCTTAAAAAAGAAAAGACCAACTAAAAAACGTAAGGCCGAATCCTCTCCTGAAGTAGCTAGTCAAAGTAGACCTACTGTTGAAACAAATACTTGCCAAAAAGGACAAGCTGCCCCTAATAAAATTGCTCGACCTCCTCCTATTGTTATCAATGGCATAAATGATTTTAAAAAATTACATGCCCAACTTATTGCAACTATAAAAAACAAGTTTTTTGTGAGACTTATAAATAATGGTTCATATAGAGTATCAATTTTTGACTCTTTTGACTATAGATCTGTCACAAAACTATTAAGTCACGAAAATATTTCCTGGTTCAGCTACGAAGACAAGCAAACTAGGCCAATAAAAGTTATTGTAAAAAATCTTCACCATTCGTGTGATCAAGAATCGATTATAAATGACTTAAACAACCAAGGTTTAAAAGCAATCGGTGCGATAAACAAACTCAAATGGAAGACTAAAGAACCGCTTGATATGTTCCTTTTGTCATTTGACTCAACTGAAGATGTGAAGAAAATCTATGAGATAAAAAGTATTCTTAACACAATTGTAAAGATTGAACCCATCAAACCGTCAAACTTAATTCTTCAATGTAAAAAATGTCAATCGTTCGGTCACACAAAAAATTTCTGTGGAAAACCTCCACGTTGTGTTAAATGCGCCGGCAAACATTTAACTTCGGAGTGCCAAAAGACAGTGTCCGATAAACCTAAATGCTGCAACTGTGGCGAACCGCATCCAGCGAACTATCGTGGTTGTATAGTCGCTAAAGAATTACAAAAAATAAAATTAAAAAACAAAGCTGACAAAACTAAGGCTGACGAAAATAATCAAGTTGCTGTAACAAAAAGTAAATCCAAAATTACTGGACCTACTAGTGTTAGAACAGTCACTTACGCCCAAACTGTAAAGGACCCATTCAAAGTACTGAGTCACAAAGCAACAACGCGTTGTCAATTATCTTAACAAAACTTAATCTACAAGAAGAGGTATTTAAAACGCTCGAACAACGTCTAAGCGTGCTAGAGCACAATATGAAATTTTTAGATTATGACTAATCGTTTGAAACTATTCTTATGGAATGCGAATGGCTTAACAAAACATAAAAATGAACTCGAAGTCGTATTAAATAGCGAAAACATTGATATCGGTTTAATCGCTGAAACTCATTTTACTAAGCAATCGCACATAACGTTTAAAAACTATATTCTATACCATACCATACATCCTGATAATTGCGCTAGGGGTGGCAGCGCTGTCATAATTAGAAACTCGATAAAACATCACTTACTAGAACAATATAGCACAATCGAATTTCAAGCTACTTCTGTTTCCGTGGAAACCTTTAATCAGCCGCTGGTCGTAACTGCATTATATAGTCCTCCCAGGCATCAGTTGAAGTGTGCAGACTACTTATCTCTCTTTAACCGGTTTCAAGGCCGTTTTATAATTGGAGGAGGCTTCAATGCAAAAAATACGTTTTGGGGCTCAAGACTTAATACAACCAAAGGAAGAGAAATGTACAAAGCCATGCAACTCGCAGCTTGTAATTCAATTTCAACAGGTAAACCAACGTACTGGCCGTCGGATACTAGCAAAGTTCCAGACCTAATAGACTTCTTTGTCTACAAAAATATTCCAGCATCTCACCTAACCATCTCAGAAGGCTTCGACTTTAGCTCTGACCACTCACCAGTGCTGCTGATAGTTTCACAAAATCCAACAATAAACCAGAACACACTCAAGTTAGCAAATAAATTTACCGACTGGAAATATTTTCAGCTTCAGCTTGTACATTTGCACAAGTTTGATCATATTGTTAACAGCGAGCAACTAGATGACGCAGTACTTCATTTCACTCAGCAATTGCAGATGGCAGCGTGGAACAGTACACCAACACCAAAACTCCAAACTTTACATGGTAAAAAATACCCACCCTTCATCACAAAAAAGATTACGGAGAAGCGAAAATTGCGAAAACGTTGGCAAGCAACAAGATGTCCGTTAATTAAATCGCAACTAAACCGAGCAACTAAAAAGTTACGCACATCCATCAAATCATACAAAAATAATACCTTTAATAGTTTTCTGATGGGCCTCACGGCAGACAAAAAAAATGAATACTCTTTGTGGAAAGCTGCTAAATCATTTAACAGACCAATGCAGCAGTCTGCCCCAGTAAAAATAAACGAAACTCACTGGGCTAAAACAAATTCTCAAAAGGCGAACCTGTTTGCTGAACACCTAGAGAAAACCTTCAGTCCAAATGAAGGCCAAGATGTTATTGGGACAAGTACAAATTGGCCCGAAGGCGACGCTGCAATTGTTCCAGTCACTACGGAAGAAGTGAGAAAACAAATTTTGACAATGAAACTCAAAAAATCTCCTGGTTTTGACTTAATAACGGCTGAAGTTCTTCGGAACTTACCCAATAACTGCATCATCTACCTATGCGATTTAATTAATTCGTGGCTCCGTTTGAAACATGTACCCATTTTTTGGAAATTCGCTGAGGTAATTATGATACCCAAACCAGGGAAGTCTCCCAATGATGTATCCTCATATAGGCCAATATCTCTATTGCCAACCTTATCGAAGCTTTTTGAAAAACTACTACTAGCGCGTTTATCACCAATAATTGAGAGAAGACGCTTAATTCCGGATCATCAATTCGGCTTCAGAAAAAACCATTCAACCATCGACCAAATACATGTAGTCGTAAATGCCATTGAATCGGCGATGCAAGAGAAGAAAGTGTGTTGTGCCGTGTTCTTAGATGTATCACAAGCCTTCGATAAGGTTTGGCATGAAGGATTACTCCATAAACTCAAATCATTATTGCCAATACAATACTGTAAGCTGCTATCATCGTATCTAAACGACAGGTACTTCAGTGTTAAATATGAAGATGCACATTCAGCACTAAAGAAGATTAGCGCAGGCGTCCCGCAGGGGAGCATTCTTGGGCCCATTCTATATCTTCTGTATATACACGACTTACCCTCTGCAAACCAACTAGTTACAGCAACATTTGCAGACGATACTGCGGTTCTAGCAATCGAAAACAATATAGAAGACGCGACGGCTAATCTGCAACACACAGTCAATCAAATTGCTTCATGGGCAAAAAAATGGAGAATTAAGCTCAATAAGGAAAAATCAGTACATATAGTCTTCTCATTGAGAAATTATAACCATATTCCAATTCATATCGATGCCACAAAAATTCCACACGCCAACGAAGCCAAATATCTGGGCATTACGCTTGACGCCAAGCTGCGCTGGAAAGCGCATGTTAAGAAAAAACGAGAAGAGCTTGACCTAAAACTAAAGAAATTTTACCACCTCATAGGCAGGCGCTCTAAACTGGCAATCCACAACAAACTAATGGTCTACAATCAAATACTAAAGCCGGCTTGGATTTATGGCATACAGTTCTGGGGTTGTGCCAGCAAGAAATACATTGCAACTATCCAGCGCTTTCAAAATAAAGTACTACGATACATCGTAAATGCTCCATATTACATTAGAAACAGTGATCTCCATCGTGACCTTGACATACCAACAGTCGACGTCGTGGCAAAAAGGTGTGTCATTGCTCACAAACAGCGATTGAAAACACATGTCAACGTTACAGCATCCAGTCTTCTCCAGGTGGTTGCAATATCTAGACGGCTAAAAAGGAAAACAGTGGCAGACTTAATGGACAGCGAGTAGCAAAATAGCTTCATTTTTTTTTTTACATTAAATATTCAAATAAAATTGCTTATTAGTACCTTTTTTTTTGTTATTTGTACTAGGTGCAATATTAAAACGATTCTTGTCTTTATTTGAAGAATCGTTAATAATAAATAAAAAAAAAAAAA